>NC_134236.1:16104357-16407387 GCF_965152275.1 Natator depressus
AATGTGGGGGTGGGCTGGGAGCACCACCCAGCCCTTCCTTACCCCCAGTTCTGCTCTGGTCCCACCCCCAGCCGCATCCCCAGCTGCCAGCCCTGCATCTGGTCCTGTCCCTAGGCTAGGCATAGCTCCGCTCCCAGTAGGGCTGCCAGGCATCCGGTTTTCAACCAGACTGCCTAGTCAAAAAGGAACCCTGGCAGCTCTGGTTGGTACCACCAACTGGGCCAGTAAAAATTTGATCGGCGGCACAGCCCGGAGTCCCCTCCCACACCCAAACTCCCTCCTGGAGCCCACACACACACACACACACACCCCAAACCCCTCATCCCCAGCCCCACCCCAGAGCCCACACCCCAAGCCAGAGCCCACATCCCCTCCTGCACTCTGAACCCCTTGGCCCCAGCCTGGACCCCCCTCCTGTACCCCAAACCCCTCATCTGCATCCCCACCCCAGATCCCGCACCCCCAGCCGGAGCCTTCACCTGTCTCCCACACCCCAACCCCCTGCCCAAGCCCAGTGAAAGTGAGTGAGGGTGGGGGAGAGCGAGCGATGGAGGGAGGGGGGATGGAGTGAGCGGGGGTGGGGCCTTGAAGGGGCAGGGACTCAGGGAAGGGCAGCCCCATGCCAGCCCCCATCCTCAGCCCTGCTCCTGGCCCCAGACCCACACCCAGCTGTGACACCAGCCTTGGCCCCCTTACCCCATCCGCATTCCTCCCGAGCTACATCTCTGCTCCTGGCCGCACCTCCAGGGCAGGGCAGGGGAGGGCAACCTTCAAAAGTTTGGGGACCACTGGCCTAACCTCTGGCACTGCCCTCAAGGGACTCTACCAGATGTGAATCCAGGTATCCATGCATGAAGAGCAAGCAGGTGGAGTGACAGGTATCTGCTCCTCCTCTCCAAAGGCTCATATCTGCAGGGTCCCACAGGGATCTGTACTATCCCCTCTTCTCTTTAATATCCCCATGACACCACTGGAGAGAGAGTGAGATGCCGGGTTCTTAGCTGCCTACAGTATTCTGGTGACACTCACCTATATATTTAATTCTCAATTGACGCAAGCCTCACACCCTTTTTAAACAAAGTTGTCCTTTTAAAGCAGAGCTGTCATCAAGAAACCCTAAAGCAACTCAAGGATCAGACCAAAGATGCTCTCCTGTATAGAATCTCATGAAACTGTGCCTCCCTTCTCTTGAAAGGCAAAGTGACCCACGGAGCTCCAGCAGGGGGGTCCTGAAAACGGGAGCAGAATGCCTACAGGAAATTAGCTCTTGGATGAAGAGCAGCTTGCTCAAGCTAAGCCCAGGCAAGACGCAAGTAATGCTGGTAGGAAAGGGGAAGCGCTTTAAAGAGCTTACCAAGGCTTGTCTCTAACTTCCATGAAGGTATATTGCCACAACAAAGTGGTGCAAAGCCTCAGGTTCCTGTTTGACTCCCTGCTAAGCCCGTTTGATCAGGTAGCATCAATTTCTAGAAATGCCTTCTTTCATCTCTGGCTTGCTAGGAAACTTTGTCCCTTCCTCCCAGATGAGGAGCTGGCAACATGCATTTGTCACCCCCAGGCTGGGTTCCTGTAGTTGATCGTATCTGAAGCGGAACGTGAAGACAATGCACAAGCCGCAACTGAATGTAGCTGTTTGCGACTGAATGTAGCATCTGGTCCCTGCTCTCCCCTCCAGGAGCACAGCCAGCTTCTGATATCAGTTCAAGGCCTTGGTGCTAATTTTCAAAACAATTAACGGCTCAAGCCTCAGCTTCATTAAAGACTGAATTTCAATCTTGAACCCCCATGATAGCTGTGCTCCTCTGGCCCACGGCAGGCCACAAAGCACAGGATGAGGCATGTGAGAACTGGGGACAAAGCGTTCTCTGTCCAGGGGATCTAACTACAGAACTCTCACAGGGTGACACTGTCCCTTTAAGAAGGAAGAGCTCAATGCACCTGTGACTATCAGCTGACCTCCAATCACCTGGGTCATATAAATGGAGAAAGACTGAGCCAGTCCATGGTTCAGTCAGGAAAAGGGGTAGGTGAGAGCTGCCTGAGAACAAGAAAGTGGCAGGTGAGAGCTGCCAGAGACTGGAAGCCTGCAGGAAGTCCCCAAAGGAAGCTGTAGTTGGTTCCTGGGGAAGGCTGAAGAGCAGCAAGAGTGGTTTGCTAGCTAATATCCCCAATGCAGCAGGAGTTGCCCACTGACCTCAAAGCTGGAAAGTTGAAGCTGTGGGCCAGAGAGGGCTGAAGCAGATGTGGCAATTCCCTACAACATGGGGAAACTTTACTGCATTAAGTGTATGTATCCTTGTGGGCCAGGGATTGTGTGTAATTACATGGAGGAGGGTGACCACAGCCTTCTAGGAACTATGAACAGTGGGGGGTGATTAGGCAAAGTCACCCCAGTTGTGTAACCTCTCCAGAGAGGTGCCACTGCTGGGAGAGGCTCACCTATGCTGAGTCCAATAGAATTTTCCAGAGACCAACAGACAAAGATGGAACTTCTGAATAAATAGCTTGAGTTTAAATTGACTCAGGGGCTTTCTTTCTGATCCAGCAAATGGGCAGGACTGTCTGTCCATGCGGGTGGAAATCCTTAGGGAAGGTTGGGAAGGACTGACATCTGCCAGAGCCTCAGGTTAGGGTGATCTCAGGTAAGCTTTTTGCAAACATGTAGGTTTTTATTATTCTGATGTTTTCTCTGTCATGCTTTTACCTGAAGAATAAGTGTGGTTGATTTAGAAAGGGCTGGGCACTTATAACTGTGGGCAATTAAGCTGTTTATAGTGTCTGAGTGGGGAAAGCAGGCCTGCTTGGGCCATCTGACTTGCCGGGGAACTCGCAGTGTAGGCAGGGAACTGTGCAGCCTGGAAAAACCCCAGTCAGGATGGAGACACAGGTCTCTGCCCAAGAGAGTAGATGGCTGGAGAGTGGGTGGCCTCAAGGGGGAAATACAAGTGCAGTTCCCCTGAAATGTGATAGCAGGGGAGCAGCTGAGGGGCTTATGCACTGATGCCTCCAGGCTGGAGAGCTGGAGTGGGCTGAGGGCCTTGGGGGAATGGTGGATGCTCCCCTGGTAAGGATGAATCCCCAGCTGAGAGGCTATGGGGTTTCCACTGGGAAGAGTGGGGTTGCCCTCCACCTGTAAGGGATGAAGGTCCTAAAAAAAAAAAGACAGGAGAAGGCCAAAGAAGAGCCTGGGTGGTGCTGAAAGACGCTGGAGCATGGTATGGGCTATGTTGATGGACTACAGGATGTGAGATTTTAAGGATTATATCCATGGGATGTGAGAAATGGACTATGTTTGGGATTTTCGTTATGGATTCTTTGTACTATTTTTGGTAATAAACTGGCTCCCAGGAGGATATTAGTGAGTCAAGAAAGCTTGCATGGGGCTCCCTCTGAAGAAGGGAAGCTGAGGGAGATGCTTCCATTCTGCTATGGCCTGATGCTGGAGGGTGCTCCAGGTGGGGCTGCACTGTGACCGGAACAATCTTCCAGAGGAGAACAGGCAAATCCAGAGTCTGCCCATCTTCAGGAAACATTGCAAAACCTTCCTGTTTGAGAAGCACACCATTTGAACGCTCTTTTATTCCCACCTAACCCCCCAAAAATAAACCCTACCCCAAGCATGGTTTTGACCCCATAAAGGGAAAAGTGCCAGAAACTGAAGTTTACTAGGGAACTTGCTATTGCAAATTATTTTACATGGAAAGTGCTCGGGTGATTGGTGGCAGGATAAGATGCTTAGCGTTTGTGCCTTTCAATATTGGATCTTCATAATTTGATCTTCACTCAGTTGATTTGGCTGCCAAAGTCATGGTGGAGCATTTCAGTGAGGGACCCAAAGCTTTTATAAACAGAAGACCACTTAAAGAAGTCACCAGAATTGAAGTTGTTTTCAAAATAGCCTGCGCACACACGTAGTCACATGAGTAGTCAGAAGACTTTCATTTCTCCCTGAACGTTCCAGTGCACAGATAAATCCATTCAGATTGATATCTGCGGAAAATGAATTTAAAAGGGTGGCAGCTACCACCAAACTCAGTTTGTTTTGTGCTCTAAATGAATATTTGCACGTTCTTCTTGTGGTCTTCTGTCTCCAAATGTTAACCGCATATGGGAAAGATCTTAGCGGTAACAGATTTCTCCTTGCAACTGTACTTAGTCTATGTCTACACTGTAATAAAATGCCTGCGGCTGGCCTGGGTTAGCTGATGGGGGCTCAGGCTGAGGGGGCAAAAAATTGCAGTGTAGATGTTGGGGCTCGGGCTGAAGTCCAGCTCTGCAACCCCATGATGGGGGACAAACCCTAGAAACTACTGTATCGGAGGATCAGTGGTTCATTTAGTCTGGTATCCTCTCTCTGACACAGTAGATGCTACCACCATAAGGTGTCTAACTGTGCTATAAGTTAGCATGGGTGGAGCCTGTAAGATAGTGATTAGCATATCTAGTAGCACCCCCCTTTCCCCATTAAGAAATGGATATAAAGTGCCTTTAAATTGCACACAAAGCTCATCGAAGCTAGCATGTGTTCATCTTCTTTACCCTGAGCCTTTCCTCCATTACCCTTCCCTTGTAGTCATTTCCAGTCTGTTTTGTCTTGTCTAATTTTAGGTTGTGAGCACAATGACCTCCACTAGAGGTCAAAGGACAAACATGAGAAGTTTGCAAACCCATCCATTCCCTGCCTTTGGTCTTCTGGGCATTTTATTTATTGTGATAATGTATTTAACATCATCCGAGAGAGACTTTCCGCCAGAAATTCAACACAGCAGACCATATACTCAGGGCAATAATTCTACCAGAGACTTAACAAGCTCAACCTGCATGGATGTCAGTAATGGGAGAGGCTGGATGGCCTTGTAGTTAAGGCACTAACCTGCAACTTGGGTGATTTGGGTTTGATTCCTGGCTCTACCACAGTCTTCCTCTGCAACCTTGATCAAGTCACTTAATGTACCTGTGCTTCAGTTACCCATCTTCTTGTGTTTTGTATCCTTTCTTTCACCTGTTTGTTGACCCTGTAAATTCTTCACAGGAGGGACTATCTATTTGTATGTGTGTATTCAGTGCCCTTGCAGACAGGATGCCGCTAGATTCTACTGTAATACAAATAACCTACCTCAGGTACTTATATGCACTCCCCCTAAAGTATCTGAGCACCTTGCAATAGTGTATTTATCTTCACAGCTATGAGGCAGAGAAGTGCTACTGAGGGAGCAGACAGGTTAAATGATTTGGTCAACGTCAGCCAGGAGAGCCACCTGACCTGTAGCCAGGACCGGCTCTAGGCACCAGCAAACCAAGCACATGCTTGGGGAGGCACAATTCTAGGGGCAGCATTCCGGGTGTGGGGTTTTTTTGTTTTTTGGGGGTTTTTTTTGTTTTCTGCTTGGGGCGGCAAAAAACCTAGAGCTGGCCCTGCCTGTAGCACAGGGGAGAATTGAACCTGAGTCTCCTAAGCCACAGGTTAGCACTCATCATCCTTTTTTGTACTGGGAACAGAGATGCCAAAGTTATCCCAGACATGACATATGCCATCCGCTTCTGAAAAATACCAGGTTTGAAGAGAGGTAAAAGCTACTGTCGGAGGGTTAATGGCATTTGGCTCAAGAATGTGAACTTTTGATAAGAAAAAACACAGCAGACCCATGGCCCCAGCACCTCAGAAAGACAAGCAGAGGCAA
Source organism: Natator depressus (assembly GCF_965152275.1). Classification (NCBI taxonomy): domain Eukaryota; kingdom Metazoa; phylum Chordata; order Testudines; family Cheloniidae; genus Natator; species Natator depressus. The sequence goes on from NC_134236.1 coordinate 16,110,039, forward strand.
TTTATATTACCAGATGAGAAGCTAAATAAATTAGAAATGACCGCATACCAGAAGCAACACTTATCCTCACCCACAACTATTTCATATTTGGGGACAATATATACCTTCAAGTCAGCAGCACTGCTATGGGTACCCGCATGGCCCCACAGTATGCCAACATTTTTTATGGCTGACTTGGGGGACGAGAGCTAAGGAAGCATTATTCTAACGCCCCTACTCTACTTGCGCTACACTGATGACATCTTCATCATCTGGACCCATGGAAAAGAAGCCCGTGAGGAATTCCACCAGGATTTCAACAATTTCCATCCCACCATCAACCTCAGCCTAGACTAAGCCACACAAGCAATCCATTTCCTGGACACTACTGTGCTAATAAGCGATGGTCACATAAACACCACCCTATACCGGGAACCTACTGACCACAATACTTACCTACATGCCTCCAGCTTCCATCCAGGACACACCACACAATCCATTGTCTACAGCCAAGCTCTAAGATACAACCACATTTGCTCCAATCCCTCAGACCGAGACAAACACCTACAAGAGCTCTATCAAGCATTCTTAAAACTACAGTACCCACCTGCTGAAGTGAAGAAACAGATTGACAGAGCCAGAAGAGTTCCCAGAAGTCACCTACTACAGGACAGGCCCAACAAAGAAAATAACAGAACGCCACTAGCCATCACCTTCAGCCCCCAACTAAAACCTCTCCAATGCATCATCAAAGATCTACAACCTATCCTGAAAAATGATCCCTCACTCTCACAGATCTTGGGAGACAGGCCAGTCCTTGCTTACAGACAGCCCCCCAAGCTGAAGCAAATACTCTCCAGCAACCACACAACAAAAACGTTAACCCAGGAACCTATCCTGCAACAAAGCCCGATGCCAACTCTATCCACATTTATTCAAGTGACACCATCCTAGGACCTAATCACCATCACGGGCTCATTCACCTGCACATCTACCAATGTGATATGTGACAGCAATGCCCCTCTGCCATGTACGTTGGCCAAACTGGATAGTCTCTTAGCAAAAGAATAAATGGACACAAATCTGACATCAGGAATCATAACATTCAAAAACTGGTAGGAGAACACTTCAACCTCTCTGGCCACTCAGTAACAAACTTAAAGGTGGCAATTTTGCAACAGAAAAGGTTCAAAAATGGACTCCAACGAGAAACTGCTGAGCTTCAATTAATATGCAAACTAGATACCATTAACTTGGGTTTGAATAGAGACTGGGAGTGTCTGGGTCATTATGCATATTGAATCTATTTCCCTAAATTAAGTATCCTCACACCTTCTGATCAACTGTCTAAATGGGCCATCTTGATGATCACTACAAAAGTTTTTTTTTTTTCACCTGCTGATAATAGCTCATCTTAACTAATTTAGCTTCTTACAGTTTGTATGGCAACTTCTACTGTGTGTGTGTGTGTGTGTGTGTGTGTGTGTCCCATTCTATGCATCCGATGAAGTGGGCTGTAGCCCACGAAAGCTTATGCTCTAATAAATGTGCTAGTCTCTAAGGTGCCACAAGTACTCCCGTTCTTTTTGCAGATACAGACTAAAACGGCTGCTACTCTGAAACCTGCCATGATTTCACAATCACTTTCACCTAAATTATCTTCAATCTGCAGATTCGCAACTAATTCCTCCCTCTTTGTCAAATCAAGTTTAAAATGGCTGTCCCCCTGGTTAGTACTTCCACCTTCTGAAACAAGAAGCTGTCCCCAACATATTCCGAGAACTTATAGCAAAACAAGATGTTTAATATTACTTTTCCAGCAGATACCTGGGAATTTACTACCAGGTCTTGGGGTTGTTTTTAATATTTCTGGTCTAGAAATGACGATTCCACTTCCTCATTTGGTGGTCTAAAATAGTCACATACCATGATGTTGCACCAGTTTGTTTTTCCTCTTCTACTTTTTAGCCAGAGACTTTCAACTTTCAATCGGGACTAATGAGGAGAAATTTGTGTTTTAAAAATAAATAATGAAGTTCAACATAAAGATAAGCTTCCTAATTGCTCAGTACTCAACTGTCTTGCTTACAATTTGTGCCAGTCCAGTGAGCCAGAGACAGATTATCTCAAAGTTTAAAACTGTTTTGGCTGGGTACAGGTTTGGGTTTATTTCTGGTACCAATCTGTAACCAAGCTTCTGTTAAGATCCCTCTGATATCTGAAGAAATCTATTTACAAATTTATACAAAGCACAGGTAAAATTCTAATAGATTCCAAGGCTATGCTCATCTAGTCTGACCTCTTGTGTAATACAGGCTCCTAAGTCACTTAGGTCAAGTCTGTGATTTAGGATAACTTTCAATATAAGACTGGAAAACTTTGATCCACATAACTGTATTTTGAGCACCTGTCAGGTTATTTTTTTTGGTCAATTTTTAAATACCTTTCTTCCTTCTCCTCCTATAAGAGAAATAGCTTGATTTGTGTGGGAGAAGATAGTGACTGGATTTGTGTGTGTAAAGAATTTATTAAGGGAAAGCTAAATCAAAGGAATATTCCAAGACCCTCTCTCTCATCATTAGACCCAAGACAAATGCATTTGAACTGATACTGCTCAAAAGCTCAACCAAAGTCACTTTCAGTACGTCAGAAGTTATGGTACCTGTAAACATTCACTGCATGAATCCCATATGCAAATTAAGGACCTGTTCTGTTAACAACCATGCTGATCAAGTACGTGCTGTACAGTCAGAGGATTTCAGGGCTATTCTTTCACTCTCCTCCACAGCAACTTTGACTTAGTTGTTCTTTCTATTAATTGTCCATGCCTACGTCCATGCCTACGTCAGTTAAATAGTAAAGACTTACGACAATTGACTAATGTTCTATAGATCTTCTATCCAATAATTTTGAAGGGGTTTAAAAATGTTAATGGAGCAAAATCCTCCTTTTGTAAATGGGAAAATTGAGGCTGAGTGGTGATATGTGACTAACTTTTTACACCCACTTTACACTCCCGTTGCACTGGAGTAAATGGCAGTACAAGGTGCAAAGCAGTGAGCAACCAGGCCAAATTCAAACCTGGTATAAGCCAATGCAACACCACTGTCAGGTCTAAATTTGGTCTAGTCTAAATGGAAAATAACCCCCTCAATACATAATACATGCAAATGAGATTTGCACATTTCAGATACGATGTGAAAGGCACTAATATTAATTGAAATATGTTAACAACCCAAAGCAGTACACATGAAACAGGGTGGAAAAGATGGAAATGCGATATGAAAAGGTTAATTCACTATGCAAGTACAAAGCATATTATAGCTACTTATTTCAAGGGCGTGAAGACAGATGCTAATGCTACAAGATGGGGGGTGAACTGGTACATAGTTACCACTCAAGAAAGAGATCTTTGAGTCATTGTGGATAGTTCTCTAAAAACATCCACTCAATGTGCAGCAGCAGTCAAAAAAGTGAACAGAATGCTGGGAATCATTAAGAAAGGGATAGATAATAGGACAGAAACTATCATGTTACCTCTATATAAATCCATGGTACGCCCACATCTTGAATACTGTGTGCAGATGTGGTCGCTCCATCTCAAAAAGATATATTGAAAAAGCTTCAGAAAAGGGCAACAAAAAATGATTAGGGGTATGGAACGGCTTCCATATGAGGAGAGACTAATAAGACTGGGACTTTTCAGTTTGGAAAAGAGGCGACTGAGGGGGGATATGATAGAGGTCTATAAAATCATGACTGGTGTAGAGAAAGTAGATAAGGAAGTTGTTTACTACTTCTCATAACACAAGAACGAGGGGTCACCAAATGAAATTAATAGGCAGCAGATTTCAAACAAATAAAAGGAATATTTCTTCACACAACACACAGTCAGCCTGTGGAACTCCTTGGCAGAGGATGTTGTGAAGGCCAAGACCATAACAGAGTTCAAAAAAGAACTAGATAAATTCATGGAGGACAGGTGCATCAGTGGCTATTAGCCAGGATGGGCAGAATGGTATCCCTAGCCTCTGTTTGCCAGAAGCTGGAAGTGAGCAACAGGAGATGGATCACTTGATAATTACCTGTTCTGTTCATTCCCTCTGGGGCACCTGGCACTGGCCACTGTCAGAAGACAGGATATTGGGCTAGATGGACCTTTGGTCTGACCCAGTATGGCCATTCTTATGCTAACTCTTTTATTACAGTGGCTTTCTGAGCTCAGTTCCCACCATTATAGATATGTATGCGATCATTTGGTTTCAAATAAGGTAGTTTACGTAAACTACCATCGTAATTCTTTTGATGTCAATTTGACTAATAGGTATATCTATCCTTTTCAACAAGGATAAGGAAACTAATAAGCAATCTGTTTCTAAGCTTTCTGCTTAACTGCAGGTGATAAACCTTGTTGTAATGGTGATGTTCTATAATTTAATGGCAAATATACATCGGTATTCATTTCTTTACTCTTTTTGAACACCATTTTCAACTAGCCCATTAGATTGTGGGCAACCTGGACTTGATTGTAATATGTTTGAAATCATATGCTATGGCATAACCTTCCAACTCCTGTAATAGAACTCTTCCTAGGCCTTGTTTGGATGCATCTGAAGCCAATTTTATAAGTCTGTTACTATCCAATAGTTGTAATCCTAGAGCTGTTTTTATAGACAGTTCCACTTCCATTTTTTATTTTTACAAAGTAAAGCCCTTACACCTCTAACCTAGCAGAAAAACAAATGTATTTTTCTACAAAACTGCCACCCAAAAGTTTGTGTAATGACTCCTTATTTTTAATTTCTTGCCCTAAATTTCCATTTAGTTTTAAGTTTCAAGGAAACCTCTTCCCTTCCTCCCACTCCCAATGAGAATGTGTTAAAAGCTACATGGGCCTGAAGGGCTCTAGAGGTTCTAGCAACAGCATTGCCCACTCGCTGCTTTGAGACCCTTCATCCCTCCAGTGACCATCAGGTTTACAAAAATGTGTTCATCGTCTTGTGTTTTGCTTTTTTCACCCATTCAGGCATAACCTCTCAGGCTGGGGACATTCCATCTGGGCAAATTAGAGAAGGATCCAAGAAGAATCAGGCTCCTGAAAATGTTAGTCTATAACTTTCCACTGGATCCTTTGTCCTTTCAGCCCATTTTGTTGTCTTCATTAGCCCAAAAATATAACAAGCAGCCTTTTCCCCACCTGATTGAGAAGCAGGAAAATGAGGGGAATTACAAAGCATTTCCTGTTGGCTGTAAAATAGACAAAATAACCAGGTTCAATTTTTGACCTGGGAGGAAATGGAGGGACAAAACAAGGAACAAATTTAATTGTTTTAGTATGTGAGTTCTGTTCATTTATTTACAAATCTTAGTTCCATCTAGGAAGGGAAGAATAAGTCTGCTGTGATTCTGAGATTGAATTTGTTTCAAGAAATATAGGTCCAGCTCTTGTTCCCTTGTTAAATCCAGTAGCTTAACTGGCTACATGGGGATTTCTCTAGAAAGACCAACCCTCTCACAGTCACCTGTAGAGGAGGTATGTTTTGGTATGCTGATACACTCTAGCTATCCCTGTCTTTCTTCTCCCCCCCCCCCCCCAGCTCTAAATTATGTTGAGTCAAACTGGTGTCAAACCTAGTATTGGATAGGTACTGGGTATTAAAAGTGATGTAAAATTGCCCTCGCACCTGTAGCTGCACTGAGCAATGCCCTGGCATAGCTGAGGTGCTAGCCCTTTTACAAGATAACTAAAAGCCAGTAAACACACAAACAAAAATCATGGAACTACTTAGTGGTTACAAATCACCTACTATGGGGCAAAATTCTTTTCCTACCCCACTTACGCTGAAACTGGCTCCGTGTAAGTATTATAGACCTACATGTTACTGAGCAATGTGTCCAGCAAACAAAAGCTCCCTCCCTCAAAGTATGGCCCGTTGAAAAGCGGGAGTGGTACAGGGGACACAGAGATACACATCGTCATCACAGCTGAAATGTTTCATGCAGCAAGTGGTTTCCTCTGACAGAAAACTTCATTAAAGAGCACGATGGAGGTACATGCATGCCCCAAAAAGACAAGTTTGGATGCCAGGCACAGCAAGGGTTAAGAATGCTGCAGAGCTGGAGGTGTACCTGTGTCCCCTAAGAGAGAGAGCCAATTCTTGATCCCCAGGCACAGCAGAAATAGGAAATTCTGCAGAAACATTGATCCCAAAGGGAGAGAGAAAGGGAGGCTAGCTCTCGGCCTTTTAAAAGGGCAGCTATTTAGACCACCAGTTTTGTCACCCTTACCAATTTGAGTAGTTCTCCTGAAGTTAATGGGAGCTGTGAGTGCTCAGTTACTTTATATATCTATTCCCAGACCTCTATTTTGAAAGATACGCGCCGTCTGAATATCACTGCCTAGCACCTTGGGCTAGCACCATTTCCACCTGTGCACCATGGACGTAAATTGTTGCTTTCAGATATGGTAGCATTTTATGCTCACTTTGCACAGGTGTAAATGATCTCAAGGTGTGAGAACAGGAGGATCAGCCCCTCTGTCATCAGCAGAATTAACTTGCAACCAACTAATATGTTCCACCATTCTTTTGTTCTTGGTTGGTGGGACTGGTAGGTTAATTTCAATATTTAATACATTTCCCATGCACACAATAGCTTCTAATCCTTCCTTCTGTGTTCAGACAGTGCTCAGATATTGTTTGCTAGTATAGATTTATGTCTCTGTTTTTCCATAGAAAAGGACTTAATGAGAAATATGAAAAGAATCATCTGGCTTTAGAAATGCCAAGTGCAACTTTAGGCTATCACATACTAGGTGGGTGTGCTTTTAGCTTAATAAAGGAAAAGATTCAAATAATGCCCTCTAACCACTTAAACCTTCCCTAGGGTTTTAAATGTTTCAGACTAGTCCTCAGGAGATCGTTCAAAAAACAACACCCCACACACACCCCTTCTTCCCCTCAGGCCCGTCCCACACAACTGCTTGTATATTATCCACTTATTACAGTGAAGTAACAGCAGAATTTAGCCTAAAGAGAAGGATCATATCTTGCTTAAAAGACTGAATCCTGAATCTTCTGCTCTGGCACAGACTTATTTTGTTACCTTGGGCAAGTTATTCAATCTCTCTGCCTCAATTTCCCATGTTTCAGATGGGATGATAACTTTCATCCACCCTACATTTGTCCTTATCTACTTAGATGGTAAATTCTTTGGGGCAGGGATTCTCTCAAGCACAATAGGGCCCTGATCTTAGTTGGGGGGGCTCCAGACTCCATCATAATACAAACTGGATCGCTAAAACAATGTGAACTTAGCCTCCTTTCACATGGGGAGGCTCTGTTCAGATAGGCTGAGCACCCATAAGTCTCTCTGACTTCAGCTGGAGCTGTGGATACTTTGAAAATCAGGCCCATGGAGTATTTTCTATTCTATGTGTTGCCAAATCACACTATATTTGTGGGGGTTTCTTACAGCCCCAGTTCCTAGAGTTCTGTGATTATAGCAGAATTTCAGCTTTGGGATGTATGTGTTGGGGGGAGAGTTTTGGGGAGTGATGGGGGTGGAGAGAGAAACTCTAATTCTCATTATGGAGAAAAGCTTGAATGTCTGAACCTTAAAAGATCAAGATCCAGAAGGCAAAGAACCCCAAATGTATCAGATTTTCAAATCTCATGATTTAAAGCTAATGCCATGAGACTTTTCTTTTTTTGTGTGGAGAGACTCATGATTTTGTGAATTCCTCTTTAAAAGTATAGCTGAATATACTTATCTATCTTAGGCACTTATGTAGCCCTATTACCATAGTACCAAGTCTATTTTTAATGTGGGTATTCTCACACCAGCAGTGAAGGAAGCCACCATTTTGCAGATGAGGAGCTTTAGCACAGATGTCAGGTGACTTGCCCTAGGTCATATAGACGGTATGCAGCAGAACAGGGACCTGAATCCAGCTCTCCCAAGTCTTAGGTTAGTGCTATAACCACTGAACCGGTCCTCTTTATGTTAAAACTAATAGCTTCAACTGTCCAGAATGTGCAACAGCCATGAGTTCACAGTGCTGTTTAGAACTTAATCTCCCTTAGCTGTGCAACCTTAATGCTACACTTTCACAGGTTAAGCAATTAATTTCCTTAGAAACAGGAACCGCCATACTAGGTCAGACCAATGGTCCAGCCAGCCCAGTATCCTGTCTTCTGATAGTGGGCGGTGCCATAAACTTCAGAGGAAATGAACAGAGCAATTACCAAGTGATCCGTCCCCTACCATCCAGTCCCAGCTTCTGGCAGTCAGGGGTTGAAGGGTTTCATCCCTGACCATCGTGGCTAATAGCCATTGATGGATCTATCCTCCATGAACATAACTAGTTCTTTTTTGAACCCCGTGTATAGCTTTGGCTTTCACAAAACTCCTGGCAACGAGTTCTACAGATTCTCTGCATTGTGTAAAGAAGTACTTTGTTTGGTTTGTGTTTAAACCTGCTGCCTATTAATTTCATTGGGCGACACCTGCTTCTTGTGTTATGTGAAGGGGCAAATAACACTGTCTCTGCACTTTCTCCACACCGTCATGATTGTATAGACCTCTATCATAGTCCCCTCTCCAAGTCATCTAGCCTAAGATGAACAGTCCCAGTCTTTTTACTCGCTCCTCATATGAATCCCTAATTTTTTTTATGCCTTTCTCTGTATTTTTTCTGATTCTAACATCTTTTTTTGAGATGGGGTGACCAGAACTGCACCCAGTACTCAAGGTGTGGGTGGTACCATGGATTTATATAGTGGCATTATGATATTTTCTCTTATCTATCCCTTTTCTAATTATTCCTAACATGCTGTAGCTTTAACTGCCACTACACATTGAGCAAATGTTTTCAGAGAACCATCCACAATTATGCCAAGATCTTTCTTGAGTAGTAACACTATTTTAGACCGCATTTCATATGTGTAGTTAAGTTTCTTTTCTAATGTGCATTACTTTGCATTTATCAACACTGAATTACATCTGTCATTTTGCGTTAGCACTGTGGAAAACTGACCACTTGTTTCTACCCTTTGTTTCCTATCTTTTAACCAGTTACTGAGGCCTTGTCTACACTACAGGAGAAATTCGATCTAAGCTACGCAATTTGAGTTGCGTGAATAGCATAACTCAGATCGACGTAGCTTAGATCTACTTACCTCGGGGTCCACATTACGCTATGTCAACAGGAGACGCTCTCCCATCAACTCCCCCTACCCTTCTTGATCCGGTGGAGTACAGGAGTCAACGGGAGAGCGATTGGTGGTTGATTTATCGGGTCTTCACTAGACCCGATCAATCAACCACCGATGCATCGATCACCTCATGTTGATCCCCAGATAAATGTAGACAAGCCCTGAGTCACTAGAGGACTTTCCCTCTTATCCCATGATTGCTTGCTTTGCTTCAGAGCCTTTGGGGAAGGGACCTTGTCAGAGGCTTTCGGAAAGTCCAAGTTCACTACATCCTCTGGTTCGCCTTTGTCCACATGCTTGCTGACACCCTCAAAGAATTCTAATAGACAATTTTAAAGAAGAATGCTGTGATTTAATAAGCATTTAAGGGTATAGCTACAGTGCAGTGTGGTTACGTGCAGGAGTAAACAGACTGGTGCTAGTACATTACTAATGGCACCCGGGAGCTCAGTAGGTTGAGCTAGCCCCCTACGAATGATCGTGTGGACATTGCAGCACTGGGATTGGTTCATGCTAGCCAAGCTTAAATTCAGGGAGTCAGGCGGGCTTGGACTCTGGTGGCTAGTCTGAGCTGCCAGCCAGTGCTGCAGCATCCACGTGCTGCTGTTCTTAGCATGCTAACTCCAGCTGAGCTAGCAAAAGTCTGTCTACCCAGAGCTGGGAATCCCTCCTCCCAGTGGCAATGTTACATTCCCTAAATGGTTCAAATCGGGCTTTGAGCATCACGTTACACTGAGCAAAAGGGTGGGAAGAATGAGTTCACACCTTTTTGTTTTGTGTATGAGAGTTCTTTGCAGGGTTGCATTAGCAGTTCAGAAGCACGTTCCTTTGTTAATACCAGGTATCTCTTCCCGTATCTGGGCAACTGAAAGGCAGAAACAATTATTTTTTTGTCAATAAAAGGTTAAATGATTCAAAATCATGCCCAATACAACAAAAATGGTGGTAATCCTTAAATCCTCTTCTTTCTGGCCTCCCGAATCTTCTCCTGTCCTTGAAGCTACATCACCTTTTATGGTGGCTTGAGCTGCCAGTTTCAATGAGACACTTACAATCTCCCTTTGGCAGATTGTCCCAGGAGCATCTGGGGGAGATGATAGAAGAGATACTATAATGCATGAAGAATAACTAGCAAGCACAAATTTTTCTTTTCTCACTGTGGCCAACCTGAGAACTGTAAGTGCTATCTGGTCAGAATGGAAGCACTTCATTCTGCATTCACTGACCCCACAAGCTGACCATGCAGTGGGGAATCAGACCTTTGTACTTTAAACTTGGTCCAGAGTTGCTTCAAGCTCCCCCCAGACCAGGACCCACCAACTCAAGGCAGTACTAGACCCTGCAGCCCAACAGATGCAAAACTTGCAGTCCTGCTGCTATGGTGATCAATACCTTTCAAGATTCCCAGGTCCTACATGTGTTTACCACACCATGTGGTGTACCTCCTCCAGTGCATCAACTGCCCATAACTTTCACCCACATAATCACTGCACTCGAACTTACACAGAAAAATAAAAGATTAAAAAAATCATATCACACAGGGCTGAACACCTTTCATAAAGTGACCATTTAATAACTGGTCTTTCAATATTTGTCCTTCAAGGAAACCTGTACAAGCCTTGCACCATAAGTTCATAACTCCGCTAAACACCACAGCTCATAGACTTAATAGAAACACTGGGTTTATGGCTCATTATACCAACTTATAACACACCACACTGCCTGCTACCCTTAATTACCAACTTTCAAACTCTTTATGCAGAACAATCTAACTCCCAATTGCTCACTACATTTCAAGTGACCGCCTCCAACATGCATTACCCCTTTTTCCTTAACAATCTGTCCCAACTTGTATTTAGCTCAGACACTGCTTCCTTCCCCGACCTGAAGAAGAGCTCTGTAGCTTGAAAGCTTGTCCCTTCCACCAACAGAAGTGGGTCCAATAATAGATATTACTTTATCCACCTTGTCTCTCTCATAGCCCAGGACAAACACAGCTAAACACTGCAAACAGTCTATGTGAATGTCTTACCTCGAATCCTGCCATCTTTTGGCAAAGACCCTAGGCAAGCCTCCTTTTCCCAGTCACCTCTAACCTGTGGGTGTCAGTCTGTTTTCCTTAACTGTCTCTCTCCCTGCTCAAGGGAGTGTCTAGTCTAGGATCTCTTTGCTCTCCTATGTTCAGTAGGAGACAAACTAAGCCAGCTCTACACCACAGAGTTACGACATCATCAGGCAGCTTAAGTCAATCAACTCTGTAAGTGTCTACACTATAGCGTGGCTTCTGCCAGTGTAAATCCCCCACTACTCTGACCTAATAACTCGACCTGGACGAGAGGTGTAGCATTTAGGTTGATGTAGGTAGAGCGACACAATGTCTGTGTAGACACTGCATTATTTACATCACCTGTCAGCACTGCATGGAGCTCCCAGCTGGGGGCGCAGGCTGTTAGCCCAGCGCCAGGAGCCTGAGCTGTCAGCTCTGCACACTGCCCAACTTAAATTGGTGCAAGCGCTCCTGGTGAGGATGTGCACCACCAACAGAAGGAAGAGAGTGTGGACATGAAAAAAACCACAGTAATTACTGCGGTGGCTGTACATCCACCTAACATAGGCCAATTCGTGGTGTAGTGTGGACAAGGCCCTCATCCATTGAGCTCAGCAGGGGCTGGGAAGTAGAACAAAAGTAAATCCCTCTTAAGTGTTAGTAGCAGGGTGGCTGGCTCGAGCTATTGTTCCACTTCCAACCGCATGCATTAACTAAACCAACATGGTCATACAGTAAATATCCCAATAACCAGGGCAACATACAGTATTCATAAATTATTCAGAGCTGGTGCATGTCCATCACACCCATTTCCATATTATTTGAGAGAGTTCTTGTCATTAAGGGGTTATCTTTGGATTCAGGAGACCAGGGTTCAATTTGCTGCTCTGCCACAGACTTCCTGGATGACCCTGAGCCAGTTGCTTGGGATCAGGTTCTTCAGAACATATTTAGGCACCTAAAGATGCAGATAGACCTCTAGTGGGATTTTCAGAAGTGTGAGGGCGGGTTAGGTGCCTAATTCCCATTGATTTCAATGAAAGTTAGACTCCTAAACTACTTAGACACTTTTTAAAGTCCCACTAGTCACTATTTGCATCTGTAGGCACCTAAATACCTTTAAGAATCTAGTCCTTAGTCTCCCTACGCCTCAGTTCCTCATCTGTAAAATGGGGCACTGACATACTTTGGTAATGGGGGCTATATAAGTAACTTCAGTAGAGCTCAAAGTGTAAATTGTGACATTAGTTCTGAGATCTTCAATGCCCAGCTCTCCTGCAGCTGGATATTGACCAGCCTCTTGTTACCAGCCTGAATCCATGTCGCTGGGAACACAGGGCTGTTAAGCACCCTACCTTCAGTCTATCTTCCTGAGCAAATGGAATATTAAGGCTGGGTGTATCTTTTCCTCTCTGTGAAACAGGATTCAGATGTGATGTGGCCAAAGGAAGATTCTATAAATAGTGATTTGGCCTGGGATTATTGGAAAAGATAACAGAAACAAACAGGCCAATACTGGGACTATTTATCCAATCTCCTCTCCCCTCTACTCCCCATTCACATTTAGGGGGGAGGGATAGCTCAGTGGTTTGAGCATTGGCCTGCTAAACCCAAGGTTGTAAACTCAATCCTTGAGGGGGCCATTTAGGGATCCGGGGCAAAAACTGGGGATTGATCCTGCTTTGAGCAGGAGGTTGGACTAGATGACCTCCTGAGGTCCCTTCCAACCCTGATATTCTATGAATCTATTTACTCTATATCTTCATAATTTCCCCAGTCTCTCTTTTAGTGGGACTGGTTTCTTTTTCAGAAACTTGGAAGGGCAACCAGGTTGAAGCCAGGGCTCATAATCAGAAGAAGCGAGGCTTCAACTCTTAACTACAGCCTGACCACGGCTGTGCCATAATCATTGCAAAAAAATCACTGCCAAAGAAAGTAGAAATAATGGAAAAGGGTAAAGCTAAAGCTCTGCAAGCAGGGAATCATTTACACCAAATAAACCCAAGATCTCCCCTATCCTTGTTTGTTTGCACATTTTCCTTCAAATTTAGATTATTCCATCCGAATTTAGTACATTTAAAAAAAAAATACAGGAAAAATACACAAGGGACATTTGATTAGACATTACAGTTTTTTTTCTGAGATTAACAGGAAGCACAAAAAAAATAGAATGCTTTAAGCAGATTTCATTAATATAAATGCAAAACATGTTTTCATCCATCATTTTTGCCTTGTGAAAATGACTGCTGGGTAGAACAATAGAAGTGATTGAAGCTTTCACTGAGTAGGAAGGACTTCATATTATATAGGACTATTAATGAGGTGACTTGTTCGATCAGAAGAAATTACATTTTCAAAGGCTACTTAGCAACAAAGCATAGACTAATGGTGGCTCTGCAGAAAATCAGCCACGCAAGCACACATTGCTTTTTTGTTTTTTATGTCTTTCTCAATATTGCTGAGCTGAAGAAGCTTGCTAAGGACAGGAGCTAGTAGGACATTTAAGTAGCCTCTGTGGCCTTTGTCTGAACCGTCTCAAGCCATTACCTAGTGTTTCTTCCCAGGAGGACTGCCTGTCGCACGCTCTGATGAGACACTGTTGCTTTTCCTCCAGCAGATGTAAACAGAGCTCAGGGGAACTCTGTAGAGTAACTTGTTTTGCACACATTTTTAGCACATATTTTAGAAACTGCAAGGTTCAGACTGATGGATTTCTCTCTGGTTTCAGTTAGTGTGTAGCCTTCAGCCATTCCAGGTGAGACCATACTAATACATAGTTCTTATACTGATGAAAAATGCTATATATCTCAAAACACTTTACAAAGGACAGAAGTATAATTTGTCCCATTTTGCAGATGGGGAAACTGAGGCAGCAAGAGGTTAAAGTGACTTGCCCAAGGTCATCCAGCAGACCAATGGCATATCCAGAAATAAACCCTGAGTCCCAGTCCAGTGCTCCAGCCATTGGGCCACTTCTGATTCCGTCGTTACAGCCCCTGCGCGGTGCTGGGTGCTGTGGTTCAGGAAGTGCTGCCTTTGGGTAACAAAACTGATTTCCTGATCTCTTCTGCTGATTAAAAATTTCACAGAACTCTAAGAGTGGGCTATTAATCCTGGAATACATTCCAGTTGCTCAATGTACTTTCTACCTCCTCGAAATTCCCATTGTAGCTCGGTTTAGATAACATACTTTTCATTTTTTTTTTGCTGGAATTGCTGCATGGAGTTGCTATGTACTGCTTATCCAGAGGTGGCTGCATTTCAGCGGGGGATGACATCAATCCTGTTTATATTCACTGTCGAGTTTGTGGAGTTTATGTAAATGTCAATTGCTGTTCTCTTGGCAGCCATTGATGAATCAAGGATATTTTGAGGACAAGCCCCAAGCTAGTCTGTATATGCTGCTGAACAGCAATTTGGAACATAGGCAAGGACTATATTATATATCTTGTGTAAGCATGTTGAACGCTTCATGTCTATGTGCCTGGAGTCACTGCAGAGACACATCTGCCGTGTGCGGGCTAGACAGATCACAAAGAAAGGCTGGCACTCAAATTTACGCTGCATTTGTTGAGCCAATTTGCCAACACGTAGCACTTTTTCAGTCTTTACAAGGCTTTACAAATATCACCCAGTTGGGTCTCATTGGGAACAAAATCCATGTCGACTGTTTTAAAATCCTTTTTCTGTGGTGTTAGGCTTTGTGCCTATTAAGGTTAAACAATACTTCGATCACCATATCCAGGAGACTGTGGCCAGCAGGGAAGGTAAGAACTGCATATACCGCACCTAGTTGGACCTGTGACAGACAGGGTAGTGCAGCCCAAGGCCCAGTCTGAGAGAAGGAGAATCATGATTCCATCCCAGGAAAAGTAACCCTAACCCTAAGGCCCAACACCTGAGGGAGATGAGAGAGGGGTCGCTGTGCAGCTAACAAGCTCGACAAAGGGCTATATAGAAATGCTTGTTATAATAAAAATAAATTAGAGTCAGTGCAGCAGGTTTTCATGTGGCTGCTCTTTATTTATTAGCCCTATTAATTTCCCTCTCATCAGATATCAATCCTAAAATGCCTTATACAGTCAGCTTACTGTAAATAAATGGAGTAAAAGTCACTTCTTGTGTTTCCCTACACAGAAATAAGCAGCTTTATGCATTAGCCATGCAATCCAATACCAGGCTACACATCACCATGTCTCATTAAGGCAGAATGTGTGTAAATTGGAGTCCATCATTATGCTGCATTAACCATGTTACAGAAATTAGTAAACAATTTCTGCCTTATTCATTTCTGAGAAGAAAATAAGCCTGTGACATTTTTTTAAAATTAGCTTTAAGCAAGGAAACAAAAAGTTTCTTTGCTTTCCCCAGCTGACAGTCCATCTTCTTTCTCTTGACTACTGGGCACAGTAAACATACAGGCCTGTGTGTAATGCTTTAAAAGCATTCAGCATAACGAGCTACTTAATGCAACATTTTGCTGAAAAGGCCTGATCATGACTCAACTGGCTTGCATAGACTGGGCCTGATTTCTCATTTACATTTAAGCCGCTTTACAGCACTTAACAGTGTGAAAGGACCTTAAAGGGGACATAAAAAGGCCCCTTTACACTACCAGAGCTGTGTAAGGGGCTTCAGTGTAAACATGTTTTATTTCTCTGTATGTTGGGGATAGCCAAATCCATGTGCGAATATGAAACTTTCCATTGTTGTTTGTTGTATGCAGTGTTGACAGCCATGTTGGTCCCAGGATGTTAGAGAGACAAGGTGGGTGAGGTAATATCTTTTATTGGACCAACATCTGTTGGTGAGAGAGACAAGCTTTTGAGCTTCTCTGTGTAAGCTCGAAAGCTTGTCTCTCTCACCAACTGACAGTCCGATAAAAGACATTACCTCACCCACCTTGTCTCTCAAATTTTTCACTCTCAGTAAGGGGCTTCTCTGTCAATTTCTGCTTAATATAACCTTTCCGTTTTAGTAAACCTTTTTTTTATGAAGAAGCCCATTCATCTCTGAACCAAATGTCAGTTTTGGCTTCCTGAGTCTGGAAACAGCCTAAAACAACAGAGGTCTGAACTGCCTAAGGCCTCAGTGCACACGCTGAGCACCTAGACTATACACTGCCAAGGAGTGCCTCTGGAGTTGGGCAGAAGAAATCTCCTCCTCCCCCACATATCTCCACAGCAGTATAACTGCTCTGTGGCTGCTACTCCAATCTCAAAGCTAAAGAAGCATTTGTGTTGCTTGCTATACTGGGGTGAATGGCTAGTGGATGGCGGGAGGCTTCCATCATGGTACTGGTCTATGTGGTGTGGAGGAGAGGCATATCTCCCTAAATCATGTCCATTCTTTGCATAGTGCTTTCTTGCCACAAAGGAGGGAGGCAGGATTGGCCCCCAAAGTTGTGCCTTCTCCCCTATCATACCTATGGGACGTTAACTCTCAATTCTGTCTCTAGGAATTGGCTTTACCCCTCCAAAATACTATGTCTGGGACTTCCAGTAAGTTTCAACCATCCTCCTCTCACCCCTATTCCCCTCATATTTTGTGTAGTGTAAATACAAGTGTACATAGATCAGGCATCTGGCTGGATCATTTAAAGGGCTGATATATGCCGTTACATTCTTGCACTTATCGTCATCATCAGTGATCACGTTATTCGAGGATGATCTCAACCATGGATGTACATATGGGTCCTGAGATGATTCAGCAGTCCAATCCTGGAACCACAGATCCGCCCGCAGTATGTACAGACATTTCCCGGAGGGTCAGCTGCCTGCTGGGAGTAAGTTCTTTCTTTTTCCTTCCTTCTCTCCCTCTTTTCAGCTTCAAGGGCAAGGCGCTTCTCCTCGAAGCAGGCCACTGCCTGACGGAGGATATGTTGCTATTGGGGTCAGTTGGTGACTTGCTCCTCCCAGCTTGTAATGTCCCCATCAGTTTTCTTGAGATATGCTTTGTGTGTCTTTGTAGCATTTCCTCTGACCACAACGGGATCTCTGACCGTGGGTGATCTGAGAGTAGAGGACTTGTTTTGGGAGGCAAGAGTCTGGCATCTGCACACAATGTCCAGCCCAGTGGAGTTGATGCATGAGGGTCATTCCTTCAATGCTGGTCACATTGGTTTCAGTGAGGATGCTGGCGTTAGTGTGGCGGTCTTCCCACATGATGCGAAGGATCTTCCAGAGGCATCATGGGGGGCGGCATCATTGGGGGCATCTCTCCAGACTCTTGAGGTGCTGTCGATAAGTCACCCAGGTTTCACGTTGAAGGACATAAATCCATAACGTGTAGAGGTCAAGCACAGGAGTTTATTACGTACAGCACTGCCGGAGTGTCACCTTGCTTATTAGGCTCAGAGACACACTCAATCAATTGATTACAATGGAATATATGGATTTTCCATGGGCGGGGGAAAGTGACGGGGTAGGCAGTCCCACTTTCCCAGATAGGTCTAGCAGCAAGACGTGATAGCACAGTAGCCAATGGTCAAAGGTTACATAATGTCTCCACCCATGGTCTCAAGTTGACAAATTAACATTTAACATTTAATTAGTACTTTAATAAATGTATTAGTATAAAATATATATGTTGAATTCTGATTTGGGATCCATAGGAATGAAGTAGCTCCTTTGATTGGCCTACAGATACATATCTAGGGGTAAAAGCAAAGAAACAGTGAAAGTATATGGCAATAGAGATTGTCTTTCAAGTTGTTCATTTGTGTTTTAAGGCAGGCATTGATCCCTGGGAAAGGGAGGTGGGAGGAAGCCATATCTTATACTGACATGCTTGAACCTTTCATAAACTCAAGGTTGGATGTGTGGGAAGAACATCTCCCTACAGAAGAAACAAACACAACAGAAACAGGGCTTTTTTGTTTTATTTGCAACTTTGAATAAGACACAATTATTGCCCCCAACATCTGGCGTTGTGCTGACCAGGCATATCTTAGCAAAAGCAAGGTTACCTTTGGTTATTCTGCTTTCTCTTAGCTATTGCTAGGCCTCTGACCTCTTGACCGAACTCTGGACTTTGGGCCTGTACACAAATCCATATACCAGGTTATGACATCAGCAGTGGATGTTAATCCTTCACACAGCCACGCACTCATATACAGGTGACCAGATGCAGGCCTGGCATAGCTTCATTTACCCTAAATGGAGTTGCATTGTCAGCACTGAAGTTGACTGTATGTGCAATGCCTGTGCAGACACCTGACTTTTGTGCATTTAAACTTTCAGTATGAAGACTGCTTTAATATACCATTTTTGTACGAATTTCCATGTGTGTTTTATTAAAAATAAGCTATAGTCAAGGGCTGAGATGTTTCTAAAATGCCTATTACTAAAAAAAAAAGCAGACTGACGGGATGCAGGACTACAGCTTAGACTCTAACAGACACAAATAACTGGGAGTTGGGGTGGAAGACATAAGGTCAAATTTGTCCTTGATGGTACCTCACTAGAGTTAAGCACCAAGGATGAATTTGGCCCACAGCTCCTTGCTTCATCTTCTCTATCCGGTGTGGCTTTAAAAAAAAAAAAAGTGCATCTTTAATATATTCATTAGCCCGAAGTAAGCTTCACACACATGGTGAGTAATTGACATTTACATTTATTACATTTACATAACAAACATTCTTTTTAATCTTGGGTTGCCCAGCAACTGACAATTTGGCAGCGGTGACTTTTTAAAATCATTAACCTTGTCAATCCACAGGCAGCTGTTCTTCCTAACATCTGCTGCTGACCTCTTTCTACAATATGTTTGTGACACCTGATCATAAGCACTGACTCCGTGGGTGCTCCGGGGCTTGAGCAGCCACCGAAAAAAATCAGGGGTGCTCAGCACCCACAGGGCCAGATTAAGCTTTTGTGGCCTTTTCGGGTGCCCAGACCATGGCCCTGCCCACCATTCTGCCCCGAGGCCCCACCCACTGCTCTGCCCTGAGGCCCTGCCCACGCTTGGCCTCTTCCCTCCTAGGCTCCGCCTGCCACTTGCACCGGGGCGGCGGAGGAGCACCCACCAGCAAAAACAAAAGTCCGTGCCTGTGCAAGTGATTTGCTAATGACTCTCCATTAAACTGTTAGTTCTGAAAATTAAAGAAAACGCAGTCAGGTAGCGCTGCCTATAATAACCTGTGGTGTCTATTACATTTTCCATTGTAAGATCCTGTTTTCAGTTGCTTATAACTGCCCGATTTAAGCCGTTCCCACTGACTTTCCCAAGCTGGGTACCTGTCTCAGGCTTTGAAAAAACAACAACCAACAACTTAAGTTTCAGCTACAATGGCTCAGTCCCTTCCAAGAATGAGGTTACCGGAAAGTGTTTTGCCTGTATAGAAAATCCTTTCAACTCTTCTGCTGAGAAGCTCTAGTGCCTCCATGCTTCAGAAGAGGGACCTAAAACTTGCCAGGAGGCCCATCTTGGTGCCAGCGCTACGCCTTTGATGTTCCCATGTAAAACTGCCCACATTTGACTAAGTTATAAGCCACTGACAAATCTGCACATGCTTAGTAGAAGCTTAGACTTGTTGGAGTTTGGCAGCTAAATTCTCTCACTGAGCATGTTCCACCCCCTCAGAGCTTCTATCTGCCGCTGGACTGCACATAGGCCATCCCCACAGAGAGACAACATCCTCCAGCCTGGGACTGCAGGGCCTGAGTAGGACTTTTCTAGCAATTGCTCCTCCAAGTTGCTGGGGGACAGTAGCTGGACATAGTGACTGAGAGCCAGCAGACTCTCTCTCCTGTGCTCTCGGCATGCCCCCTGCAGACATGCCAGCAGTGTGGGGAAGGAGGGAGCAGCCGAACTCTTATGCAGAGATGTGAGGGAAAAGATGCAAGGTGGAGGGTCGGGAGTTTCGAGGAGAGGGGGAGGTAAGGCTATGAAGAGCAGAAACCAGCGGGGAGGTGGGGCAGGGTGTAGAGGCTGGAGCTGCTGATGTGGGAGGGCTAGGAACTAGGGATTGGGGAGGATGGCAGTGGTGTGGTGGAGGAAATTAGCAGAAGCTGGGGACAGGAGCAGGACCAGAGGGAAGGGGAATGGGACAGGAGCTGGGGAGGGGTGGGGGACAGGAGCAGGAACAGGGTGGGAATAGGCAGGGGTTTGAAGGGCAGATGGGAGCAAAATAGGACAGGGAGAGGCTGGAGGGAGGGCCTATAACCACAAGAGCACATTCCCCTACAGAACCTGGAACTGATCCCTTTTTTTCCTGAGTCTCAACATTTCTTTGCCATTTAGTAAAACAGCTGAGAAACCCACTGGCAAATTTTCTCCATTCCTTATTCAGGTGCGCACAGAAAAGAATAGCCTTCTACTGCTAGCAGTTATTCCAGTTATTCCATTAGTGCAGGTGGTAGAGGACTGCTGTGAATCTCAAGACCAACCTTGTTGATGACTCTTCGGTATGGAGAGGTCCCACGTGACTACATTTTTGTTTTTTCAATTTTTAATTGTTTAAAAAAATCTTAAGAAATTACATTAAAAATAACTACACTGAAAGAACAAAAAGATAGCAAAGTTATGCACTGAAAAGTTAGGAAATACCCAAAGTAAGATTGCCCGTGTAACCTTAATTTGGCCACCATGTGCATATATGTTATAAAAACAACGAGGAGTCCAGTGGCACCTTCAAGATTAACAGATTTATTTGGGCATAAGCTTTCTGTGGGTAAAAAACCCACTTCTTCAGATGCATGGAAGAAGTGGGTCTGCATCATGTATCTGAAGAAGTGGGGTTTTTACTCACGAAAGCTTATGCCCAGAAAAATCTGTTTAGTCTTTAAGGTGCCGCCAGACTCCTCATTGTTTTTGTGGATACCGACTAACACGGCTACCCCTCTCATATATGTTATGATACAGATAAATATGATCATATACTATTTTTCTACTTTTATTACTATATTAATACTAGTTACCTAGCTAACAGTGGTGTTATGAGGCTTATTTCGTTAGTGTTTGTGAAGGGCAATTTACAATACTGTGTTTTACTATATCCCTGTTTTCTCTTCACCTATCTGCCTGTGATGTAAAATTAGGCAAAGTTGTTTGTACTTTTATAAAAGGGAATCCCTAGATCTTGAAATTCCTTCTTTAACTAAACATTCCTCAAGTCGGCCTCCTAGCCAGCAGAGAGAGAGACTGCCTGGTAGATGTCACAAGGACACAGTACCATGCAGAATATGCACAGAAGAACTGCCGGAAGATGAAGATTAAGTACAAATTCAGAAGAATGGATCCTGCTAATGTTACCATATAAAGGCCCCACAATTCCCACACTTTCTCAGGAGTCAGTAAAAGTGTTCCCTAGGCTGCTGCTTTTGACTGTGAATTTTGCATAAAAAGTTCATTGCTGTGTATGAAACTGAAGCAACCCATGTTGCTGATTAATAATCACAATATTCATTGTTATGGTAATACTTTGCCCTTCTATAGCAACTTCCATGCAAAGCTCTCATAGTCAGGCCCGCCAACAGCAATTCCGGGCCCCAGGGCAGAACAGTCAATGGGCCCCCACGCATGCACAAGCCGCACCGGCACCGACACGGTCCACCTGACATTTGGGCGGTGCTGCGCCTGTGCTGGCTGGTGCCCAGCGAGCTGCCGGCTGTGCTGCTGGGAGCGCTCTTCCAGCAGGGCCACGGCTTCCACATGCCCGCCCGGTAGGGTTGCCAAATGTCTAATTGCGCAAACCCAAAGATCCTGCCCCGCCTCTTCCCTGAGGCCCTGCCCCATCCCACCCCTTCTCCAAGGCCCCACCCCTGCTCACTCCATCCCCCCTCCCTCAGTTGTTGGCTCTCCCCCACCCTCATTCACTTTCACCAGGCTGGGGCAGGGCTGTGGGGTGCAGGAGGGAATGTGGGATGCAGGCTTAGGGAGGGAGTTTGGATGTGGGAGGGGGTGTGGGGCGCAAGCTCTGAGAGGGAGTTTGGGTGTGGGGTGCCGGCTTTAGGCTGAGGCAGGGGGTTGGGGTGCAGGAGAGGGGCAGAGGGTCAGTGCTTACTTCAGGTGGCTCCTGAAAGAGACTGGCACACCCTCCTGGCAGCGGCTCCTAGGCAGGGGGGCCCAGGAGGTCTCTGCGCATCACTGTCCACAGGCACCACCCCTGCAGCTCCCATTGGCCACCGTTCCCGGCCAATGGTAGCTGTGGAGTCGGTGCTCAGCGTGGGGGCAGTGCATGGAGACCCCCCCTGTTCTCCCAGGGGCAATAGGCCTATTCTGGCTGCTTCTGGGAGCGGCGCAGAGTGAGGGGAGGCAGGATGCCTGCCTTAACTCTGCTGCGCTGCCAGTGGTGGCAGGCGGCCGGGGGCCCCCGGACCCTTTTAAATCGCCCAGGCCCCTGAGTGATTGCCCCCTTTATCCCCACCCCATTGGCGGGCCTGCTTATAGTGATTTGTGAACAGTAAAATGATTTACCCATGCTCAGACAGGAAGTTCACTAAAAAATCAGAAACAGAAGCCAAATCTCCTAACTCTCAGTTCTGTGTCTTAACCACATGACCAACTTTCCTTCTTAGTCACAGTAAATTGAGCTCCAACTTGTTATATAATGACAGGAAGATCAAATTGGGTCAGTAAGTAATGAAAAAAAAGAAGACACAAGAATCTGCTGAAGCTGTTGCTGCTATCCATAGCTGCTGCTTGCTGTAACACTGAGCATCTTCCTGCAAACAACACAAATCCACATCAGTGGGTTTTGGTGTCATAAGGCATCTTGTGTGCATCTTGGCTTCCCTGTGGACTGGGGCTCTAGTGAGGTTTGGGAGAAGAAGAAAAGATCAGGGGCAGTGTGAAAAGAGAACACCATACCAACAAGATTTAAAACGTGAAACAGTAGCTTAATCCACAAGCGCAGTGTTTTTAGTGTTAAGTCCAGCTGACTACTACTATCAGAGGATTTCTTAAAGGGTTTCAGTCTTTGTTGCGCAAAAAGCCCAGTGATGTGCTCCTGAATATTAGGTTTAGGAAGACTTTTTCTCCCCTCTCTTCAATTTTCCATTTTAGAGCAAGTCATGATTTAATTAACAGCTCATACAAATTATTTTTATACTATTCAAGTTACTGACAGTTTGAATTAGCACTCGGGACTTCTGAGATCATATTCTCTCTTGTTGTTCATACTGATCAAAATAACAGCTCTCTAACTCAGCATAAACTAACATTGGCGCAAATTTCTGTTCTTTAGGCCAATCTTCTTTAAAAAAAAAAAAAAGTCACCAGTTCGGATGCCTCAGTTTTTGCCCAACGTAAGGTGCTTTGGGTCTGATTTTTCAGAAAGCACTGAGCATCCAAAACTCGAGTGGAAGTTGATGGGAGCTGTGGGTGCTCAGCACTGTCTGAAAATGGAGCCCAAGTTGTCTAAAGTTGGTGACTTTGCAAAATTTGATTAGGCTTTTAGGTCATGGAAATGTAGGCCTGGAAGGACCTAATGAAGTCACCAAGTCCTGTACCCTGTGCTGAGGCAGGACCAAGTATACCTAGACCATTTCTCACAGGTGTCTGTCCAACCTGTTCTTAAAAACCTCCTATAACTGGGATTCCACAGCCTCCCCTGGAAGTCTATTTTAGTACTTTACTACCCTTGTAGGTAGAAAGTTTTCCCTAATATCTAACCTAAATCTCCCTTGCTGCAGATTAAGCCATTCCTCCTCCTCCTACCTGTAGTGGATATGGAGAACAACTGATCACTGTCTTCTTTATAATAGCCCTTAATGTATTTTGAAGACTTATCAGATTCCACATACCCCCATCCCATCTTCTTTTTTCAAGACTAAACATGCCTAGTTTTATTTAACCTTTCCTCGTAGTACAGGTTTTAGAAACCTTTTATCATGTTTTGCAGCACTTTTCTGGACTCTCTTCAATTTGTTTCAGAGTAGCAGCCGTGTTAGTCTGTATCCGCAAAAAGAAAAGGAGTACTTGTGGCACCTTAGAGACTAACCAATTTATTTGAGCATAAGCTTTCGTGAGCTACATCTCATTTCATAAGGTGCCACAAGTACTCCTTTTCTTTCTTCAATTTGTGCACATCTTTCTTAAAGTACGGTGCTCAGAATTGGACATAGTACTCCAGCTGAGGTCTTACCAGTGCCGAATAAAGTGACAGGATAATACCTCCCATATTTTACAAACGACACTCCTGTTGATACACTCCAGAATGATATTAGCCTTTTTTCTAACTGCATATTGTGGACTCATATTCAATTAGAGAGCCACTATATACTCCAGATCCTTTTCAGTCGTACTACCACCTACCCAGTTATTGCCCACTTTGTAGCTATGCATTTGATTTTTCCTTCCAAAGGGCAAAGTACTATACTTATCTTTATTGAATTTCATCTTGTTGATTTCAGACTAATTCTCCAGTTTGTTTTGAATTTTAATCCTGTCCTCCAAACTCCAACCCCTCCCAGTTTGATGTCATTGTCAGATTTTATAAGCATACTTTCCACTCTACTGTCGCATCATTAATTAAAATATGGAACAGTACTGGACCCAGGACTGGCCTCTGTGGGACCCCATTAGATACGGCTACCCAGTGTCACAGTCAACCATTAATAATTACTCCTCTGATTACTGCCTTTCAATCAGTTGTCCACCCTGCCTTATAGTAATTTCCTGTAGACCATATTTCCATGCCTTGCTAGGGAATGGTACATTATCTTTCCTATAGAAGATTCAGGATGATGGGCTGGAGCTATGCTGTCAACATTTGCTAAAGAGAAGTCCTTGATCTACCTGTGGTGTGCAGAATGGCAGTGCACACTGCTGTTCATAGTGATGCAGCTTGAAGAGCATGAGGGGCAGTATTCCCCCTGTGTTATTTTATATTTATATTGCAACAACAACGAGGCTCCAGTTAGGATTGGGCCCATTGTGCTAGGTGTTGTACAAACACATAGGAAGACATGATTTCTGTCCTAGAGATGCCATGAATCTGCAATCTGAATAGCCTCTTTTCTTTGGCAATAACTAGATTTCTCACACTGTAGAGCCCCTTCTGTATTGTTTTTTCAAACCGTATTAGCTTCCCTATGTATAAGATAAATGTTGAGCTATTAATGAGAGCAGACAACACTTCACTGTGAATTAAAGTTTGGGGATTTTTTCCCCCCTTCTTGCAGATAGGGTCTTATATAGTCTCTTCCATATGTAAAGCTGTGGGTTGTTGGGTGGTTTTTTGTCAAAGCACATTTTTCAAAAATGAAATCTCTCATACACTTTATTGCTTGTATCATCATGGCTGCCTGGGAAATCAAGGGAACGCTCACCCACATACTCGCCCAACACGCACAACCATATGCAGTGACTATTCCTACTTCAGCTGCTAGAAGAGTCCAAAAATTGCGTTTTCTCCCATATATGAATTATAGGTTATTTGGTTTGAAGGTGGAGCAATAAGAAGTCAAGAGGGTCCTTCAGAAATCCTGCTGTTCATACTTCTTCCAATTCCACCATCCCATGATGTAGGCACATCCACGGTTAGTCTGATATTCATTACTCAAGAGCAAGTTATAATTTTTATAACAGGGCAATTTTTGAGTAATAGGATAGCAAAGGCAACTCCATCACCACCATCACCCTGGCATGTACAATTTGTTATGAAAACCGTTCTAGTACTTTAAGACTCTGATTCTGGAAGGAAGGAGGAGCCAGGATTTAAAGGCCAGAGAGATACACACTGCTGCTGTTGGAAGATCAGTGGGAATGAGGTTGGCATGATCAATAAAACAAGCCTTTCACATTTTAAATGTGTGTGTTTCATCCATTGTGCAGGATAAATGTATGTGTACAACAATATATATAAAGTACACCAGGCATTTTAAAGATAAAGACCTCAAGCCTGCAATATAATCTGCACAGGCAGAGCCAAGCCAGCATCCCACTAAAACCAACCACAGGGACTCCCTTCCCAGCATCACTGTACCTGACTAGCAGCCAACTGTGCAGCTTAGAGGGAGCAACCTGTGCTGGTCATTCCTGTGCTTCTTTTTATCAGCCCAGGCCAACACCTATTAATGCTAATGGGAATCTTTCCATTGACTTTAGCAGGACTCTACGTAGGATAATCCACACAGATCAGGCTGCAGGATCAGGTCCTAAGTGGGCACTGAATTAACGTTATGTCTAGTTGCAATGTTACAGTCCTGTTGCAAAATGGGGAAGAAAAATTCTGTTCTGATTTCATTTCAGCATTTAATTAAATGGCTTTGTAGCCAAAATTAAACTTGAGTTTTCCACTAAAATCATAGAACCACAGGACTGGAAGGGACCTCAAGAGGTCATCTAGTCTAGTCCCCTGCACTCATGGCAGGACTAAGTATTATCTAGACCATCCCTGACAAGTGTTTGTCTAACCTACTCTTAAAAATCTCTGATTATGGAGATTCCACAGCCTCCCTAGGCAATTTATTCCAGAGCTTAACCACCTTGACAATTAGGAAGTTTTTCCTAATGTCCAGCCTAAACCTCCCTTGCTGCAATTTAAGCCCATTGCTTCTTGTCCTATCCACAGAGGTTAAGAAGAATAATTTTGCTCCCTCCTCCTTGTAACAACCGTTTAAGTACTTAAAGCTGTTATCATGTCCCCTTCCCGTCTCCAGACTAAACAAACCCAATTTTTTCAATCTTCCCTCACAGGTCATGTTTTCTAGACTTTTAATCATATTTGTTGCTCTTCTCTGGACTTTCTCCAATTTGTCCACATTTGAAATGTGGTGCCCAGAACTGGACATAATACTCCAGTTGAGGCTGAATTAGTGCGGAGTAGAACGGAATTAAAATTAAGCTGTTGGGTTTGGTTTGCTATTTGGGATGGGATTGGTTTAGTTTGCTATTTGGGATGGGTTTGATTTGGGGTTGGGTTTTTGCTTTACCAATAATGGTAAAAACCTGTACCTCCTGTAATGGGGTTCTCGGGTGCAACCTGGACTGTGGGACCACTGAGCTCCCTAAACTCACCAGCATGGGTTGTCTCTCACGCTGTGATGCTGATGTCCAGCGACAAGCCTCTGACAGGCACTGCACTTACACAGACATCCAGAGTCAGGGACACAACCAACAGAGTTACATGAATGGTCTCCCTGCCATTCATGAGCCATTAATAGGGAGGCTCCAGCAAATTTCCCCTAGCTCCCTGGTCTTATACCCCAGAACTGTACCATCTTGCACTGGTCAGAAGCTTGGACAGTGTAAGCTCGTTACCTAGTTCACCACTTCTTCATAGGAAAGTGGACTGCCTTTGTAACCTGAGCAGTTTTCCTAAGCACTTTAGACAAATCTCTCTGATAAGGATAAAACATTAAAATAAGTTTATTAACTACAGAAAGATAGATTTTTTAGTGATTATAAGTGGTAGGCTAAAGATCAGAGATAGTTACCTTAAGAAATAAAAATAGAAACATGCTTTCTAAATCCTAAACTTTTAGGACTTGTCTACACTACGCAGCTTTTAGCGACAAGGCTGTGTCGACACAGTCTTGTCGCTACAAGTCAGGATGTGTAAACGCTCTCTGTCGGTATTTT
The DNA here is from genome assembly GCF_965152275.1 of Natator depressus. Classification (NCBI taxonomy): domain Eukaryota; kingdom Metazoa; phylum Chordata; order Testudines; family Cheloniidae; genus Natator; species Natator depressus. The sequence goes on from NC_134236.1 coordinate 16,137,807, forward strand.
GTCAGCACTTTTGCCAACAAAATCCTTCCAGCCCCATGAGCGGCATTAGCTTTGTTGGCAGGAGAGTGCTGTCTGGCTATTGATGGCTACTTCTTTGTTGTAACTGAAAGGCTGGTTATGGGTGTTCCGAACCTCACAACTTATATCAATGACACATACAGCAATACTTCATAACTGCACATACACTGGTAGCACATTGAATCCAATAGGATATCAGTGTTCAACAGATCAAGACTTTAAAGGTATATTTTATACAAAACATATCATAATTATAAGACAGTGGTGAATATGGGGACTCCAGGGTGTAGAGAGTGTCACAGTTCCCAACTGAGTTCTATTATGGTAAAAACAGTGTAAGTAATAAGGGAGTCAGGCCCACTGGCTTCTGTCTCTTACTTTCCCTGGGAGAACTCTGTTCTTATATAATCTGTCAAGTATCGGAGGGGTAGCCATGTTAGTCTGGATCTGTAAAAGTAGCAAAGAGTCCTGTGGCACGTTATAGACTAACAGACGTATTGGAGTATAAGCTTTCGTGGGGAAATACCCATTTTGTCAGATGCATTCACCCACGAAAGCTTATGCTCCAATACATCTGTTAGTCTGTAAGGTGCCACAGGACTCTTTGCCGCTTATATAATCTGTGCACTCATTTATACCACAACCATAACTAATCTGCTTGGCTCTGCCATAGACTTCCTGCGTGAGCTTTGGCGATCCACTTTACTTCTCTGAGGGACTGATTCAAATTTACTGTCATCAATGGGTCTTTCCATTGACTTCACAGGGCTTTTGGATCAGAGCCTAAATATAGCTGAAAACAAATACATATGATTTTACAATTATAGCAACTCTCCATTCATCTTGTTTGCACAAACTATCACTTGGAACTTGTCTGTGTTTGCCCTGCCCATTCAGATGAAATAATTCTCCCTGTCACTAGCTGCTTACTGAGTGATGATGGTTTTTTTTAAAACAAATGATGCTGAAGAACATGCAGGCTTGGCAGCACCTGAAACTCCAGAGGCTTCTTTGCTGCATGATCAGTCTGATGGTGTAAATGGAGAAATCTGTACAGACCATGAGACACTTATTTAAGGAGCAATTTCTGAGTGGAAGGAATCTGGAAGCACTGAGAATGATTCTTGCTGTGAACGCACATGTAATTAAAATGATCTGATGCCCAACAACATGGATTCAGAATAACCTGTTGTTTCTAACAATGGTGGAGCTTCTGTTTTATTATGGGCTTTGGCATGTTTGTAACTGTTGGCAGATACATTTTTCTACTTCAGAAAGAAGTGATCTGAATGGAAATATGCAGGAATTATTTCAGTGGAATCACAGAATAAGGGATAATAATAATCCTGGGAAAAGAGAAAAAGTTAGTTGAGATGGGCTGGAGCTCTTCTTGTCGCTGCTATTGTTAAAGTCCAATACTATTTCCTAGACATCAAACCAAGTCAAAAACACACACAAGGGGAAAGAAAAGACCAGAAAAGATAGCAAATGCAGCTTCTGACTTGGGTGATGACCCTCACTTGCTAACTCACTGCTGGAGAAACAAAGGCAGAGCACACAGTCCTACCAGCCACTTACTGTGTTTTAAAACCCATGGCAGGGGTGCCGGAACACAGGGGAGGGGCAGGAAGCCATGGCCCCATCTCTTTTTCCAGCTGTAAGAACGAGCGATGCAGGAGGGGGCAAAGAGAAGTGTGCAGGGAGGGAGAGGAGAGCAAGGTCTTGGGATGTACCGTCTTGCCCTGGTCAGAAGCCTAACCAGTGTAAATTCATTACCCAGCCCACACACACACCCCTCAATGTGGAGAGGACACACACTAGCCTTTGTAAACTGAGCTGAGGTTTCCCAAGCCCTTCAACCAAAATACACTGTTTTAGGTAAAATATAAAACAGATTTATTAACTGATTAAAAAGTTTGATTTTAAGTGATAGGCACAAAAGGTCAGAGATAGTTATCATAGAAAATAAAAGGTAAGCGCACAGTCTAAATCTTAAACTTTATTAGACTAGGCAGAATTTGGGTCAAGCAGTTTTCTCATGCCACTAGATGTTACAGTTCTTAATACACAGGCTTCCCATTTAAGCCTGGGACCAGTGTCCTCAGTTCAAGTCTGTGCCGCTGCACTGTTGTAAGGTGCGCAGTGTAGCCACTCTTTGTCGCCAAGAGAGAGCTCTCCCTGTGACAAAATAAAACCACCCTGAATGAAGGGCGGTAACTTCGTTGCTGGGAGAGCATCTCCTGCCGATAAAGCACTGTCCACACTGGTGCTTTTTGTCATTCAAACTTTTGTCGTTCAGAGCTGTGGTTTTTTTCACACCCCTGAACAACAAAAGTTTGAATGATGAAAGTGCAGTGTAGACATAGCCTTGCTCTTCCCAGCGTTCTTGTTGCTTCCAGCATAGGTGGGGAAGGAGAAAGGCAAAAGCATGATGCCACTGTCACCCATTATAAGTCCTCAGTCCATGTGCCTGGAAAACACTAGCCCAGACCCAGACATGTCCTGGTGGGCTTTGCTGAGTCACAGAGTTGAGCAATCCCCTCCTCCTCCCCCCACCCACATTGTGTGATGCTTGTGCAGCCTTCTTACAGTATTATAAATCCCTTGTTTACAACTCCCCTACTGATTAATAGTCACTTAACACCATCCTGGGCAGGGATCACCCACCCTGTTGTCACTGGGGGACTAGCAGTAGAGACTCTCAAACTTACAACATATTTCAGTAACAATCATACAGCAAAATTTCATAACTTCATATACACTAACGAGATACATATTTTGATAGAACAATGGGTTTCAGCAGATCATGACTTGTCATATGATATCTTACATGGCATGCTTTGTATGAAATATATCATAATTATATGACTGGGGTGAATATGGGGGTTCCAGGGTGCTGCTTTGAGGTACAGAGTGCCAAACCTACACACCACGTTTCCCAGATAGCTGGCTTATCAATCCTCTCTCTCATGGGCCAAGGCACACTCAAAAGTTGAGGACTCCTCACAGAGTATGCCCTGACCGCAACCTTTTAAACCTATGATCGCAACAGCAGGACACAAGCAGGCAGGCAGTGGGTTAGTTAACCAGGTCCCTTAGGGTTTTTTAGATTCAAATCAATTCTTTGAAATTCGCCTGGAAATATACTGACAGTCAACGTAGACTACAGAGCACTGATGTAAAGTAGGGATTTGCATTCTGCACAAGCTACAGCTTCTGTCTGGTTTCAGCGTGTAGCGGAAATGGAGTATGTCACAGCAGTCCAGCTACAAATATGTGATCCAGTAAAGTAGCCAATGTTCTAATGTAGTAGGTTTTTTACTGAAACACCCCGCATCCTCTATTAAATGTAAAGTGTATATTTAGCAAGTTGTATGTATGTTCTGTTTGTATTGCTCATCTTAATTCAGGTTTACAAACTCCCTCTCAAGACAAGGAACTTCCATCCACATCAGTAGGTAAGTTTATACAGTATTTCATACAGGATATGTCTTCTGTCACTAACAGTAATGCCTTTTAATTCACACCAACAGGTGAGGGGCCCTTTGTGAATTAGGGAATAAATTGGGGTCAATGCATGAAATAAAACATGGTTCTCTTGAGTAGCTAGCCAGGCAATGTGATGCACAATTACCCTGACTCAGAGACAGTGTCTAAATCATTGCTTCCTGTTTACCATTCCGGAAGTAGACCACATCCTACACACTCGTCTGTTTGAACAAATATAGAAGCTGGATTGAAATCTGGGCCAAATTGTTGTTAAGGGTTTCACTGTTAGGGAGAAGATTTCAATCTTTTTCTGGACTGTGGTTGGTTTAAGCACCAGCTATAGAGATTGTGAAGTTTGTAACCTGTACAACCTGGATTGCTCTAGATACTTTTTTTTTTTTACATCAACTCCATAAGTACATTTTGTGTTCTTGTTGAAAACACCCGAAGAAAAGAAATGCAGAAAACTCTGTTAATGCAGTGTCAGTATTGCACAAAGGACTTGATCCTGGTCCCATTCAATTCAGGGATTATGCCAGACCTCAGTGAATGAAGGATCAGGCCTAAAATCATCAGGAAACAAAAAACAAATGCCCTCTGAATTCTGCGTTCAGAGCAACATTTGAATGGTGTGCAGTACGTGAAGTATAGGACCACACAATGAACGACGAGGAGAAAACAAAATACTGAATAACAGTAAGCACTGTCCAGTCTGTGCCCTGAAGAAGTCAGAAGGCTTGTAGAAAAAATAATTTGAGACGATGTAATTAAACACTATCATAATGCATATGCATGAGTGAACTTAATTCTGGAATTACCTAACTTTTCAATACTTGGCATTGCAACTTTAGTGCTCTTTTAACATACTGTTTTTTGGGGGAATGGGGTTGTATGTGATGTCCTAGATTTTAAAAAAAAGAAAACTGAAAATACCAGAAATTCCATCATGTGAACCACATGGTTCATCAGCAGGGTTAGAACTTTTAGATTCACAGCATAAATCTCTGCCACTTGAATGAACACACTAACTGACAGCAGTGGGTTGCCATCCTCTGTGGGCCAGCCACTAGAAGGGAGATGAGACATCAGCTGTGACACCCATTGGCAAAGCAATCTATTGCCAGCAAAGGAATGTTGAGACTCAGGAATCCAGTGTTTCAGGTTTTCAAAGTGCCATGTTTAATTCTAGTGGTTACAGACCCTTCTGCCCTTGGCCCCTCCAGACTGTCCTTGTCCCAGGATGTTTCCACCTCCTGTCTCTTCTTGGCTCAATGCCTGTCTCAATGCCCCTGACTTTGGCTCCATGTCCTATTTCCAGTCCCCATTTACTTCTTTTGGCTGTATGTCCAAATATCCACCCTTACCTTAGGCCTTGTCTACACTACACAATTTTGTTGTCCCTACCCTCTGTTTGCCAGGAGCTGGGAATGGGCGACAAGAATGGATCACTTGATGATTACCTGTTCTGTTCATTCCCTGTGGGGCACCTGGCATTGGCCAGATCAGAAGACAGGTTACTGGGCTAGATGGACTTTTGGTCTGACCCAGTATGGCTGTTCTTATGTTCTTATTTAATATGCCAAACCACTGTATCCGCCTGTAAGGTCATCAACATGAGGCACCACTTTGAATCAAAGCACAGTAACTTCAACGCATTGCAGCCTATACTCCGAGCAGCATTGCAAGACGTGACAAAATTGAAAATCTGAAGTCTTCCTATCACACTTCAAAAGTCATTCTCACAATAACAGCAGCTGTACAGAAAAAAGCAAGAGCTGCTTCTCTTTGGATAATGTGGACACTAGCTAAAAAGAAAAAGTCTTTCCTGGATGCAGAGCTTGTGAAGTAGTGCACATCCGAAATGCTGGAAAAGCTTTTTGTCAGAGATAAAAACAAAGATAACATTGTGAAGCAAGTTCCCATCTGATTCCATGGCAGTGCAAAGATTGGAGGTAATTTACGAGGATTGTCTGTCAGCACTGTCTCCAGAGGTGTGCGATTAATACTCCTTTAAAAAAACCAAACATGTTAATTGCATATATTAACTGCAATTAATTAACAGCCCTAATATAAAGCCAGAGACTTGTATTGCTAATTTCACAAGACCAAAGACTATGGTACACTGTGCATGCAGCTTCACAGGAAATACTGCAGTCCCTGTAATGTACCAAGCAGTCGACAACACAAACCACTTACCACTGTCTGTCTGTCTACCATTTATTAGCCTTCTCATTTCCAGTGCAGCGAGGGAGGCAGCAGGATCAATTGAGGAATGGTGGAGTTGATAGGACTGCTCTTCTGGGCCTATGTGGGACCTGACCAGGGAGCAGCTGAGCTGAACCATGCAGCAGGGTGGTGCAAAGCTCCCCTCCACAGAATAAGAGTAGGGATGCTGCATGATTCTCAGGTTTGGACCAGCTGTTTAAAGAGCATCCATAAAAAACTATTCTGACTCTTTTGTGCAACTAATCACATCCATATTAGACAGAAACAGAAGCCCTTTATCCAAACTCGGTCCTGTTTCATGTTTGATTCTTTTAATGGAATATCTCCTCAGTGCCATAGAACATTCAGAGCGATACAGGAGGGAGCTACCTACAAGACCAGGGATGTACATGCCAAGCACTTTGCAGCTGACAGGAAAAGTTAGTTAGGTTCTGAACACTGCTGACAGATGAGGTGTGGCTTCAACGCAGAGCAGGGGCTGGTCTCTGGAAAAGGATATCACTGAAATCATTGTGTTATAAATACCGACAGATACACATAACCAAGGATTTCAACTGCTTTTTTTAACAGAGGCTTCCTCTGAAGTCCAAAGTTTTCCACATTCATTCCTACCCCACATTCTCGGAGTTGAAGCCATTCACATCATGTGCAGTGCTGCTATTAATTTAGATGGAATATATAGGCCCAAAGATTTAAAGGTGTTAACATGACCCTGTCACTGTCCAACATTAAACAAGATTTGGGGTTTGGGTATACAGAGATGTTGGTTTGTTATTTGCATGGCAAACACACTAAAACTCATGCCAAAGTAGCTTAGGAATGTATTATCTAAAATACGGGGTGTGGGAGAGCTAAATCAAGTTATAAAGCTGTTTAAAACAGATAACACTGTTTAAAATTGGAATTAAAAGATTATATGAGACAAACTTAACTAACACCCATCTTCTCCCTTTTGAAGAAAGGATATCAGTTCGAGTCCGTTATTTAGTTGGACAACCCTTTTTAGTGGTGAGGAAAGGGTTCATTTCCGAGATGTGAAGGATGGTTACTTTTCCTGCTTTTGACAAACAGATAGACACAAGGGGGTGAAGAGACAATAGTAAGGGTAGCAGAAACATGGCTTTTGTTAATGTTCTTGAGATTCTTGGCAGCAGGTCAGTCATAGATAGATATTCTGCTATCATGGCTAATCTGCCAACCCAATGCTCTGGGCTCTGACTCATCTCTGGGTCTGCGACATCATCTGATTGCTCTGGTCCCTCTCCTTTACCAGTCTTTCTCAGGTTGGGCAGAACTAGGTAGAGCTGATGGGCTGCCTTGTCTCATTGTGCTGGTGCTGTGCAATACAACTGGGGGCGGGGCGGGTGGGGGGGAGCAGATGTGGGGCTGCTGGCGTATTAATGTGTCTCTTTGGCAATGTACATTGGTAAATTCTGGCTCCTTCTCAGGCTCAGGCTGGCCACCCCTGCTCTAGACTAATTTCAGTTGTTGGGTTTAGTGTGAGGGTGCTGGGTGGCTTTGGTGGACTGTGACATACCAGAGGTCACAGTAGATGATCCAGTGGTCCCTCTGGCCTTAAACTCTATTTGCTTTTTCAAATCATGACATTTCTCTCTCTCCTGGCTACAAGTATAATTCTTTTTATATTACTGATTGAATCTATCACACTATTTATTTTCCTGTTCAGGCATTTATCCCATACCATGTCCACCTTCTGCTTCTTCAGCAACAGTAGGTGACCCAGAAACATCACAAGGTTTAGCTGACAAACATGATCAATTCCAGATCAGGACAGGAAAACATGTGCTGGACCTGTTTTGTGATAACTAAAGGATTACATTCTGAATGGTTCCATGAAGATGATCTGACAGTTAAAGCAAATTCAGGATTTCACTATCACCGATTCAGGATAACTGGGTCCTATGTCTGCCTCTTGTAGACCTCTTCTGGGACCCTGGGCAAGTCACAATCTTTGTCTGCCAGAGTTTCCTCAGAGATTTCAAAGTATTATCATTATTATTATTATTATTATAGCTGCTTTCTTCCTGAACACGGAAATCATATGAAAAACAGTTCTAAAAATATTCTCAGCAGTTGCTCAATGGCAGAGGCTCAAAGATGAAGTACTGTAATTCAGCCAGGCCAAATATGTAATTAGACAGTTCAGATGGCACTAAATTCCTATCAGTCAGTTTCTGTGTCTTTCTACTTTCAGTGGAAGATACCAAATGCAGTTTATATCCAGAGGCCACTTCCTACATCTCTTCCAGTTTGCAATTTCCTTCCAATTCTTAAGAACCAAAACATTCTGGAATAATAATACCTATAAAAATCATCTTGATTTTTTTAAAAGCTGCAATCAAAAGCAGAAGATACCTATAAAACACATGAGGCAGATAATGATATTTCCAGAGCAAGTCACTGGCGTACTGATTTCACCCCCAACTAACGGACCTAATTATTTTTTTAAGGCTTGTTGCATCTGCCACCATATTGAAATTTCATTTTTCAGAGAAGAAATGCACTTTCTATGAATCTGAACATTTTGATGTGATTTATATTTAAAAAAAATTGTAGGAAATGTCAAGTCTTGCTACTTTTAGAATCCAACAACCTCAGCAACGCAGCTATGTGGCTGTTTCTGCATGCACATATCCATTTGTAGGCGTAATCACAGGAATAGTGCAGGCAAATTAGGCCTACTTGATTTGTGAAAACCATACCCTAAGAGCCCCAATAACTACTTCCCAACAGTCCAAGGCTGCAGCTCATTTGTGTATGAATTTACAAATATTTCATCAATGCAGATAACTAACATTTGCTTATACTTTCCAGATCAATATATAAAAAATTGCTTATGGCTGAGACTACCAGCAAAACAAGCAAAAAATCCCCAAGGCATTCACAGATGTGCTAGGCATAGCTCACTTAGATTCTAGCTTCTTAGAATCCTAAATCATGGAATAATTATTCTGTTGGTCAAATTCAGGTCTGCAGATCTTACTTATATGGAGAAACAAGAGTTGGACACATCTTTGGCAACATTGTGCAAATTGATGGGATTAGTACGGTTTTACCAAAGTAGTGAAGAAAAAGGCTGCCCCTTTCCCGGTCTTCCCTATTCCCTACTGTGTCCAGTCCCCTTCTCCAGTGTCCTGCCCCACCTGCCCATTTTCCTAGCCTTCTATCTGCTCCCTGCATCCTAGCCCCTCCCACCTCCTTGTCCCCAACTGTGCCCTGAGCCCCACCCCATCTGTCCTGTGTCCTGGTCTCTCCCAGGGGTCCTGGCCTACATGCCCACTCCACTGAGACTCCAGTCCCTCTGTATTAGAGGGGTAGCCGTGTTAGTCTGTATCCACAAAAACAACGAGGAGTCCAGTGGTACCCACTAAAGCTTATGCCCAAATTAATGTTAGTCTTTAAGGTGCCACCAGTTCCTCTGTGATTATCCCCGTCCCCCGGTTTCCACACATGTATTGCATGGTCACTCCCTCCCCTCAAGCTAGGGACTCACCTACCCTAATGCAGCTGCCCCTATACCTGGGTGCCCTTTAGATTGTGGGCCAGAGGGGTTTGCTCAGGTTTGGGGGGTGGGCGGGGGTAGAGTCCAGCTGGGAGGGCATATATAGCCCCGTGCCTTGAGCGCCTCAGCACCTCCTTGGAGAGATTCCTAATGCAGGGGTGGGCAAGGCTGCTAGCTCCTTGGGGTGGGGACCCCAATGGGTTCATGGAGACCCCTACTGCTCTAGTTGCTGCTCAGTCACCCCAAAAGGGGAAACTTATGGGGGGGAGCCACAGGGGGTCCCCTTTGAAATGTGGTGCTGTTTTAAAGGAGTCACTTAGGTTCCATGAATCGTTTTACCAGACCCCGCATGGGGCGGGGGGGCTTACCCCCCACCCAGGCAAAGCTGTAGTCGGGTTTCGTGCCCTTATTTTTAACTTTTTCTCCTCCTGGGGGGATGCCTCGCCCTCCAGACTCCCAAGCGTAGGGGGCTCTGCCCCTTGCATGCCCGCTGTGGGCTTTGCCCGCGGGCAGGCCCCTACGTTGAGCAGGGAGCGCACCCAGCAGCGCGAGCAGCCGCCGCCCCCTCCACCGGGACGCCCAGGCTGGTCTCTGCCAGCACGGTCCCGCCCCGCGCCTGCGCACAGGCTACCCAGCCTGGGCCCTCCCCAGCGCCTGCGCCAGCGCCAGCAAAGCTCTCCCTGACAAGGGGCGGGCGGAGGCGTCGCTCCTAGAACGCGCCTGCGTGCGGGAAGCTCGGCGCACGCGTAGTGGCGCGTTTCCAAGGCGGTAGTTGAGGCCGCGGGCCGGCCGAGCTATGTCGGCGGGGCTGCTGAGTCCGGAGCCGGCAGGGAGCGGCGGTAGGTGCCTGGTGGCCGGGAGCCGCCGGTTTGCGGGCCGGATTTGGAAGCGGGAGGAGGCCGGCTGGCTCCAGCTGAGGCGGGGGCCGGGCCGGGGGCGTCGGGGCGGGGCGGCGGAGAGCCCTGGGCGGGCGAGGTGCTGGCTGGGGCTCCCCGGCCTGGCTGAGCTGCGGGGCGGCCCAACCCTCGCTGGGACGAGAGGACAAAGGCAGGGGTCCCTGGGCCGCCCCGGGCCTGGCGGGAGGCACGCTCAGAACGAGGCTCCCCTCCGCCCGCCGGAGCGTTGGCGGGGAACTGGAGCCGGCGGGGGCCTGCGAGCTCCGCTTGCCCGGCTGGGTGGGGGCAGCGTGGCCCTGCCGCCGGCCGTACTGCCCAAGCAGTAGTGGTGGTGCCGTTTGAGTCACCGGCGCCTCGGCGAAGCGGGCGCCGCTCTCCGCGGCGATACCACAAACCCTTACGCTTGGAATCGGGAAACGAGGTTTGTAACCTGGAACAAAATCCAGAGGAGCGGTTGTGTTAAATGGATTGATTGTCACCTGAATTCCTACGTAATAAACCTGGGATGTTCTGTCCCAAACAACAGGGGAGCGATGCCAAAGGACCCCCAAAGCCCTGCAGGGGCGACAGTGTGAACACTCAAGATGAAGCTGAATGACGTGACAGACTTGGTTCTGCAAGCTAAGGGAGCCACTGAAATTTTTGTAGTACTAATTACAGTAACTCCTCGCTTAACGATGTAGTTATGTTCCTGGAAAATGGGACTTTAAGTGAAATGATGTTAAGCAAATCTAATTTCCCCATAAGAATTAATGTAAAGGGAGGGGGGGTGTTAGGTTCCAGGGAAACTTTTTTCACCAGACAAAAGACTATATATCGTATACATTTTAAAGAAACCATTTAATACTGGTACACAGCGATGATGATTGTGACTCTTGGTTGAGGTGAAGTCAGAGGGTGGGATATTTCCCAGGGAATGCCTTACTGCTAAATGATGAACTAGCACTCGGCTGAGCCCCCAAGGGTGAACACAGTTGTTAATGTAGCCTCACACTCTACAAGGCAGCAGGAATGGAGGGAGGGGAGACAGCATGGCAGAGAAAGACAGAGCTACGCTGTGTGTGTGTGTGTGTGAGAGAGAGACTTGCATTGCCCCGTTAAGTACGCTGACCCCACTCTAAGTACATTGCCTTTTTAAGTAGATCAACAAGTTGAGGCAGCTGCTGCTGGCAAGCTCCCTCCGTCCTGAGCCCTGTGCCCTGTCGTGTCCCGCTCCTGCTCTATAGAGATGGGGTAAGTGGGGTGCAGGAGGACACCCTGACATTAGCCCCCCTCTTCCCCCCACTCCCCCCACGTACAGCAAGCAGGATTCCTGGAAGCAGCTCCAAGGCAGAGGGTAGGAGCAGCACATGGCAGCGGGGGGAGGGACAGCTGAACTACCTGGAAATTGATAGCCTGTTGTGCAGCTGCGACACAGAGAACTTAGGGGAACGGGGAGCTGATGGGGGGCTGCTGGTCCACCCTGGTTCCAAGTCCCCACCAGCTAGCTCCAATGGGCGGCTCTTCCTGCAAGCAGTGGACAAAGCAGGTGGCTGCCAAAAGACATTATAAAGGAGCATTGCATAACTTTAAACGAGCATGTTTTCTAACTGATCAGTAACGAAACAATGTTAACTGGGACGACTTTAAGTGAGGAGTTACTGTACTGTGTCCAGATATGTTTGCAGTAAGCAGTCCTAACACAGAACAAAGATCAATAACAAATTCATTGTTAAGTACAAAGTAACGTACATGGGAAAACATCCCAACTATACATACAAAATGATGGGGTCTAAGTTAGCTGTTCTGACTTCAAGAAAGAGGTTGTTGAGTCATTGTGGATAGTTCTCTGAAAACATCTACTCCATGTGCAGCAACAGTCAAAAAAAAGCTAAAAATGTTTGAAACCATTAGGAAAGGGATAAATAAGACCAAAGATGATATAATACCACTATATAAATCCATAGTATGCCCACACCTTGACTACTGCATGCAGTTCTGGTCGCCCCATCTCAAAAAAGATGTATTAGAATTTGAAAAGGTACAGAAAAGGGTAACAAAAATGATTAGGGATATGGAACAGCTTCCATAGGAGGAGAGATTAAAAAGACTGGGAATGTTCATGGAAAAGACTAAGGGGAGTACGATAGAGGTCTATAAAATCTTGAATGGTATAGAGAAAGTGAATAGGGAAGTATAATTTACCCCTTCACATAACATAAGAACCAGGAATCTTCTGATGAAATTAAGGGGCTGCAGGTTTAAAACAAACACAAGGAAGTGCTTCTTCACAGTATGCCTGGGAATGTTGTAAAGGCCAAAAGTATAACAGGGCTAAAAAAAGAATTAGATAATTTCACGGAGGTTAGGTCCATCATTGGCTATTAGGGACAGTAGATGGGGAAGGTTCTGAGTTACTAGAGAGAATTCTTTCCCAGGTGTCTGGGTGGTGGGTCTTGCCCATATGCTCAGTCTAACTGATTGCTATATTTGGGGTTGGGAAAGAATTTTCCCTCAGGCAAGATTAGCAGAGACCCCGGTGGGTTTTTTTGCCTTCCTCTGCAGCATGGGTCACTTGTAGGTTTAAACTAGTGTAAATAGTGGATTCTCTGTAACTTGAAGTCTTTAAACCATGATTTGAGGACTTCAGTAACCAGCCAGAGGTTAGGTGTCTATTACAGAAGTGGGTTGGTGAGGTTCTGTGGCCTGGAATGTGCAGGAGGTCAGACTAGATGATCATGATGGCCCTTCTGACCTTAAAGTCTATGAGATGATGAAGAATGTAACCCCATGCTCTGGGTGTCCCTTAGCCTGTGACTGCCAGATGCTGGGACTGGGCGACAGGAGATGGCTCACTAGATTAATTGCCCTTATCTGTTCATTCCCCCTGAAGCATTGGTCACTGTTGGAAGATAAGATACTGGGCTAGATGGACCACTGGTTGGATCCAGTATGGCTGTTCTTATGTTGTGACAGTGCTGTAGCTGAGCATGGTGCTCTGCAGACAAATAGGAACACATAATTACTGTTCCCTGAAGAGTTAAGAATTTAAGTTAGATAAGATGACCCTTGATTCCTCTTCTCGCCTTCCTGTCCCCGCCACTCCTCCCCAAAAGGAAATTAAAAAAACTGTGTGAGGAAAGACAGAAGTGTGTAGGTGGGATTTTTTTTAGATTTTGTATTTTTATAAGAACATAGGACACAGAGCTCTTCATGTAGATGCTTGTAAATTACACTTTTTAATTTAGAAGAGAAGAGAAATTTTTCTTTTGTTTTTATATTTATTAAAGCTTATGTTTAATAATTTATTTTTCATATTCTCTCCAGACATTTCTTTAGCAGAGCCAAGACCAGTGAGAGCCTTGATGGCTTGAGGCAGTGTGGCCTACTGAATAGGGCAGTGGACTGGAAGTCAGGAGACTTGGATTCTATTCCTGCCTATGTCACTGCCCTCTTGCGTGACTTTGAGCAAATCGCTTTCCCTCTCTGTGCCTGTTTCCCTTCCTACCCTTTGTCTACGTTGTACATTTAGATTGTAAACTAACTTTGGGGCAGACGTTCGTAGTGTGTGCGTGCGTGCGAGTATATGAGTACAGTGCCTAGCATAATGAGATCCTGATCTCAGTTGTGGCCTCTACGCTCTATTGTAATACAAATAATAGTAATTGTTCTTATGCCTGCTGATGGGGATTGCATTGTGGAGTGGAGCTGGGAGACGTAGCTGTAACACTGCACACTATGTAGATTACTGGTGTGGACTGCATTGACACAGCTACAGGCTGGGCTGAGATGTGCTCAGAGATTTGTGTGTTCTGCTGGTGGTTGCAATGCCTGTAAAGCATAGGTATGGAAACAAGGTGTCTTAGAAATGTTGTGGGCAGTAGATCTTGGAACTGCCAAATAACAGTGCAATTTTTGGTTATGTAGATGGGCCTCTATCTTACTCTACATTGAAGAGAATTAGTTGCCTTGTTTTGTGTGTTTTTTAAAAAGCACTAATATGGTTTTTGTCTGTTTTCAGAGTCTGATGTCTTTGAAATTGACCTTCCCATCACGATCTTTGTGCTGAGTGATGATGATTTTCTAGAAAGTGAAGATGAAGAGGAGGCAGTTTTGAGTGGTGATGATATTTTGAAGAGTGAAGAAGAAGAGGTGGCCACTTCGAATGATGGTGATCTCCCAAAAAAAGGCAAAGAGGAAAAGCAGGTGCCTTCAAGTGGTGGTGGTGGTCTAAGGAGTCAGGTGCAGCCCCACTTGAATGAAGATTATGTTCTAAAATGTCCAGAGGAAGAGCAGGTTACTCTGAGTGTGTTTGAGAAATCAAATTCAGCCCAAATTTCTTTAAGTGATCAGTACGCTCTGGGCAGTCGCAAACCCAGCCAAAATGATGTGTCATGCCTGTCAGCTCCCAGAATGGACCCTGGAGAGGTAAATGGATGTGTCGAAAGCAAGGATGACATCGATTGCCAAAAGGTTCCTGTTCCTCTCTCATGTGGTGACAATAAGGATAGAGATGGTCTGACTATTGAGACAAATAGGCAGCTGATTCCAGGAGCAATTTTTAAAGATGGAAAGGAACATGAGACTTCTGCAATCAGTTCCTCTGACAGCAATCAAGAGTGCCAGCCAGCACTCCATTGTAAAGAAGCAGAGAGATGTGTTGAGACTGAAGGTGAGAGAGAGAGAAAAGGACAAGGACGTAGTCATGAGCTAATGTTAAAAAAACAGAAGTATGGTATTGAGAGAGATTTGGGGAGGAAGTGAGAAAAGAAAGAGGTACAAAACACAGGAGTGGGAAAGGGGGAAGAGAAAGGAAGTACACTGAAGACAACTCAGGATAAAGTTACACCATATTGTATTATAGGAAAGAAATTAATAATGGTGGAATTTGATATACCCAGTGACTTTTTTTTTCTGCTACTTGACCACCCCAGTAGAGGCGCGCGCACACAGTACATTTATGAAATAGAAAGATGATTGCCAGTGTTATAATGGTACACAGCTCTTCTGTTCCTTTAATTTGGAGTGGAGGGGCACCATGGTGGCACAGGCATTTTTCCACCCTGGCTAGTAAACTGAGTCGTCAGACTAGTAGGCATTAGGTACATTTTCAAGACCTGTCCACAGAAGTGTTCATTATATGATGGTATGGAGAAACGTGGTACATGATTTACTGGTGTGAATGAAAATGAACTTGATCTCATTCTCATGCCCAGCACAAAATTTCTGCACAGACTTTGTCCAACCAGCAGTTTGTGCTCACAAGTAGGCCAGGACTAAAATAAGAGGTGTATTGCAGGTTGGGAATTCTGTCCATATTGTTGGGGAAAGCTTGCCCTGCACCTCCCATACATTATTTATACCTCTAGTCAGTGGTCTCAGTCCCTAATTTAGCACTTAACTTTGCTCACCAATAAGGATGAGGTAAAGGCTATGAAGATATGGCTGTTGGTGAATACTCTTGGAGAACCAGTAGTTATGTTGTGGTGGTCCACGTCTACTACAGCTGAGTGAAATTATATAAGGAAATAATTTTACCTTTTTTAGCATCAGTGAGTGACATTCCCTACTCTGAATACAAATTCTGCTGGCAGTCAGTAATTCTCCAGTTTTATCACTGGGGCTCTTTTGTTTTCTCTGTTTAGCGTATCATAACTTGGGTGGGAGTTACTGAGATCATGCCAGGCTGTAGAAGATTACTAGATGACATGTCACATGTATTTTCTTACATTTTTAGGTACTGTCCCTTTAGAGAAGGCAAAGAATAAAACTGATGACAGAACAAGAAAGAGAAATGGCTCTACAGATGAAACTCTGAATTGTGGAATAGATAGCAACTTTGAAGATCTGAATGCTGTAGAAGAAATAGAGCAAGTCCAAAGTATTTTTTTTACTTGTATTAATGGTGACTTTTCTACAGCAGGAGAGTTGCTAGAAGATGTAGGGGACTTGGCAATGAATGCTTGTGATAATCCCGGATTAAATATTTCTGAAGAGCTTATTCATCAGTCTGTAATTCATTCTCCCAGGGAGATGGATAAGCGAGAAGATTGTGATTTTTCTCGTGATTATAAAACACCCAAATGTAAAGCATCAGGAAGAGACATTCCTACTAGGTAATGAGCATAACAGTGAAGCTGTTTCTATGGGATTTTGTTCTACCTACAAGAATGAGAAGACACTGAATCTGAAATGCAGGTTTTGTAGCTCTGTGTGTACAAGTAAAAATATTCTAAAGAAACATGTTTGTTCAGCACATCAAGATAAAAAAATTCACAAATGCTGCTTTTGCCAAAGAAGCTTTTTCTTTTCTGTCAATGTTAAACGCCATCTTAAATTTCATAAGAAAATGACCAGGTTGAAAAAGACAAGAAAAGGTAGAAGTATGAACACTGAAAAAGCCAGGAAGGAGAACCCAGCAAAAACACAATCTGCGAATAAAAAAAAGGAAAGTAAGTATGAGAAATTTTTCATCAAAATTGAAAGGGACTGTAAAACTGTAGATGCTCCAGTTATTTTTTCTTGTAAAATTTGTCTCTTTGCTTCACCAGATCCTAAACTTTTTGTTTATCATATGAAGGGACATAAAGGCAGACAGCCTTATCAGTGTCCCCAGTGTGATTATTCTTGTGTTAGCTTGTCCTATATGCTAAATCACATGTACTGGCATGCTGGCTATAGACTGTACAAATGCAGGTTCTGTACATTTTTTTCACTGTATTTTGCAAGCATGGTGAAACACAGTTACATTCATACAGGGGCTAAGCCGTATTCCTGTGAATTCTGCCAGTCATCATTCACAAGCACAAGTGGCTTAAAGAGACACACAAATATTCATGTTGCCAAAGAATTGTGCCAAGGGCAGCAACGCTTTGGCTTGCCTGTCGAGGGGAAGAGAACTAAAAGACCTCCAAAGAGCTATACATGTGATCAGTGTAACTTAGTATTTTACAGTAAAGGACTACTCTGCTTTCATGAGAAATTTCATAGCCAAGTTAAAGGCTGTGATGAGATGTTTGCAAATGAGAGTAATGAATACAATAAAAGCAAAGCATGTACAGATGACAATGATTACCAAAAGGACTGGGTTTCTTCTGGTTCTGACAATAAATGGGATGATCACCTGCTTAATGGGACACATGAAATGCTGGCTTCAGGAGCAGAACTTGAACAGGAGAATGAATTTGAGAGGGATATGAATATATGCTCTGGCAAAAAAATGTGCCAAAGCAGCCAGGAAACCAACAATTTGCCTGTTGTGAGAACTGGATCAGAAACTCTTTTCAGTATTTACAAGAGCGAGCAATGTGATTTAGTGTTTTGCAAAGAGAAGCATCTGTTTTTTCAGAAGGTCACTCATTCACAAGTTCAAGAATGTAATGAGATTGTTACAAAGGCTCCCAAGGCTGAGGAAAATGTTAAGTGTATTGATGTACAGACTCCTGTTGGGACTTCTCACAAACTGTTCAAGTGTCAACAATGTGATTATGCCACTTACATTTTTAGCAACCTTAAGCTGCATTTTAGAATACACACTGGTGAAAAACCATTTGAGTGTAAAGAGTGCAACAAGATGTTTCGCACCTCCAGCCATTTGCGGAGACATAGTCTTATGCACATAAAGAAAGGTCATGAAAGTGGCCATTGCCATTATTTGGGCAGCACTTCAGACAATCTTAAACTGCACTGTGAAATACGTAAGGGCACCTGCCCTAAAAGGGAAGATCTTAGTTCCTCAAAAGACTTAAAGTGTGTCCGTTCCATATGCAGCTCAGAAAACCTTCAGAAACAGATGGATGTTCATGAGGGCAAAGAAAACGAACATGTTCTACCATCACAAAGTTTTCCACAACTTTACAAGTGTGAACAGTGTAATTACATCACTTACATTTTAAGCAACCTCAAGCTACACACAAGGATTCATACAGGTGAAAAACCCTATCGCTGTGACACTTGTCAGAAGAAGTTTCGTACTTCAGGTCATCTAAATCGACACAAGCTTGTGCATTTAAAGATGGAACGCCTTAAGTGTAGGAACTGTGACTATTCAACAGACAAATGGCAGTCCCTTAAGTGGCATTTGGCTTCACACTCGGATGAAAAAAACCTGGTTGGTAGCAAAGTCAAAGCGCAATCACTGCTACCTGTCAAAATATACAAGTGTGAAGAGTGTGGCTATGCTACTGCCCATAGTGGAAACTTTAAGCAGCATTTGAGAATTCATACAGGTGAAAAGCCATACAAATGTGATCAGTGTGCTCTTGCTTTCCGCACTTCTAGCCACCTGAAGCGCCACTTACTAACTCATTTAAAGTTACGCTGCAACAAGTGAGTTTTCCACCATAGATAAATGTGCTCTAGAGAAACATGTAAAAACACACAAGGATAAAAAAATGTACAAATGCCAAAAGTGCAGTGTAACACTTTCCACCATATATCTCTTAGAGAAACATAAGAAACAGCATTTAAAAACTGGAAAATAAAACTGGGATTTGTTAAAATTCCTGAGTTACAAGCTTGGATTTAGGAAGTTTTGCAGTAGTTTGAACTTATACCTTGGCAGAAGAGCACAATTTCTTCCTCTTTGCCCTGTATCCCACCTATATGAAATGCCTTCACCTGGCACTAGGTAAAATTTGACATGGTAATGATTATGGACAAGACTCTTGGGTATTCCCACAGTGTATAGAGTGGAAGTCTGGGGATGGTGTGGAATGCTGACATAAAACACTGCCCTACTGCTATGAGCATTACTTCCACTACTGCGTTAAAGAAGCCTCAGAGCTGTTTCTAAATAAAAGTCACAAGGGGCTGTTTTAAACTAGCTCAGATTGGAATGTTCAGACAAACTTCTGCTAATGCTCATCCATACAGTAAGCGCACGTCATACCACTGTCCTGTCAGCAAGGAGAGGGTTTGATGTCAGCGCTCCTACATTGGCTGTACTTCACTGCTGGGTCACCCTTACACTAAGATCTTCCCTGTCCCACTTACTTGAGTTTTACAACCAAAATATGCTATGTCTTTCTGAAAAGAATTTAAATCAAATTCTTCTCTATTACAAATCAGTAATCTGTAGATCAAAAATCTAGTTAAAAATTAGTCCTTCTGCAACTACTGATATTGCCATGCCTACCTAATACTGCAAAAGGACTGAATCAAGAGGATGACTTATAAAACCACTAGTTACAATAATTGATTATAGAAACAGAGTGGGCATGTTTCTGTGTGTGTGTGTACACACACACACACACACACCCCCCCCCGAAGACAGGTTACTAATAAGGATTCAGCATTGATGAGTGCTGCTGCATCAGTAGCTTTTGAGGCTTAACTCTTGATTTGGACTCTTGAGTAGAAATGTTCTTAAAGTTTTGTATTGCTGTCCTTCAAAGGCCTAATCCTGTAAAATACTGTACCCCTTCAAAGCACTTTGCAAGATAAGTTCCAAACTGTTAGCAAGAAATGAAGTAGGAAGCAGAAGATACAAATAATGGATACCTCCAACCTACCATTTGATGCCTGCTTTCCAAGTGTTCTGTTGCATATCAGAAAATCTCCTTCATTAAGAGGATTTGATGGAAAAGCTGTGGATCTATTAAGATCCCTACAGTTTAAACTGTCTCCTTAAAGGAGACTTTACTAGAGCCGCTTGTTTGCTTATGTTCTTTGTTGTTACAGGTCATTATCAATGAAGTGTTTATTCCAAATGTCTGTCTGATTGTGACAAACTTTTTTCTTTATTTTAGATGAAGGAAATGACTCCGTTGATTTAAATACATTTGGCAAAATGCTGGTGTATTTTTCAGAAATATTCAAGTTTATACTTTTCAGCGCTGCTTGTATCTTTTGAAGATTCCTCTGTTAGCCCTCTACAAAGGACAAATAAGAGAAATATGTAGTATGTATATTTCAGCAATTTGTATTAAACAGTTTAATGTTTGTAAAATGTTTTCATAGTTTTGATGCATTTTCCTAACATTAGTCTCAATCCTAAAATTTCCCTTTATGTCAAAGGTGGATAAAATTCAGTGTTTGCTGTTAAAATATTTAATTTTGCCCTTGTAGGGAGATAACATTACTATGGTTCCTTCAAATATAAGGAACACAATGGTAATGTTAAAGATGTTAATAGAAAGATTAATTTACCAATTTTTCCAACTTAACACTTTGATATACTGCCTCAAAGGAATTTCATTAAATCATGTTGTACTGTCTCTTTAAAATTGCATGTGCAAGGTCCATTCAAGCAAAGAGCTAGGTCAACAAAGTATCTAGCTACAGCTTAGTAGAAATACAGCACGTGGGAGACCCAAGAATGGAATTGGGCTTTTTCTTTCATGCTGTAAGAGTAGGTGTTACTTGAGCATCTGCAATGTATGATGCTAAGATTTCCCCAGCACTACTTGTACCAGGGGATTTGTAATGGCAGAACTTTGTGCCTAGCATCTGTTACAATTACTGCAAAAGATTAAGAGACTGGGAAATTAAAAGAAAAACTCTGTAAAGTAGGGGATTCTAGGTATCCCTTTCTTTAATCTCTTTGAAGCCACAAGACAGGAAAGTTGCACTGCAGAACAAGTAGAGCTAGAAAACGAGAGCATGAAGTATGGGTACCTACAGTGAGATCTGGTACATCTACCAAATGTACCTTGTGGTCTTCCTTATTAATATGGAGGTGTAGTACAGAAACTATAGGTTTCCAACACTAGCTGTTCTCTTGATCTGAGGAGAGGGTGGTGGTCTCTCAGCTGCATCTCCATATTACCAAAGAGTGTGGCTGCAGTGTGCTCCATTTTACAGAATTAGGAGCAGCCCTTAGGCTCCCATCAAACTACTTCTATAGCCTCTGAATAGGGCACAGTTTGGCCTGAAAGATATTTTAGCTCTTTTTTTTTTTTTCTTCAAAAAGTGCCTGGTTTTCTGTTGAGTTTTTCTTATTACCAATGCTTAATGCTGTAGCATTTTGGCTCCTACCAGGCTGTGAAAACCTCTATTAAGATGGCCTATCTCCTATCTTTCCTGATATTTCAATATAGCACAGAAGTGTGTTATGCTGGAGAGTCTACGTCTGAAACATAAAAAGCTTTCTTAATTTGATTTATAATTGAAACCACAAATTCTGAAGAAAGCAGCAAAAATCACTTTAAAATGGCAAGTTATGTACTATACCAGTGGGGGCCCCTAGTGCTCTATAGGTGTAACTGCACGTGCTCTACTGCTTTTGATCTTACCTAGCTAAACCTTGTTGAAACAGCAGAAGAGTGAATGGCCTCTCCAATGGGAAAAATGTGGTAATGACAGATTTTTACACTTTAGTCCTGTTTTTGTATGCAGTGCACCACAATTCTTATTGCCTTGCAGTGTGCCTTTGCCAGAGTATAGAGTATTATAAAATTCATCTTTGTGAAAAGTAAATGGGTGTAGGTGAATTACATCATTTCATGTAATAAGTTATACCACTTCATTTATCTGTCAATGGAGGCATTTGGCTTAAAAAAATAATTTAAAAAATTACAATGAGGTGAAGGCTGTCCTATGTTGTTTCTTGGTATTAGAGCTCAGTGTTCAAGAGGAATATTAATACATGTTGTTGGGTGTGTGCTTTGTAGTAAGAGCAAGGAAAAGATTGTGAATCTATATAAAAACGATGGTCCTTTTTGGAACAAAGTACCCTTGAAGGTCTCTGTGGAACAAATGAAATACATTCCTTTACATTTTCTTACATATAAAAGGCCTTCAGGGTACATGAATGTCGATGTATGTGAAGAAAATGTTCCTCTTCTGTCTCATTTGTTTCTTACCACTAAAGATGGTCTTTTGTAAACAACCACTAATCACCCGAACTTAAATGTATGGTCGGTTTAGTAACTGATTCTAAAACAGGCTGTATTCAACTGGAGTAATATTTAGAGGACCAAATTTTTGTCTCAGTCAAGCAAATAATCCCGTTGATTTCACTAGACCACATACACCCCGCCTCCAGCGCTCCCTCGCCGCATTACAGGAGGCTGTCTCACCTCCAGGGTCACACCCAGCCCCGCTCCCTCCTCCCCCAGTCTCGCTCGTACTGGATCGGGTCTCCTTCCCCCCCCCCCCCCCCCCCCCCCCCGCGGGTCCCGCAGGTTGCTTCCAGCCGGCGGAGTTCTGTGCCCGCAGCACCGCCGGGCGCCAGATGGCGCTATGGCAATGCTTCCCAGCCATGCCGGCTGCCCCTGAGCAGCCCTGCACTTCAGCCCGGCTCGTCTCTTCACCTCCCTCCACCTTCAGAGCTGCGCATGCGCAGCTTCTACAATTTGGCAGGAGCCTCGTCCCTCTCAATGCGCATGCGTACAGCTCCGACTCACGGACTAACTGTGCGTCGCCTCGCAGCTTTGACACATTCCCCGCGCCCTTGTCCGAACTGCGCCTGCGCAGAATCTCAACCGCCCGTAGCGCAGAGAGACTAGTGGTGTCTCTCGTGCGCCGCTGTCGTCTCTTTTCTTCCGCAGCCCGCTCGCCTTCGCTGCCAAGATGCCGCGGATTATGATCAAAGGGGGCGTGTGGCGAAACACCGAGGTAGGGGCCGCTTCCATTCCTGGGGCCCAGCCGCAGGGTCGCCCGCTGAGCCTCCGCTCGGCAGCGACAAGGGGTAGCGGAGCGCATGCGCTGAAACGGGGACTGGAGGGGGTCTTGCGCATGCGCAGATGGTGTCTCCAGCGTGGTCTCCAAGATACTTTTATGTGCCTAGGGTTCTCGAGACCCCACCATCCTCGTCTCCCCCTCTCCCCCCCCCCCGCCTGCTTAATACTTGAGGGTCCCCAGTGTGCAGCGCGGGGAGGGCCCAGATCCGCCTGGGCCCTGTGTGCTGGGAGCTGTCCCCTCTGCAGTCTGGGGTTCCTAGTGTAGCGTGAGCAGAGAGCCCAGATCCGCCTGGGCCCTGTGTGCTGGGAGCTGTCCCCTCTGCAGTCTGGGGTTCCTAGTGTAGCATGTGCAGGGAGTCCAGATCTGCATGGGCCCTGTGTGCTGGGAGCTGTCCTCTCTGCAGTCTGGGGTACCGAGTGTGTAGCATGAGCAGAGGGCACAGACCCGCCTGGGCCCTGTGTACTGGGAGCTGGCTCTGCTGCAGGCTGGGGTTCACAGTGTACAGCACTGCTAGGGGTCTCAGATCCACATGAGCATCTGTGTGCTGGCAGTGGTCCCCAGTGTGCAGAAATGGGCAGGGGCCCCTTCAGCACTGGGAACCGGTTCCTCTGCAGGCTTGGGTCGCCAGTGTGCAGTATGAGTAGGGGACTCATGTCCACATGTGCCCTGTGTGCTGGGAGCTGGTCTCTCTGCTGGGGTTCAGAGTGTTCCGCATGGCCAGGGGGTCAGAGCCACATGGGTCCCTGTGTGCTGGAAAGTGTTTCTTTCTGTAGAATGCTTTATCTCTCCCTATGAGGAAGGGTGAGGAAAAGTATAGGCTGCTCTCCTATGGTAAGAAGCATTTCTGACAAAGTAATTATGTGGTCCTTCAATTAGGTAAAGTTGGGTCATATCCTGACATACAAGCACAAACGTTTCCCTCCATCTGGCAAGGCCTGTATTCTCCTACCTTCTCAGACCTTCAGAGATATTCTCTCCCCTTTGTCCTTATCCTCTCAAAGGATGATGACCTCAAGAATGCATCTCCTCTGAGGGCTCTACAGAGGCTAGAGTCTTACCAGGATGACACCGCAGCAAGTGCTTGTGTTTGGTGTTGTACTGTGGTGATTGTTTCACAATAAACATATGTGTGGCTACATGATTGTCATGCAAAAAATGATCAGTGATTATTTGTACATCTTATCAATGTTATTGCTGTGGTGCTAACTTGTAGCAAATGGACTCTTGCGGCAAGAGATGGAAGTATGATAAATATAGAGAGAAGATTTTTTTCATTTAAAAAATATGTATCTATTCCCCAGTAGTATCCCAAACCAAAACTCAGCAGCCTATGATTAAAGCCACAATGCACTCTGAAGACTTGTGTACACTACGAAAAACAACTTTGTGCAGTTAAACTGGTGCGGAACTTAGTTTAACTGCAAATGTCTATTGTTGGCAATGGATACTCTTCTTGTATAGACTAGGCTATAATAAGCATTTGTGGAGCACTTGGTAGATCACTTATTTGATTACTCTGCGTGCTTTTCTCTACACTGCCACTTAAGTCAGTGTAACTTAGGTTGCTCAGGGGTGTGAAAACAACATCCTGTGAGCAACATAAGTTACATCGACTTAGCACAGTGTGGACATTGCTTTATGTCAGAGGAAGACGCTCTCCTGCCAATATTAGCTTCCGCCTCTCATGGAGGTGGAGTAATTATCCTGACAGAAGAGCGCTCTCCTGTCACCATAATGCATCTTCACCAGACGCACTACAGCGGCGCAGTTGCATTGGTGCAGCTGTGCCAATGTAGTGCAGTAGTGTAGACTTTCCCTTAGAAAAAGATGCCATCTGATCCCAGGAAAACTTCAAAGGGTAACTGAGCTTTTCAGCTTTTGTTCACATCTCTGGTCACAGTACCAGTGCATGCATTTTATGGTTTCCATGCTAGAATAGTTTGCAACAGGTCCATAACTTTCTTCCCATAATCTCCTAAATTTGGGGGTTCTAACTTTACTCTAATAAAAGTGAAATTTAAGGCTTCTGTTGAAGAGGGGAAGTTTGGGTTTGGGGACATGTAGTTCTTTCTCTTTCATGGGATTGATGCTTCTATAACTTTGTCTTTTGAGACAAAACTGTTCTATCTCAACACAGGTTTGCATTCCAGTGTCTTGAAGTTATCTTCACTATGTCACCTGCCATCAGGAAGTCATGGTGCACACCTTGTCTTGTGACGTAGTATCAGCCCTGATGTAGTGTAGTGATGTAGTGTCAGCCCTAATGGACACTTTATTGTGAGGTAACCCTGTGAAAAATGGAGCTGATGTTTACTGAATTCTTGTGGTGAAGATTTCATGACACTTGGAGATCATATCCTCTTTCCTCTGTTTGAAGTCTTCTCAGGATCTGCAGCTGTTTCAGTTGAAACATCTGCAAATGGGATATTTCATAAATAGATTTCATATGCTATTGGTTGTTTGGTACAAAAACTTTTAGCACTCCTAAGTAATGTATTTGCCATTAAACTGTAAAATTAAGTGTGCCTATAGTTGCCTTGTCACAAAACAAGTGTTCCTCACAACACTTTGTTCATACTACACATCACGTGCGCTACATCATGTATATCATAATGATCGCTATCCCCAAACAAAGTTGAGAATAGGAAATGGCTGTTAATCTGCCATGTATTGTATTAAATGACTATACAAGAACAGAAACTTGCTTAGGGTTAGGATGCAAATATCAAAAAATAAACATTTCTAGCTGTGACCAGATCTGCAACCAAGTGCTTGTCTTGTTACTGATTTCTTCTTTTAGGACTTTCAAAGCTTGCTGTTCTTTAGCCAGTTGGCTCAATTTCCATCGCAAACTTGAAACTTCCAATTGAAGGGACATCATCAACTTGAAATCTACTCAATTTAAAAAAAGTTGAAAGTGGTTTTAGGTGCCATATATGCCCCAATTTTCATGCTTTTACAATGTCCTATTGTTAAAAATATTTTCTCACCACTCTTGTTGTGTGAAGGATTCACACAACCCTGGAAACTTACTGTACAGGAGAAACGATGAAACTGGCCATTCACCAAGTGCTGTCAAATACCCAAAGTAAATGGTAATAATTTTCTTTTGATAACCTCTTTCAGCTATAGTAATTTTAAATGTCAGCTGTAACATTAATGACATTGGTGAAACAGCCCTAAATCTTCACTCACCTTCGATGAGAGCACAATTTTGGGGAAAAGAGGGTTACTTTGCCCTTCCCACCTGGCCACCACCCGTATCAAACCCTCTCCTCTATCTCTCCTCACAGAGCTCAAAGCAAGCATTCATCTCTGATAAAGTTTTCTAGTGACCCATTGTAATAAGAATTCTTTTGTTTTAAGGATGAAATTCTTAAAGCAGCTGTGATGAAATATGGCAAAAACCAGTGGTCTCGTATTGCTTCCTTGTTGCACAGAAAATCAGCAAAACAATGCAAAGCCAGATGGTAAGTAGAGAACACAGTAAGTGGGAAAGCGAGATCCATAGTTAGTGTGAATTTAAAGGTTATTATAGAGTTTGTCAGTGGTTCAGGTTCAGGGGAGAGAGAGATGATTCTTATTTGATGTCATCTTCTGCAGATATCAAACTTGTATTCCTTGAAAGTAACATGAGCAAAAATAGAAAGCCATTCACTTTACGGATGACATCAGTGACATCACATAAACTGAAGTTACAGGATCATTATGAAAATTCAGTTCATAATAATCACTTTGTAGTCTGACGTACATATTTTAACGAGATATTTGTCAGAAAGAAACTGCACAAAGAAAATTCACTTTAAATAAGCTCTTTGTATTAATATAAAGAGGCTTTCAGACCATTCAGTTTAGCCTCCCCTTTTTTTATTTTCCAGTACTAGATTTGAATGTGTACCAAAAAACCCCAAACCCTTAAAATTAACACACATGTACTAACAAATCCATATGAGATTTAGACCCCAATCCTGCAGACACTGAAGCGCACATGCTAAACTTAGTGGAAGCATAATCTAACGGAACTACATGCATACTTAAAATTAAGTGTGTGTTTAAGTATTTGCAGTATCGGGACCTTAATTGTTCTCCACCATTTCTTGTAACCATTTGAAAATGGTATGTAAAACCACATTACTAATGAAGACTAGTTTTGTGAATCCTGTCTTGTGGCAAAAAAAAGTGAGGATGAGGAGAGATGGGAAGATCTGTATGACAAATGAGAACAAAACATAAAGCTTTATATGTATAAAAGTGCTACCTATAATACATATTTTTAAATACCATAGATTAGATATATCCAGGATGAGATTCTAAATCTTATCATAATGGTGTGTGGAAGCAATATGACCTGCTCACAACTGAATTGTCATAAACTGTCTCAGAAATGCCCTCCTTTAATTTTACGACCGTGTAACAGGTACGAGTGGCTGGACCCAAGTATCAAAAAAACAGAATGGTCACGGGAAGAAGAGGAGAAACTATTACACTTGGCCAAGCTAATGCCAACCCAGTGGAGGACCATTGCTCCAATCATTGGAAGAACAGCTGCGCAGTGCTTGGAACACTATGAATTTCTGTTGTAAGTGACTCTATTTTGCTAAACATAAATAGCATGAAAATGTTTGTAGTTTGTTACATAGACATCAGGAGGTTGCTGGCTGTGTGGACATATTCTCTTCTCCTTCCCTGCTGCTGCAGCTGGAAGGGCTTCCAGTTGGCTTGGGCCTTCTGTAGGCTGCTTGGTTGGGCTACCTAGCTTGATGGGAAAGGCTCCTGGTCCCTGGTGGCCTGGAGGGAGGCAGAGAGAGAAATGACTGGCCCATTTCCTGGCAGGAGTTGCTAGCAGGCCCGTCTTGCAGCAGTTCTCTATTATCAATATCTTTTCATGTACAGCTGTTACCCACAACAGGTGAGTTCACTCCTGTCACCCTCATTACTACTGACTTGTCCACTTTGCACGTTTCATTGCCTCTCTTTCGGTTGTTTTTATTAATTTGTGATGCTTTTGTTCTGGTAGCTTAAATATTAGTGTTCAATGATTCATAATTCTTCTCTGCAGTTAGTAAATGTCTGTAATATTTACTGTGAGCTACCAGCTTACATTTCTTGGGCTTTTTTGGGGGGTTGGGATTTCAGGAGACAGTTACTCATTTTCCCCAGATTCATAAAATGGGTCATATCGCCTGAACGTGCTGGTACATCTTTGCAGGGATAAAGCTGCTCAGAGAGACAATGAGGAAGAAACTGCAGATGATCCTCGAAAACTGAAACCAGGAGAAATTGATCCAAATCCAGAAACCAAACCAGCCCGGCCAGATCCTATTGATATGGATGAAGGTAAATTAAGAATATGTTACACGTATGCATATTTTTTAACAATTCAGTCTCTTGCAGTTCCTTTGGCCTTTGTTTGATTCATCCTGTCTCTTCTGTTCTCTCTGTTTTTTCAGGCTCCTATCTCTGTTCCTCATACAGTCTTTATCTTGTATTCTGCCTCAGGCCCTCTGTTTCACTCTCGTCTTTCAGGTTTCCTCTTTCTTTTCTTCAGTTTCATGGAATCTTAGAGTATCAGGGTTGGAAGGGACCTCAGGAGATCATCTAGTCCAACCCCCTGATCAAAGCAGGACCAATCCCCAATTTTTGCCCCAGATCCCTGAATGGCCCCCTCAAGGATTGAACTCACAACCCTGGGTTTAGCAGGCCAATGCTCAAACCACTGAGCTATACCTCCCCCCAATTTCATATGGTCCCCTTCCTCCTTTGGATCTGCTCCCCTCCTTCTCTTCTGTCTCTTTGTCACCTGTTTCCTTGGATGGTTGTTTTTTTATTTCACTGCCTGGCTTTCTACTATTTACTGCCCTTCCACTGGTAATGCTCCTCTCTGTGTCTTCACACCAGATAATGTCTCCTAGATGAATCATTACTGAAATGTACCAGTAAAAATTCTTCTGTGTGTTACACCAGTGATATTTGAGACTAACTGTTAGGAGGGGTAGGAGTCCATGAAGGTGCCCCGGGTGAAGATTGAATAAGGACTGTTCTTGAATAGTAATAGTTTCTCAAGTGTCATGTTCCTGTCATCATAATAATAGGTCAGTCATCATTATTGTGTAGGCCTAAATATAAATGAAATTGTTTTCTATTATTGTGCTCAATCTCCCTTTTACTAGGAATATTCTGATATCAGTTTAAACAGCCTCGTACATCAGTGAAATATTGCCAACATTATGAATGTTCTTGTGATCTGTTTGGTTCATCTGGTTGGTGGCTTGATCTCTTGTGTTCATCTGGTTGTTTGTGCTCATTGTAAAGAGAGAATGTAGAGGGCATGGGGAATCCATGCTGGCACACCGATCCTGGCAGCTTTCTAAAGGTTTTCTTCTGATCTTAATATTAACCCCCAGCTCCCCAATATAATGTGAAAAATTAGTAACCTTCTTTCTCTATACTTTTTGCAGATGAACTTGAAATGCTATCTGAAGCTAGAGCACGTCTGGCTAATACTCAGGGAAAGAAGGCCAAGAGAAAAGCAAGAGAGAAGCAGCTGGAAGAAGCTAGGTAGACACACCCCATCCCTTCCACTTGTCTGCTCTGTTGTCTCTTAAGTTTTTAGTTTCTCCCTCTGTCCCTTTCACATGGAATCCCTTTCCTGAACCGATCTATGAAACCACTGCTCTCTCGTCTTTCAGCTTCTCTTCAAGACCCACCTCTACTGAGATGCCAAAAAGAAATGAGCAAGTTGATGATGCTTGAAAGAAAGATGCGATTAGTTGCCACTTTGCTTTATCTAGTTAGAATGATTTTAAAAAATAATGATTTGCAAATGTGTATATAACAGCAGGATACGGTGTACCCTTCTCCCCTGTCCTTCATATGCTGCTCGTCTTCTTGGGCCCCACTCCTGTAAAGACTTACGTGTGCTTACACTGATGCAATAGAATTACTCAAATTGACTTCACTGGGACTACATGCAATGTACAAATTAAAGCACTTACTTAAGTTTTTGCAGGATCAGGGGTTTAGATTGTAATCTTTTCAGGGCATCAGGGGCTGTGTCATCGTATCTTTGGATGTGTTTGCACAGCACCTAGCACAATGAGTCTGCAGCCTGACTGGGGCATCTGGGTGCTCCTGGAATATAAACATTTAATAATGTCAGTGCTATTATGGTCCATCACATTTTATAGATAATATCTCATCCCTAAGTAATATCTGATGTTAGCAGGTGACTGTTGTACAGGAGGCATTAAGTTTGAATTAAGTAGCATTTTCTGTGTTTCCTCAGACGTCTTGCTGCTCTCCAGAAGAGGAGGGAACTTAGAGCTGCGGGGATAGAGATCCAGAAGAAAAGGAAAAAGAAGAGAGGAGTGGATTACAATGCAGAAATCCCATTTGAAAAGAAGCCTGCTCCTGGCTTTTATGATACATTGGAGGAAAACTACCAGGCACTGGATGCGGACTTCAGGAAGCTACGTCAGCAAGACCTGGATGGAGAATTAAGATCGTAAGTTTGTTTTAAATTTTGTGAGTAATTTTTAGTGCTCATGTAACAGAGGCCTGGTATGGGCAAGTGTGTTCCTCACTGGGCATATGCCAGTGCACCTTGATTCTGACTTGCAGGCCGCTTCTCTTCAGTTCTAGGTCTCTTATGATTACTTGTCTTGGTGAATTTTGTGTCAGTTTAATAATGTGGAAAAATGTTGACTAGACACAAGAATGAGGCTCCCAAACTCTTTTTTTGCTCTTTTGAACCTAAGAATTTCAAGGCTTTAAGGAATTTAAAGATTGCATCACCAACTCTGTCATATTTTTACATCAGTAAGATAATTGCATTTTAGTTTTCATCAGAGAAATGACTGATTTTTCTTCCTACAAAACATGGCTTTATTAAATTGCTTGTAAGAGCAGTTCTGACATGTGGTGGCAATACTTTGTTTGTTTTATTGCCATTTTGCCACATGTGATTATATTATTATTAGAATCAGCTCAAGTCCTTTTTTTTATTTAACAAAATTGTCTCTGAAAATGTTTGCTGGAGAAGCGACAAACGTTGTCAAATGGAACAGCAGAGCTAGCCAGCATGCTGTTGTTTGTACTTCCACAATTCACTTCCAGTTACTTCTGCCAACTGTTCCCTGTTGAGTGAGCAGATCCAACAATCCATCCAACTTGATTTACTAGCTCTAATCTAATTAATTTTTCTTTTAATATTTCCTAGTTTAGGCAATCCATTGTATACAGCATAAATAGCAGACAGCTGTGAATTACAGAGCTGCAATTCCAGCAAGAGCGTCATGTGATTGTGAACCATGAGAAGGAAACTCAAGTGGCTTCACCAGAAACTCTTGTTGGAATTATAGCCCTTAATTCCAGTGTTGTTGTTTAAAAAAGTGTGTGTAATATATAGATTCAAACCTGGCTCCATGCCCTACTAACTCTTCCTCCAACTTTCCTTGCAAGAGTTCATGTGCTGCTTCTTTTACTATTCCTTAAAGGGCAGAGCCTTGTTTCCTAAGCTCCCATCGCTCCCTGGCTTCCTCCTACCACTTGTTGGAGGAAGGACAGCTCCTGCTTGCTTACACTTGGGGCTTCTTAGCATTTTTCAGTGCTCCTCCCTCTTCTTGCAGTCACTGGCATGCTGGCGAGCACCAATGGATGTCTACTAACTGCAGCCGAAGTAGCAAGCTGTTTCCTAAATCCCATTATTTACAGATGTGACATTCCTTTTCTTATTGCATGGTCTTCAATCCATGTATTATCAATTGACTTCTGATCCACAAGGCTGCTACCTCTTCCTGAAATATGTTTTGTTACAGCATATCCCACCTTCACCAGCTAGAGCAAAGGATTTTCTGTCTCTCTCTGAATTGCCAGTTTTGCTTTGCTGATCAGTTCTGAGCGTTTTAAATGACTTTCTTGTCCATTGTGACAGGGAGAAGGAAGGAAGAGAGCGCAAAAAAGACAAACAGCATATGAAACGGAAGAAAGAATCTGACTTGCCTTCAGCTATTCTTCAGACCAGTGGAGTGTCAGAGTTTACTAAAAAAAGAAGCAAACTAGTGCTTCCAGCACCTCAGGTAAATTGTCGATCAGATGCAAACTGTTACCATCTGTCTGATATTTGGTGGCCTGTGTGAAATGAGTCGAATGGTCACAGTTCTGTACCTAGCATACCACAGTTGTTGCAGAGACCAAGGTTCAAACGGGCATAGAGGTGCTTTTCCTAGGTTAGAGCTGACATACGTTGGCAG
This sequence comes from Natator depressus, assembly GCF_965152275.1. Lineage (NCBI taxonomy): Eukaryota > Metazoa > Chordata > Testudines > Cheloniidae > Natator > Natator depressus. The sequence goes on from NC_134236.1 coordinate 16,169,813, forward strand.
CACTGCACTGCCATTGCACGTACCGTACCTTTCGACCTCTCAGTCTCGCACCTTTTTATCGTCATACATGGCAGACAGGTTGTGTATTTTTTAAAATGCATTGAATAAGCAACTAGCCAGTGCATTAAGTAGGAGTAGAGTATCTGTTTGAGCTGGGTGAGAGGAGAGTATTCTTAAAATGTTACCTTTTTCCTTTGGTATGTAATTCTTGATACCTGCAAGTATGAACTTTATTCTCCCAAATGTAACTCGTTGTTTGATATTGGTTTCCTTTGAAAGATTTCAGATACAGAACTCGAGGAAGTAGTGAAAGTAGGCCAGGCGAGCGAGATTGCACGTCAAACAGCTGAAGAATCTGGAATTACTAACTCTGCTTCCAGCACCCTTTTGTCTGAATACAATGTCACCAACAACAGCATTGCCCTTAGAACGCCCAAAACTCCAGCGGCACAGGACAGGATCCTGCAGGTAAAGTATAAATGTATAGAGCAGGCTCTATGTTATGCTAGAGCGAGGGTACTCAGACTTTGTCATAGCAAGCCTCCCTAAGCGAAGGAAAAAAAGGTATGCCACTCCATAGTTTAGTAAGACAACACAAAGAGGTGAAAATCCTATAGCTTATAAGAATACAAGTAATAAAGTAGAAGGGTTTTGATCAATATAGTTATAATAAGAGTATGAGTATCAAAAGGAGTAATTTGATTTCCTAGAGCACCTTTCGTGTTATCTCACAGTTCTGCTCAAAAAGAGTATAAATCATAGCAGCTAAAATAAAACTTGCAAACATTTTAGGGAATTGTAACACCCATTGACACTGCGACACCCCCTACCACGACCTGAGGGGCCCTGGAATGAGGAGAGCAGGGCTAATAGGTGCTAGGGTCGCAGGCAGAGAGAATGGGTACCTCTTTTAGTGCGAGCAGGGGCAGTGTAGGCCATGGGTAAGGGGCCTTGCTGCCTGGGGCAGATCTTGGCACTCCTAGGTCCACCAGTACCATGAGCACTGTGGAGATATGCTGCTGCAAGAAGTCAAGGGTGCTGAGCCAGTAGCTGGGACTGAGGCCGGGGCCAAGGTGGTGCTGCTGTCAGCTGGGACCAACGGGTTACTCTCCAGCTGCATCAGCGCTATGTGGGAGGCAGTATGTCACCCAAGGCAGGAACCCTGTGGGGCCCCCGCTTCTCCCAGGAACTGACCCGACTAGCCATCCATTCCTGCATCATCTCCCCCCAAGCGATTAGGTACTTCAACGTGGGGTGGAAGTGACCATCTGCCTCAAACCTGACATATAAGGCACTTTTGGAGGTAAGATACTAGAATAGAGGGATTATCATTGTGTTGTCGTTACAGTTCTTGTGTGACTCTGTTTAGTCCACTGTGTTAACCTTTAGGGTTGTCTGATTTCTTTAAGACAAAAGGACAAAATCTTTGTGAGAAGAAAATGTTCTTGACTCATTTCAGGCATATACCAAGATTTTCAAAAGTGACTAAGGCCTGGTCTACCCTACGAAGTTAAGTCGACCTAACTACATCGCATTGGACTGTGAAAAATCTCACCCCCTGTGCAACATAATTAGGCTGAACTAAGCCTGGTGTAAACACTTCTAGGTCAATGGGAGAATTCTTCCTTCAACATAACTACTGCCTCTTGGAGAATTTATTACATCTAGACATGGCCTTATGGTCTTGATAATTTTTGGATGAACTTGGACACCTTAAAAGACTCTGATTTTTCAGAGCGCGGGAGAACAGCACTTTCTGAAAATCAGGGCCTTTAAAGTGTCTTTAATTACATGTTAGAGATCACTGATCACTTTTGAAAATCTTAGCGGTGGTGTCTACCCAGATTGAAGGAAACTGAAATATTAAGCAACTCCCTCATTGTAGCAACTAAGGAAGATTAAAATACGCAGCTCTGTTGTAAGACATGTAAGTAGCCAGTGTGTTCTTCTTAAAATTAGGAAATTTTTAGCAACTTCAACAAAATACTTTGACATTTAAATGACTATTCAGCATTCATACCTATTTTTTAACACTAGGTCTATTAAACTTGCACAACAGAGGTTGATTTTGGAAATCCTGGTAACGTGCTCTGTATATTGTCTGTCACACAGGAAGCCCAGAACTTGATGGCTTTGACGAACGTAGACACCCCCCTGAAAGGTGGTCTTAATACCCCCCTCCATGAGAGTGACTTCTCTGGAGTGACACCCCAGAGACAAGTTGTTCAGACTCCGAATACAGTGCTTTCTACACCCTTCAGGTAAAGCAAACTATTCAGAGATGGTGGGATGAGTGGAAGTTCTTAACATATTTTAAATAACAGGATTTGATTATTGGCCTACAGCAAATGCTAGTTTGATTTTTTAGCCCTTATTATACCACTTTCTTTTTCTTCTTATCATCTTTGTCAAGTTGAGCCTCACATCTTTTAGTACAGTGTCTAGCACAATGTGGTACTGGTCCATGACTAGGGCTCCTGGCTGCTATGGCAATACAAATTAACTGGTATATTTAAAATGGACAGTGGCATTCTATGTAATATCTGATCCTAACGTTTCCAGAGTATCGCATCTGAGTGTCAGCTGTTGAGAGACACTTGATTAAAACTTCTGTGAACCTTTGAAAAGCCGAGGTGAATATTTTATAGGCCATGTTTATGTGTGTGTGTATGTATGTAATATAATTCTTGTACAGCCAATCCAAACATTGTGGAATTGTTAGTTTGACTCTTACAGTAGGTCCCAAATAAACATATATCCCACAAATGCCATATTCCGTAGAACTGGAAAATTCCATAGACTCAGTATATTTTGTGGCTGAAGTTTTTCAACTCAGGTTTTAATTTTACTTCTGTTCATCGTACTTGAGGAAGCAGAGGCAAATGAAGTAAATAGGTATTCTTGTGGCAACTTTTCAAAAATAACCTCAGTCTGTTCCCTAAAATTTTTTATCCAGAAGCCACAATTGGATCCATTCAAGCAGGTCTTTATTTTATGCAGAGTTCTGTTGAAGTCAGCGCAGCTTAACACAAGTGCAAAGGTCAGCCTGTGCTGATCCAGTTGCCGGCGTGTGTGTGTGTGTAATCTAATTTTGCGTTCAAGTTTTTCATTCACTGAAGATCAGATCTGCACATGCAAATAGGGTTGTTTTCTAGCCACCTAACTTTCATGCAGTGTGGGTGTTCACATCCAAAATCTTGGATGGAAAATGTGTGCTTGTTATGTTAGAAACAGTATTCTACGTCTCTTTTGTTTAAAAGAAGCAATATAACAAAGCAGAACCTTCATGTTAACAGTTTTAAGATGGGTTAGATGTTCTTATTATTTATTCTCTCAACAGAGCAAGTTTAAACATCTAAGAGCCCTTTTAACTGAAATGTTTCCTGTACTTCAGTGTTACTCTGTGGTAATCTGTGAAATTTGTAACATTTTGTTGTGACTAACCCATGCAGAATACATGGGGGCTTTAGTTGTAACAATACTTCTGAAAAATCTAAGTTAAAAAATATGTTACTTTAATAAATTCAAGCCTGTAATAATTTTTTTGGCACCCATGGAAAGCTGTTTTTCATCTATGCAACCAGAACAAAGCTTTCTCTGGGCTAAATAAAATCAATAGGCTAAGTTAAATGGGCTTTGCCATTCTGACATGTGAAGTGTTTTAAGAAATCCCTATCCTTTCAAGCCAAAGAGAACTGCAGTATCTTTCTAAATACATTTATGCAAGGCTATAGTATTTTTAACGTTGCATCTTAAATATGGTGCTTTGGATCAGTAATAGATTTTCTCTGTGTGTGCATGCGCATTCTCCATTATTGTTTGTTCTATGAAAGAAACCGCTTTTATTAAGCTATCATCACAGATTGCGTGTCTTACAAAAAGTTCTGAAAATTGGCTCAATTTAGCTGTATCTTACTATGCAGAAAAGCATTCAAACTCTTTCAGAGCTGATGCCCTTTGATTAAAAGTTCAAATGTGCCTTTACTTAACTCTATAGGACTCCATCTCATGGAGCAGAAGGTTTGACCCCTCGTGGTGGAATAACTCCTAAACCAGTGGTTGGAGCAACTCCAGGTAGGACTCCCCTGCGAGATAAATTGAACATCAATCCAGAAGAGGGAATGGCAGATTACAATGATCCGTCTTATGCAAAACAACTGGTAAGTAGTACGTGTGAGGAAGAGAAGAATGTTCTGTTAACTTCCTGGGATTTGAAATTCATGTTGATCTCCTGTACAGAACTTGTATTACCAGTTACATCTAAATATTCATGACCTAATAAAATTACATCTCTGCCTTTTCATCACATCAAGAATACACTTTAAAAGCAAAAATCTCACCACACATGAAAAAGAAAAACAGCTTTGAGTATGCCCAGTCAAAGAGCTCCAACGCCCCACCACATAAAGACATTTGGATATAACTAGACCTCAGTCCTACTTGTGTCTTTGAAGTGGAACAGGAAATACTTAGTCCCAAGAAAAAATTCGTTTATCCTGTAATCCCATTCCACCCTCAAATCCCTCATATTTTGGCCGCCAATTCTAGATAAAGGACTTTCTCATCAGTGTGCCCCGTTGACAAAATTGAAGTAGAGCGGTTTTAAGGTTTACCCATTAAGAGCTGTAGCCCTTGAGATGCCCAGTAATGTAGCAATCTGGTCCAGATTCTTTCATCACCTTTGTCAACAGATGTTTCCATTCCTGGCTATTCTGCCAGATGAATCTTGCCAAATAGATGTGGTGTAAGAGGGCACAGAATTATATAGGAATTGCCTTGGGAGCTCCTTTTATGTGGCAAATTCTGCAGCCTGTACTGTGGTTTTGGATATCTCCCACTAGAGGCACCGGTGTTTCTCTTTGGGCTAACAAAGGATTTCCAGTCCAAAGTGCTTGGCATGTTCTTTTGAAGGAAATAGCTCTTTTAGTCCAGAATCTGAAGTTTTCTCTTCGCTTAAAGGACTAAGTCTATTTGGAGGTCTTTGCAAGTGTCTCAGTGCCATCTCGTCCTTTTAAAGGGTAAGCTTGGCTCTTGACTTCGGAAGTTCAACAAGAGACTTCAGCTTCCGAACAGTTTCCAGAGATGCTTGTGCTTTTGCCATTACCCTACTGGCATAATTGCCATATCTCTAAGCCACTGCATTGCAATTCTAGAGCAGTGATATCTGAAGAGAAATGTTCCCGTTAGACAACTCTCCACAGATAGCCCTATATCCAGGCTGTGCAACAACTCTCTATGTGGGTAACTTCGTAAAGTGCATGTCATCTTGAACTTCTAGTGTCATGTTGAAACTGACAGTGAGAAAAGAGGAGCCACTCCTGTGCTATACTCCTACACTAAATAGCTGTTTCTCTGGATCCCTTTCCTTGCACCTTTCGCAAGCTGTTTTCAGGGAAGCTGCACATCTTCCTTCCACAGGCCTCAGGAGACTGTATTCGTAGAGCATGAATTCTGGAGTCATTGTCTTTTGTGTAATGTGGATTAATAACCTTCATCTTTCATTTGTTAAACTTGCTTTTAAGTTTTTACTTACATTTTCTGTTAAGTTGACTGCATAGCTAGCTAAAATCACCAGATGAAATCTGTGTACTTTTTCCCTGTATTTATTAGTACCCTAGGAAAATGAAAATCTACCAAATAATATAAATGTTTGTGCATTCAGAATGATTAAAACTTGATTTACTTTCAACAGGAAAGAGAGTCTCGTGAGCATCTGCGTCTAGGGCTTATGGGTCTTCCTGCCCCAAAGAATGACTTTGAGATTGTTTTACCGGAAAATGCAGAGAAGGAACTTGAGGAACATGAAACAGATGATACCTATATAGAAGATGCTGCTGATGTGGATGCTCGCAAACAGGTGGGAATACATTGTGAAATCAGTGAAAGTTCTCTACTCTGTATGTTATTTCCTGTAGCTCAAGATACATACTTAATTAAAGCAATGGGTTATATGAGGAAAATTAGAAAAAACGTACATGTTACCTGCGTTAGGGTAACATTAGGATATTTAAAGGAACACACTCAAGTTAAAAATCACACTTTTGTTGAAAATTTTTTTAATTTACTAGTATCATAAGTCACACCTAATCTTAACACAAGGAAAGAGATAATAAATATAAATTTTTCCTGAAATATTTTTTTTCCTAGTCACAGTTTTAGGTCCCGATTCTGTAAAGACTTAAATGTGCTTAACTTTATGCACATTAATTAAATTAAAAACCGTCTATTCAGGTTTTCTTTCAGAATCTAATATGGTAACCACTGAATATCACATGTGAAATATAGTAAGGATGTGCACCTTTATTGGGCACCTTGTTTTTTGCTTTTTCTAAGCTCTTTGGAGTATTAATTTTAGGAACATAATTAGAAATTTACTTTCAGTGTGTACCTTTAAAACAATATTTTAATAATTCTCTTTGCCCTTCACTATATGTTGGCAAGTGAACAAAAGATGGAAACGAAGCCTGAATCTTTATTCATGTGTGACGAACGTTTTCCATGTTTGTTAATGCTAGGCTGTCCCACTGAAATCAAGTGTATACAATTCATATTCCATTCCATAAGGTCCTATAGGCTATTAATATTACATGCTATGTACTCCTCCTTTATGTAGAAATGATCACAAGGAAATGAGGATTGCTATTCAAAATATAGTTGGGTGCAAAATTCCCACTTGCCTACTGCTTTACAACTTCAAAGAGCTACACAAGTAACAGTCAGGAGTCTGGTGGCACCTTAAAGACTAACAGATTTATTTGGGCATAAGCTTTTGTGGGTAAAACACCACTTCCTCAGATGCATGGCGTGAAAATTACAGATGCAGGCATTATATAATGACACGTGAAGGGAAGGGAGTTACCTCGCAAGTGGAGAACCAGTGTTGACAGGTCCAATTCGGTCAGGCTGGATGTGGTCCACTCCCAGTAATAGATGAGAAGGTGTCAATTCCGGGAGAGGCAGAGCTGCTTTAGTCCCTATGCAAGCCCAAATTAATGGTGTTAAATTTGCAAATGAATTTTAGTTCTGCTGTTTCTGTTAGTCTTTAAGGTGCCACCAGACTCCTTGTTTTTGTGGATACAGACTAACATGGCTACCTATTACCTATACTTGACACAAGTAACAGTCACAACTCTCCGTGAGAAGCAGGTGTTCAGATACAGTGGTGGTGAATGTGGTGTAAATGCTGGGATAAATAGCACTATGTTCATTTTGTAGGTGAGGAAAACAGGGTCTGGGGTCAGGTGCACTGCCCAAGACCTGGTGCTTGGAGGGATTGTGCTTTTAAAGAAACAATACTTCTATTGGCACTGGAGGGAAGGTGCTCGGAGGAGACGGCTCTTATACTTTTGGAAAGGTGTAGCTAGTGCTTTTCGCCTGCATGCATACACCCCCCTCTTCTGGCTAGTGTTTGGAGGAGAAGGGGACATTATTATTCAATAATAATGAATAAATGGCCATTGGTCCCTGAGGCAGCAGACAAGGCCTGCTATCCTCCTCAACCTTTCTAGTATCCTGCAGCCACTTGCGCAAGTACATTGGGCAAAGTCACTTTGTTGTCTTTTGTTCCTCTTGCACATCCATGTGGGGCCGGCTGGTGTCCTGTTTTAAGAGGCAAGATAGTGGCAGAGCTGGGATTAAAATTTAGGAGATCCTGGCTACCAATCCTGAGTTTTTAGGCAGTGCTACCTCTCCATTTATTTGTACCCTGTGTGTTGGAAAGTGTGAGAATCCCCTTATTATTTTCTTAAACTTCCATTATTGTAATTCAGGTGGAGGCTTAGTCCCCTGATTTAATAGAAGGGAGAAGTGGGGGCCTGCTAGCAGAATGAAAGGAAGTGGTAAGGAGCTTAGCCTGGATGAGCCAGGACCACATGGGATTGTGGAGCAGGTGTCTCATGAGGTTGAAACCAAAGGGCAGGAGGAATTTCTAAAGACCAAAGAGTATGGAAAAGGATGACCTCATGGGAGAATATTAAGGTTGGGTAAAGCTTCATTGGGGTGTCTTCTCTAAGGGCCTGATCCAAAGTCCAGGAAAGCCAATGAGAGTCTTTCCACTGAATTCTGTGAGCTTTGGCTGAGACCCGAAGTTCTGTCTAGTACAGTGGATGGGAGGTAAGCTGTCAGTTGGCCATAATACGCTCTCCTCCATTCTTTTACAGTCTCTTGCTGTAGCCTTTATTCCTATCAAAAAAGCCCCCAACTAATAATACCAGCTCTACTGCAGTAGTCTAGTGGCATTCATCTTTCCTGTATTACTGGGAAGCATCAGACTGTATTGTGGTGGTTGGACTAACATTTGAAATATCTGTTTAGGCTATTAGAGATGCAGAGCGTGTAAAGGAGCTAAAGCGGATGCACAGAGCTGTTCAGAAGGATCTGCCAAGGCCCGCAGAAGTAAGTAAGAGAAGTTTCTTCATGATGGTGTAAGATCAAAATGGCATCTAAAGGAAAAATTGGAAAAAAGGAGACATTTATAATAGTTGTTTGGCTCGCTTTTAAACAATAGCTACTGTGAGGCATAATACAACTAAGCTGGATCATGAAAGAATAAAATCATTCCTTCAGTATGCTAATTTCATCATCTTGTGGCCAATTTCTGCCTTCATATGGATATAATCAGTGGGTGTTACATACGCGTAACTGAAAACAAAATTTGGTTTTTAGATTATTGTGCTGGTACAAAGTTCTTTAATCATCTGTTACATACAGCTCAGTTTTAAATACCAATATTATAGTGTGTGCATTATACAAATATATTTTGGCTAACATGACAATAATGCATAATGTTTCTGAATATATTTTATTTCTGGCTAGGTAAATGAAACAATTCTGAGACCTTTGAATGTAGAGCCTCCTCTAACAGACTTGCAGAAAAGTGAAGAGCTAATAAAGAAAGAGATGATCACCATGCTTCATTTTGATCTTCTGCATCACCCATATGGAGAGCAGCCTGGGGGTAAAAAGGGGAAAGGCCCAGGATTTGGAACGAACAGTGCGGAGCATATTACATACCTCGAACAAAATTCTTATGAGAAGCACTCCAAAGAGGAACTCAAGAAGGTAAGAGTCTTTCCATTGAAAGTGTGTGTCACAGGATTACTGACATATGTGCTTCAGGTACTATGATCCTTGTCATCTTGCGAGGAAAACAAGCTCAAGCCTGGATTAAATTTAGTGGGAGACCTCCAAGCAACATGTAGGTGCTGCAGGAAATGTTACTGACGATACAGCAGGTGGCACTCTCCCCTGGGGGTTATCACTGAGCCAGTGCTCTAGCATGGTGTTGGGAGGCAGCGTGCGGTTGAAGGTGCTGACCTTGGGATGAAACGTAGAACTGTGGTCCTCATCACCTGTCTGTTAGTAAGAGTAGGAGCTCTATAGCCACTCCTGTTGCCAAATTACATCTTGATAACAGTCCGTTCCATGAAATTAAATGACCCCAAAGTTTGAAATGGATCTGATATTATTCACTTCCCATCTGCTACTGGCTGTGTAGTGTTCCTGTGCACTGTTAGATAACTGTGTTTCTTTTTGTCACTGCTGAGGTGGAAGCAAATCTATGTATTATAAAAATAATAATAATACGTAACTCTCTATATGACACTTTACATATTCAAAGCACTGTACAGGCATGAACTAAAGCTCACAAAATTCCTGAGAGTATTACCCATTTTGCACACGGGAAGACCTGAGACTGAAAGATGAAGTGAATTTCCCAAGCCGTGCAGTGAGTCAGTGGCAGAGCCAGGATTAGAATTTGGAGCCTTCTGACTCATGCAGACCTCACCGTCTTCCAGTATCCATTGCCTATGTCACAGGGTGTTTAGTTTGTTTTGTAACATTTGGAAAGTGCTTAGAGATCCTCACGTGAAAGACGCTATAGAAGGGTGAACTATCATGTGGAAAATAATAATAAAGCATTTTCGATCCCCTTTCCCATCCAGTCATTCAGCTTCTAAATAGACTCTATCTGTAGCCAGCTATAGGCCTACAGCATTTGATTTATCCATTGCCAAGTCTGCTGCTCTACATCAATATGATCCTCAGTTATAGCAACTGAACTTAAACCATAGCTGGCTGGACATGGCTATGAAGGCAGAATTGGCTACAAATGGAACAAAGCAGCAGGCCTCAGAGCTCCATTCTCACTTGCATTATATGCCCAAAGTGATATATCAAGATCTCTGGTTCTGGGAGTTCATTTATTAAGTACCTACAGATGTTTCACTTCACAGCCAAGTGACTGACTGACAGGTCAGAAGTAAAGCAGTGGAGTTAGCTGCTTGAGGGGGTCTCCACTGTGAATGTGTCAGTAACTTTTAACTAAGGTTATATCTACATTAGCACTTCTGTCGGTAAAACTTATGTCACTCAGGGCTGTGGAAAAAACACACCCCTGACCGACATAAGTTACACCGACAGAAGCAACAGTGTGGCCAGCACTGTGTTGGTGGGAGACACTCTCCCAGCGACATAACTACTGCCACTCGTTGGGGGTAGTTTAATTATGCTGCTTTCTCCCATCAGTATAGAGCAGCTACACAGGAGACCTTACAGCCCAAAAGTTTATGGCAATCAGAATGGATGAAAAGGACAACCGCTGTACTACTGTGTATAAGCCTTGTTCATTGGTAGATTCTGTACAAAATCTGTCTAGATTCTTAGACTGTGCCATCACTGTGGTATTTTAGCACCTAGATCCCTGGTTACTTGGAAACAACTTTAAAGATGTATAAATGTGAAATACCTTTCCCTGCCCATATCTGACCCATCATCCAAGAGCTATACTTTGTCCAACTCCAACAATGCTGAACAGAATGTACTTCCAATTTGTTATTAAATTAAAAATTACACTTGAAGATTTCTTCTTAGTAGAAACTAAGTAGATGCAAAATATAGTTAGATCACATAGTTTGCCACTCTGCCAATATCAGTTTTTTTCCTAGACTACATTATCTTAGCGCTTTGTCCAGAATCTTTTTAAGTGTAACAAGAGTTGGGGCTGCTATCACTTCCCTTAGAGAATATTCCACAATTTAATAGAGCTCCTGGTCTGGAAATTTTCCATATATTCACTAGACATTTTCTTAACTTTAGACAGAATTTGTTTCCTATTCTGTCTGGCTTAATCTCTCTGCACATGTGAGGAGTATCCTCTGTACATCCAAATTGCACTTTCACATGGAGGTATGGTGGACAGTAAGAATGGTCCCTTGTGAAGTGGCGATAGCTTTTCTGATTTTTTTTTTTTTTTTCACTTCCTCCTCCAGAAGGCACCGCATTTCTTCAGTGATTGCCCTTCCGTGGAAAGGGCTACTAATGATACTCAGCGTGATACCTGAGCTAATGAAGCTGTGAAAGCCAAGTAGCTTTCACAGCCACATAGGCTAATTCTTCAAGGGGGGAAAATTGATACTAGCAAAAACATTACCCTTTGTGGGATTTAGCTATATTAATAACACTAGGGCTACTCCTTTTCTTTCTTTCTGAGCTACAGCCTTGTGTGGTTAATTAGCTATTCGTTAGATTCACCAGATAAGATGATTTCAGAGTACCCAAGTAGCCTTCTTGATGGTGTGTTGCTATAAAGTATAGTTGAAGTTCAGTGATTTATCTAGTGAATCACTACATTTGAAAACTCAGAGTTTGCCTTTTACATCTGTGTGTAATATTGTAAGAAAGAAGGTGTAGTTATGACTCTGTCAATAGTATGTGTCACATGGCAGTTTTTGTTTCCCTTATGTGTTTGTTATGTATACCAGACCTGATGCTAATGCTAGCGGTCGGTTTCACCACTCCGTTACACCAGCTTTCTGTCAGTGTAAATACATTTGAAGTCGAAAGAGTTACACTGGTATAACAGATCAACGAATTGAGCTCCAGATCTTTGATAGTCTTGGAGCCTTAGAGTTCTGTCTTTTGTGCAGGGGGTTCCTGTCCCACAGTAAATGCCATCAGATTATGTTGAGTTACGTGTTGAGAGCTTTTCCTGAAGCTGGAGTGCTGGAGCTCTGGATTTCTTACTTTTTTCGTAATGTTCTGTTTTAATATTTACTTTGAAATAGGCCAAGATTTTCAAAAATGACTAGTGAGTTTAGTGCCTCAGTTTTGTCATGTCCAACTTGATATGCCTTAAAGGGGTCTAATTGTCAGAAGACAGGTACTTGGCACTTTCTGAAAATCAGGCCCTTGTAAGATGTGTCAAGGTGCACACCACAGAATTAAAGTACCCCAGTTTACTAGTCACTCTTGAAAACCTTGGCAGTAATCTTTATTTCTTAAACTTCATGTTGTCACAAGAACAGTCGCACCACTCTGTGGGTGTGAGAGGAGCTCTTGAAATCTACTTGTCAGTTTGATCTTAATGTCTAAATGACTCTTGTTGGTGTCATTTCAACAGACTGGGACTTGTGCCATAGGTCTCTTTTGGAGGCATATGTGTTCCAGATGGATTGTCTCATGTTTTTGATTGTGGGGGAGCAGCATGAGTCCTTTCCTCTTCTCAGTTCCTTCCTCATTGTTAAGATGCTTCATAAACTGGATTGGAAATGGTAGAACATTCAAATCCTTCTACAAGGTCAAGCTGTATCTTCTTCAGCTGAAATCAAAGTAGTCTTTCTTGCATTGTAGCCCATATTGTATGGAGCACAGATCATCCGTTCCTGCTGGAATAGATTTTCTAAGCTGTTCTAAGGAGAGCAAGCAAAAGAAACTAGAAAGTGATGGTGTTTTACATTCCTTAGGCATGTGCTGAAGCAGCTGTTCTTTCTCCCTCTCTTAAGATATTTACTTTTAACTCTTTTTTCCCCTCCCGTTGCATCAGTGCTAGACACCTCAACCTGTCTCTGCTTTATTAGGTACCTCAGATTGTTGGGTTTGGTCAAATTACGTGAAATGAGGAATAGCTGCAGCATAAGTAGCCCCATTGCCTAGGTTTCATTTATAATTTAACGCATTTGTGTTGAATTTCAAATTTAGCTTAACCTAAAGTGGGCTTTTTGTATGGAGAGAGAAATTACGCCTGAAAATTGCACTCTAAAGGATTGAAAACAACAAGGAGTTTTCTCGTCGTCTGTACTTTGTGATTGTAATTTCTCATAATTTTCAACAGGCCCAGGATCTACTGGCACAAGAGATGGAAGTGGTAAAGCAAGGAATGGGGCATGGAGAGCTCTCAAGTGAGGCTTATAACCAGGTGTGGGAAGAATGTTATAGCCAGGTGTTATACCTACCAGGACAGAACCGCTACACACGAGCTAACTTGGCCAGCAAAAAAGACAGAATAGAATCACTTGAAAAAAGGCTTGAGGTGAGTATGATTTTTCTGCTTTTTCACTTGATTTTTTTTTAATGCCAGCTTTCATTGTTTTGACTGATTTACAGATGACTAGATCATTGATTCAGCTATCACAGATGGGATTGCAGGGAAAAGAGCATCAAGGAGCTCTCCTGGAGCATCAAAAGATGCTCTGCTGTCCTCTTTTCTCCCCTAATAGTAGGGGATGGATTTATAAAACCTATAAAACCTCCTGCTTCAGGTTCACTTCCACAAGTTTTTTTAGCATTAACTATTATAAGCCTGGTTATTCTCTTGTTATCCTATAAACATCCAGTCGCTCTTTGAGGCCAAGAGCTTCACAAGATTCAGTGACAGCCTGGGGCAATGAGTGCCTGTGACCCAGAAAAGGAGGGAAGAGAGTGGATCCCAATGACTCCAGTCCATTTAAACAGGAAACGTCAGACTTTTTTATGCATGTTGGGTCCTCTGGACCTGGTATGTAGGTTAGGTTTTATGTGCAAGTGTAAAATAAAAATGAAACACCTCTTCAGCGAGTTCAGCATAAAAGAAAGGAGAGAGAGAAAAAAACAGTGCAGTGAAAATAATTTGATTGGATTTCAATATTTCACTGGGGTGTCTGCAGCCTGAATATTGCAGCATTGTGCTAGGGCAGGGGTGGGCAAACTTTTTGGCCTGAGGGCCACATCAGGTTTCGGAAATTGTATGGAGGGCTAGTTAAGGGAGGCTGTGCCTACCCAAACAGCCAGGCATGGCCCGCTACCCCCCCGGCTTCTCGTCCCCTGTTGCCTCCCCCGGGACTCCTGTCCCATCCGGCCCCCCCGGGACACCTGTCCCCTGACTGCCCCTGGAACCCGAACCCCTGAGCGCCCCCCAGCTCCCCATCCAACCCCTCCTCTCATTCCTGACTGCCCTCCCCCGCCCCATCCAACCAGCCCTTCTTCCTGTCCCCTGACTGCTCCCAGAACCCCTGCCCCTGACTGCCCCCCTCTGCCCCATCCAACCCCCCCTACTTCCTGATTGACCCCTCCCACCCCCCCCGAGACCCCTGCCTCATCCAACCAGCCCTTCTCCCTGTCCCCTGACTGCCCCCCGCCACCCCATCCAATCCCCATCCTTCCTGACTGCTCCCCCCGGGACTCCTGCCCCCATTACCCCCCCCCCCCGTACCCTTACCCCCTGATCACCAGCCCCCCCCTGCTCCCTGCCCCCTTACCACGCTGCCTGGAGCACCAGTGGCTGGCAGTGCTACAGCCGCGCCGCCAGGCTGGAGCCAACCATGCCGCCGCATAGCACAGAGCACTGGGTTAGGCCAGGCTCTGCAGCTGCACTGCCTCAGGAGCTCGCAGCCCTGCAGCCCAGAGCATTGTGCCGGCACAGTGAGCTGAGGCTGCAGGGGAGGAGGAACAGCGGGGGAGGGGCCGGGGGCTACCCTCCCGGGGCAAGGGCTCAGGGGCCGGGCAGGAGGGTCCCGCGGGCCGTAGTTTGCCACCTGGGGCCTGGGAAGCAGAAAGTGAAACTACTCTTTCTGCAGTTGTCAGAGTTATGCAAAGTAGCTTTCTCTGTTGTCATCTCACTCACTTCAGGTACATACAAAATGCTGTAATCACAGGCCCCAATCCAGCAAAACATGTAAGCACAGACTTAAAGGTAATCACATAGGGCCAAAATCTTCTTCATTGCCCTCCTGTTAGATTAGACTACTCCCCTCCTTGAATCCCTCCACTGGCTTACTCTTACATTCAGCATCAGATGAAAGCCTTTTGTCCTCTGCTTCAAGGCTGTACATAACTCCTCTCCCTCTCTCACCTACATGTCTTCTCACCTATTCCTGTATCTGTCTCCTTAGCCCATTGATTTTTTTTCTTCTTTTGCCTTCATGCTCTCTCTCCTGCTACTTTGTTCTCTTGCAGGTTCCTTCTTCCCCTGATATGGAAGGCTATAACCTTCCTTTCATTCCATCGCTCTTAATTGCTTTTTTCTATTTAGAGCCGTTAGACAATGACTGTTTCTTCCTCTTCGTTGCTGTACAAACTGATGCATGCAAATAATAAGTGCAGAAAGTACACAGCATTGATAGTGTAAAATAAGATTTGCTTAAAATTATTTCTTTTGAAAGACTGTGTAGTATCAGTAACACTCAAGGAAACCTGATTTATTACAATTACAATTTTAAGCCTAACGGTGTCCCTTTAAATAATGCAGGCACCCTATTTTCCCATGATAAAAGGAAGATTTCTTTTTTATGTAAATTCTTCATCAGCACATCTATTGTTGCTGGTAGTGAATGCCCTCAAACCACTGGTATCAAGAAAGCAGCATGCAAGGTAGGTCAGAAGGCTGGATTTGAACTTTGCAAGGTTGACTCAGTGAATTTAAGTAAGTGTGCCTTGCGTCTGTGTGTAGTGTGCAAACCAAGAAGCTAATCCCAAGGACAGTTCTGCTTCAGTAAGAGGTAGATGTTTAGGCCGCAAATTGTTCAGCTCCAGGTAACTCTATAATTGCTTAGGCCTGGTCTCCACTAAAACATTAGGTCGACCCTGCTACATCGCTCAGGGGTGTGAAAAATCCATGCTTCTGAGCAATGTAGTTAAGCCAACCTAACCCCCAGTTTAGACAGCACTAGGTCAACCGAAGAATTCTTATTTCAACCTAGCTACCGCCTCTCAGGGAGGTGGATTACCTATGCCGGATGGGAAAATCCCTTCTGTTGGCGTAGGTAGTGTCCACACTGAAGCGCTACAGCAGTGCAGCTGAGTTGTGCTGCAGTAGTATTTCAAGTGTAGACAATCCCTTAATTCCCTTCATGTGCCATTAATACATGAATGTTGGTTATGTTCAGTGGCTTCCAGCAGAGTGCACTATTGCTCTGCATAATGCTTTATGATTTGATGCAATGACAGTAAAGAATTTTTTTTTCTAAAAGGTATATCTTCGTTCAGGAGCACCCAGCCTTTGTGGCGACAAGGGCATGTTGGCATCAGTCTCAGCTAATTTTGGGGCCCAGTTTGAAATGACTAGGACCTGATTTTTATTTTTGAGTACTTAGCATTATATAGCACTTCACATGTTCAAAGTACAGCTCTCATTGCTTCAATTGCGCTGTGAGTGTTCAGCACTTTGCAAATCAGACCTCAGGGTCTCAAGTCATGTACCCGGAAAATGAGCAACACACAACTAGTGACCACTTGTGAAAAGTATGATGTAAGTGACAGGACTCTCCCTGTGGCAGAGACAGGGATAAAATCCAGTTCTCCAGGGCAGCATTCAGCTACCTTAACCATAAGACCATCCTATTGATTCCTGCAATTCTGTCTCATTCCCGATGTTCCTTCTAAATTCTGCAACAACAGATGAGGCAGGGGCCCTACCGACAACAGCCTCCTTCACTGTGCAACCCTGATTCATCCCCAGAGGAGGTCCATCCTGTGCACAGAATGAGGCAGGGTCCCGTGGAAAAAAAATAGTATGTGATTATATAATTAAGAACTGTATTATAATGCATACGCACAAGGAGTTGAATTAAGGCACAGGAAACCTTAGTTCCGGCATTTCCTAATTTTTGAGTCTTGACTTTGCAACTTTTTAACATCTTTTTGTGTGTGTGTAATTTCCTAGTCTTTCAAAAAACAAACAAACAAAACAACCCCCAAACCCTCAAATTCCATTATGTGGCATTATATTGACCTCTTGGTATGTCGTCCCAGGGTTGGAACCTTTAAATCCACCTCACTGATCTCCATCACTTGTTCCTAGTAACTCATAACAATAGATAGTTATTCTTTATGTGAACCAGCTTTAGAGGGGGATGGGACACTTTGCCAGTGAGTTTCACAGATTATTGGTGAGACTCAGGAAACTTGGGTTCCATTCCAGGTTCTGGAGGGGAGTGTACTCTAGTGGGCACTCACTCTTCTGCCCCATCATCTCCAACCCATCCATGTCTCAGTCCTGTCTTTTCCTCACCCATAACTCCTTTTCTGAGTCCCATTCTCCTTACCAGTCTGTCTTCACTCCTCAGGCTTCTCATCCCAGGCTCCTTACCCAGCAAGTCCTTGTCTTTCCCCAGTCCCACTCCGTGCCCAGTCGTTCCCTGTTGCCACCCGCCCCCAACCACTTCGTTGTCTTCAGTCTCCTTACCAAGTGAGTCCCAGTCCCATTTCCCCCCTTTGGTTCTTCATCTGGATCTGTGTCTCTTCCATTGCTACCGTCCAGCTTGTTTCCTGACCCCGCTGGCTCCCAGTCACAATTTCACTCTGGTTCCCAGTCACAAAGTCACTCTCTGAGCTCCTTGTCCAATCTGAGTGACACTCCTTTCCCCTCCCTTGCAGGTCCTTGTCTAACTAGGGCCAATCTTCTCCCACCTGGCCCAATCTCAGACCTCTACCCCCATCCTGCCACTTCACTGAAACTTATTGGCTCCTACCTTCACCCTCTCCACCTGTTTTCCTCCCTGGCTCCCATTATCCCTGCCCAGTCAGTACCAGTCTTCAACCCCCCAGCTTCTTGTCCCAATCTATTCCTCCCCATCCCCATGCAGGTCTGGTTCTTGTCCCCTCTGTATTCATATTAGACAGCTTCCTCTAGTCTGCCTGAGTCCAGAGGTGGGGAGCGTTGACAGCACAGGAGAGACAGTTTCCCTGCTCTTAGTTCACGTTCCAAACCCAGATGCAGATCCACCATGGCCTGCAACACAGATCGGCAATTGCAGAGAGTCTTGCTCAGCCCCAGACTGGAGCATGTTCCATGCAGATGGAAGTCTCAACAGAGAATGTGGGAACTGTGGGTTTTTTCAAAGGTTTATAACTTGGCCAAATTTGGATGGATTTTCACAGGTATGGCAAAAGGCACATCCCTGACACAAAGGCCAACTCCCTGACAATTCTCAAGTCCCAGGTCCAAAGGATGGAGATGCTAGAGCTTTTGTGAAGAAAACCTTGCCAGAATTTTTTAACAGGGGCAAAACAACGTATTTTTCCCTTGCCTCGTTTTCTGAAATGGCAGAAATTTTACAACAAAAATTCAGCCTGAGGCAGAGACCCACCATGGACAATATCAGACTGAGCAGTTTACATTTTGCAAAAGATATGATCAGCTGAACACAGAGTCTTATAACGGTACATGTCAGGAAACCTGTATAGGTGGAGTTACCAGCCTCGTTTTTAATACAGCAAAATATTTGCTCGTACTTTTCTCTTCCTTGAGAGATGAGTAAACGTTGTATGATGTTTGAGTTTGCCAGCAGCAAAATCTGTCGATGGTCAGCTTTTGGGGCTGCCTTTAAACCCTAGGACTGAACTAAAATCTCATGCAAAGAAAATGTAGGCGTAACACTACTGGCTAGAGGCAGCTGTAGGTTAGGTGGTGATTGTGTAACATTTCCATCTGGGCCTGTTAATACACCACAGTTCTAATATAACAAAGCCCAGGTATTCCTAGCTCTGTCTTCACTGCACAGAAATTACCAGTTAGATTTATGGTGTGGATAAATAGTCCTCTTCTTATAATCCGCCTGGCTCCACTGCCTGCCTGATGGAGTGACAATAGTCAAGTGTATTTTGAGGTGACATTCACCTCTGTGAACTTGATTGTGCAATTACCAACAGCAGATTGTGCCATTAGTGATTGAACTCTGCAGGAGGAGCAGGTTAATTATGGAAAGCCTTTTGCTTATGCCTGGATACGGTATCTTGCTGTTCAGCAATAATGAGAAATAAGAAAAACTGCCTGATGATGATGATAGTTTGAATGCTGGAATGTTTGGTTCAATAATACTTTTCACTTCAGTGGTGTGAAACTTCAGTCTGGGGATTTTAGAGCAGTTGACAAGCATTAACGAATAAAGCCTCTCAACATCCCTTTGAGGTAAATAAGTACTATTATCGTGTTATAAATGGGGAAACTGAGGCACACAGCCATTAATAGACCAAGGTGTCACTTGAAGTCAGCAGCAGCACTTGAGACTCCTGATCCACAGTCCTGCTCTTTTTCACTATAAGGTTACCCACCCTCCCTCCCTTCTTTCTAGAATATTGGTATATTGGCTAGTGGCACCAGGAACTGGAATTTTCTGATGTGACAGGTATGTGACACTGGTATTCGGCAAGCGGTACAGACAAAATAATACCACACCTTGTCCCCCTCCTTTTTCAAGCAGAATTTTTTTGGACTTAATGCATCGATTGTAACTTTCTGGTGAAAAGTATACCACTTCAGGTGCAAAGAGAGATGGCAGGAGCATCTTTTTAACAAGTTAGCTTCTTTTCTTCTTAGTTCAGAACTAAGTTACTCTTTCTGCCAGCATTACTTTGTCTTGGAAGAAAGAGAGTTCATAATGTTGGCTTGCAGCACATAAATATTTTATTTCCATTGTGGTAGTTATGTCGTCATTTCAGTTAATTGCTAAATTATAAATGTTATTCAAAGTCTGTAGGGGAGGAAACTCTTGTTACATTGTATCCACAAAGTACAGTAAGTTATACTTTCCACACAGTCAGATTTGCAAATGTATCTTTTGCTGAGTAAGCACAATGCCCTGAGGCTACATTAGCTAGTTCTCTTTGTTGGTTGCTACTTTGAACTTGGTAGGAATGAGAAAGAGAGTAACTTTCCAGACCAGGCGGCCATTTTTGCTCCTCTACACAGCCAAGTTTGACTGAATTCAGTTTCACTGGAAAACCCTAGTTTCACTTTATGGGTTACGTGCTATGCTCTGTGCTAGTGGATGCTTCAATTACTCTTATTTTATTGGACATACACAAAATACTGTCTCTGGTTTGTCTTCCCTAAAGCTTAAAACTTCCAGTGGGTTTTCAGATCTGGTATTATTATGTTGGTTAGGGTAGGGACACTTTTTAAATAGGAATGACCCTTCATTGTCCAAGTACAGATAGGAAAAAGTACACGATCTTTCAGTCTCATCTGGTTTATCAGGTGGCTAAAATATGGTGATACCCAAGGAGGGGAAAGGCTGAGAAATAGCTGATAGTGTGGTAACAGCCATAAAAGCTTGTACTCAAATTTCTATCTTAGGTATCACTGCGACAGGTATAGAGTTGCCTAGGTGTGCAGAGTGTAGAGAATAAAATCTACCGAGGTATAGTTGGGGGGCAGAAAATCACACCTCTCTTCAGGCCACAGGTTCATTAAAGGCCTGAGCCTCCAGATATCTTGTCTACACACCTAGCTACATATCAGGCAAACTAAGGAAGAACTGGCACATTTTCCATGTTATCTGATGATGGTTATACATTGACAATAATGTTTAACATGATAGCTGCTGAAGGCATATGCCAATCATGGGCATCCCAAATGGTTAGACTAATCCCAGAGATACCATCTCTCCCGGTAATATAAACACATTTTCAGGAAAAAGGAACCATAGCTGAATGGGCAAACATCTTGTACTAATAAATCTGAAATGTTTGCCATATAGGCTGGATAGGAGCCTGGCTCCTCTTTCTCTTGCCCTTCTAGGAACGGAACAAAGCAACCACCAGCAACATAGGTGGAGGGGAGGCAATAAAGGGGTCAGAAGTAGTGATAATGTTCCTTAGCAACAGATACACCCACAATAAGAAGATACTTTCTCTTGGGAGGGAGGGGACTCTTGTGGTTAGAGGCAGGAGTCCTGAGTTTTGGGCCCAGTGCTGCCAAAAATTCACTGCATGGCTTTGAGCAAGTCACTTAACTTCTCCATGCCTCAGTTTTTCAGTCTTTAAAATGGGCATAACACCTACCTTGCAGCGGTATTGTGCAACTCCATGTTTGCAAAGTATTCGCAGAGCTCTGGCTGGAAGTTGCTACAGAATGGCCAAGTTTTATTACTCCTGTTTATAATATATTCAGTGTAACATCCTTTCCATTCAGAATGTGAACGTGTGAAACCTGGAGCACTGAGTAGTTATGGAACTCTGCTTCCTTTTGTGCTACAAGCAAGGACATTGGTAAATTGGAGAGGGTTGAGAGAAGAACCACAGGAATGATTAAAGGATTGGAAAATGTGCCTTCTCAAGGAGCACAAACTAGTTAGCTTAGCAAAGAGAAGGTTAAGGAGTGACTTGATCAGTCTGTAAGTACCTACATGGGAAACTCTTTAATGGGCCCTTTAATCTAGCAGACAAAGGTATAACATGAGCCAATGGCTCGACGTTGAAGCTAAACAAATTCAGACTGGAAATAAGGTGTATATTTTAACAGAGAGGATAACTAACCATTGGAACAATGTTCCAAGGGTTGTGGTGGATTGTTCATCATTAGCAATTTTAAAATCAAGATTGGATGTTTTTCTAAAAGATCTGTTCTAGTTCACACCGGAATTATTTCAGGGAAGTTCTATGGTCTGTGTTATGCAGGAGGTCAGATACATGATCACAGTGGTCCCTTCTGGCCCTAGAATCTATCTGAGCTTTCCCAGGGGTCTAGAATAAAATCAGTTGCCCTCCGTGTTCAGATGAAGTCACAGATTTGAGACTTGGTTTTGTTTTTGCCATTCCCTGTAGTTTCTGCCTTGCAATCACAAGGTCTCCACTCCACAAGCATGTTCTGGGTTAGGATGTCTGTTAAAGAACTGATCAACACTGGACCATGGAGTCTGCCTATTAGGGAGAAATTTGGTTTTATTCGGAAGTGAGCAGTTCTCTAGGACACTGGTGCTAGACAAATGAGTTTGTTGGAAACTGGCTAAGAATATTGCCCCTTGAGGGAGAAAGACTTACAATAGCACCTGCAAAGTGCTTTTACACATTCCATGCACTACATGAACTTTAATTAATCCTCAGCACCTTTGTGAGGAAGATACTACCTTATATATTATGAAGGGGCAAATGAGTTCACAGAGAGGTGGTCTTGCAGGGATCACACAGTGGATCACTGGCAGAGCAAGGAATGTAGATGTCCTGAATTTCCATCTCCTAATTAGTCCACTAAACCATAGCCATGCTGCCTTTCACGCATTTAAAGGTTAATATTTTGAGAGGCTATAATGTGTGAATGGTTTGAGAATTGCTCTATATTGCACCAGACTTTTACCCAGTTGGTGGACTCATTTGTGTCAGTGCTCAGCAGGGGCATTGCTCATGAATCCTTTATGATATGCCAAGAATCCAGATAGAACTGGAAGTTGGCAGTCAAAAAAATATATAAAATGTGAGGTAAAATGGCTAGCAGTTACAGGTTGCTTAATCAGCTACTATTAGTGAGGTGGGGACTCTTTGCTCAAACCATTGCAGCTGGTATGGTTTTGATAAACAGAACTTACACATTTGAAAAGGTGATTCGTAGTAGGAATCTGTGATTAGGAATTCCGATAACCCTTCTTAGCACTGACATAGCTCTCTATCATCAAAGGATTTCACAAACACTAGCCATTAAACATTAGCTTATTTTCTGGTCTGTCAAGAATCAGAATGATCAATGGTTTGAGGCCACCTATTTGCCTCAATCCTTCAGATGCAAGAAGTGGTTTTTTACCCACGAAAGTTTATGCCCAAATAAATCTGTTAGTCTTTAAGGTGCCACCGGACTGCTTGTTGTTTTCATGTTCAGGAAGAATGGTTTGATTCCTGTTCGTTTGGCAGACCAGCGTGCTGTAGCATGTGTACTGTGCTCTGGCAGAGTGGTGAGATTTCTCTTTCCGATCAGAGTAGTGCTGTTCTCTAGAAAAGCGTTGACTGTGAAGGTGAATGCCAAAGCATGGAGTCCCCAGACACCTTTTGTTTGTCGTAAAAGGCTCATAAACCAACGTTGCCTACAGCAGGTCTTTTTTTTTTCTGAGGCCCTCCCTCAATGTGATAGGAAAAACTCCAGGGCCCAGCCAGTGGGTGGCGAACTCAGGGCTCTGGACCAGCGGTGGGAACCCTTGGGCATAGGGGTAGTTTGACTTCTATTTTGGGGGGCGGGGACCAGGGCCAGCGGGGCTATGGCCAGCTCTGCACAGCAGGGTCCAGGCAGGGAGCGCCATCTCCACCGCCGACTCCCCTCAGCAGGCCACCCACCTGTCTGGGGCTGTGTGCTGGTGGTTACTCCCTGAGGGCTCTCCTGGGCCTGGAGCCACCTCGACAGCTCTGACTGACTGCGTGAGCAGTCAAAGGGGGCTGGGAGCTGAGGAGCAGCCACAGCCCTGGGCACCAGCAGCAGATGGGGTGGGGAGCTCGGGGTTTCAGCTCTGCACTGCTCCTGGTTTCAACAGGAGGAGGAGGGGAGCTTGGGGTTTCAGCCCCCCGCCATTCCCAGCAGCAGCGGGGAAGTGGGGAGCTCAGAGTTTCAGCCACATGCTGCTCCTGGCTGCAGTCGGGGAGGGGCAGGGGGAGAGCTCAGGGCTTCAGCCCTGCTCCGCTCCCAGCTTCAGCCCAGTGAGGGGGCGCCGGGACTTGGGGAACCAGGTTTCAGCGGTGGGGCTCCATGGACCCCCTGGAAGGGCTTGCAGACCTCCAGGAGGCCACAGACCCCTGATTGAGAACTGCTGGCCTATAGTATGGTATTGAGCTGTGGGGAGAATGAGAGAATTTAAATACTAAAGAGGGGAAAGATTTCAAGAAAGTTTAAAAAAGAGAGAGAGTATCCAAGGCAACACCTCTTTATTAAAATCACACTTCTCTAGGTTTATCTTTATTGGGATCAACCATTATGATGGGTCGGGTTATTCAGTGTACTGCAATTATAGCAGGTAATTTCCAAATAGGGATGTTAAAAGGAGATGTGAGCTAAATGAATCTAGTGTTTATAAAGATTGCTAATTAACTTAGATCTGGCTCCTACAAATTTTTTCTGTTTATAAAATAAATCCATTATTTAGCCAATTGGGTCGCCATTTTCAGAGAAAGTTATGAGCTTGTGTGTTGGTAACAGCCAGGGGACCATATTGTTAAGGGTGTAACATTATATAAATCTTGTATTGGCTTTATTTTAAAAAAAATCCTATCAAAATGTATTATGAAACTTGAAGGAGGCTCATAAGGATCCCCACCTCCAGCAACATATTTCACTCATAGACTGCTGTTGAATTATTAGTTGTGATCTTGGCCAAACTGTTCAGGAGACAGACTGCTACAAGTGTTAATAAACAGTAGTGGCATGTAATCTGTATAATAAAGTGAAAAATAGTGGTTCACCCTTAGGCTTTCTGATTGTTGGATTAAATAGGAGCATAAAATGTTAGCTGGCCTTTTCTCATTTGAGTTATGCACATCTGGTCTGTTTTCAGTTCTGGGATATAATTATATACAGTAATACCTCACTTGATTGGATTTTTATTGAGTAATTTTTCTATGAAAAATCAAGATGCCTGAGTAAATCAGGTTTAAATCTCACTTTACATAATTTTTGAGAGATGTCAAACTCAATGCCTTTATTGAATACAGTACAGGTGAGTCGCATCATACACGCATTTAACTTACACAAATTCAACTATATGCGCTCGGCAAAAAAAAAGAAAAATAACAAGATACCTGTAAATAGTGCGGGCGATTCTGCCCACCGTTCCACTCAATGAGCATATGCCCCAGAGTGAGCATGAGATGGGAGATGTGAATCTGCTGTTCCCTCAGTTGGTCTCAGTTCCCACGTGCCTCTCATAGTGAGCATCTCCCTGCGCTGAGTGTGATTCTAGTGTTTAAAGATACTGTACGTATTTTTCATAAAACATGGCCCCTAAACGCAAGCTAACTACTTCATCTGGTGCTCAACCGAAGAAACAGCGATCTGTTCCAATGCTGGAGGAAAAACTGGCTGTGTTGGACTTATTGAGAGACGGTATGTCGGTCTCCAACATGGTGCGTAAATATGGCTGCAATGAATCTAGCATCCGTGCCATCAAGATTCGAGAGAGGGAAATTCGTCAAGCTGTGGCATCAAGTGCTCCAATAACTGCTAAGGTGACGAGCCAGATGTGTGATAAGACTTTAGTGAAGACTGAAAAGGCATTAAACTTATGGCTGGAAGACATGAACTGTAAACGTGTGCCTATCGATGGCAACACGTTGCGAGACAAGGCTCTTAGCCTCTATGCGCTGTTCAAGCCTCTCGCCGAAGAGGGACAGCCTTCTGATGAGAAGGAATTCAAAGCCAGCCAAGGTTGGCTTAACAGTTTTAGGAACCGCTTCAACCTCAAAAATGTGCAGACGACTGGTGAAGCTGCATCTGCCAGTGAAGAGGCAGCAAAAGCCTACCCCGAACAATTAAAGAAAATCAATTTAATTGATTATTTAAAACCATTATTGTTTTATTACAGTAGACCTTAGAGCAGTGGTGGGCAACCTGCGGCACGTGGCCTGCACGCAGCCTGTCAGGGTAATCTGCTGGCGAGGCAGTTTGTTTACATCGACTGTCTACAGGCACGGCTGCCCGCAGCTCCTAGTGGCCGCGGTTCGCTGTTCCCATCCAGTGGGAGCTGCGGGAGGTGGTGGCCAGCCTGCACCGCTTCCCGCAGCTCCCATTGGCCAGGAATGGCGAACTGTGGCTACTGGGAGCTGCGGGTGGCAGTGCCTGCGGACGGTCAATGTAAACAAATTGTCTCACACCCCACCAGTGGATTACCCTGACGGGCCGCAGGTTGCCCACCACTGCCCTAGAGTCTTCGGTTGAGATTAGGGCCCCATTATGCTAGCAAGGTAGTGAGAGATGGGCCCTACCCAAGAGCTTGCAATCTGAATAGGCAAAACAGACAAAAAGATGCTTGAAGGAAAGATGATGAGGAACTGAGGCCTGGAGCTATTGGCGAGTTGCCTAAGGTCACACACGGAGTGTATGGAGGAGGTGAGAAATGAATCCAGAACTCCTCAGTCCCAGTCCTGTACCTTAACCACAAGACTATCCTTCCCCTCATCCTTGCGCAGCGTACGTCCAGTCAAGAAATCCTTGGACTCTGCTTTGTTTTGTTAAAGTGGGAATTGGCACAGAAACCTAAGGTTGCATAACCCCCCTCTTTCCCAATCACTTCATGACGTTTTCATATATTGGACTGAAACTTTCCATACTTGGCCTTTGCTCAAAACTGATTTATTGCAGAAAAAAATGGCACAGTCATTTGTGAATACGAGGAATGTGGGGAAAAAAAACACTTTATTTTAAAAAAATAAATTCTTGTGACCTTTTGTTTGGTCTACAGCCGAAACAACTGACTGCTGACGCTGGCATGGAAAGAGCTCCCAGCAGCGGAGGACCCTGAGATGCTGGAGGTCTTGGTCCACGTGGGTCCATTTGAAATATCGGTGTAATTTAACTCATGTTCCAGTGTCATGTGGTACAGGGTTATAGGTGCTTCATACTGGTAGAGCTTTGTGGTGACACCCTGATTCTCCAGAGTTATCAAGCAAGTTGTGTCCGTCACTGACCATTTTTAAATCAAGATTGAATGTTTTTCTAAAAGATACGCTCTAGGAGTTATTTTGGGGAAGTTCTATGGCTTGTGATATACGGGAGGTTAGACTAGATGATCACAATGGTCCCTTCTGGCCTTGGAATCTGTTAATCTAGGAATATATGATTGCAGCCCTGTCTGGAGCACATAGCAATTTTCCCTCCTCCTACTTTTACATGAAATCTCCATTTCCCTAACACATACTAATTCTAGATACCCTCCCATTCCCTACCTTCGTCACACAGAACTGACCCCTGGACTCTCCTTCCCTGAACCATGCGCCAGGAGTTTGGGGTAGAGGGAAAGGTTGAATATTGATATTTAGTGATCGCAGCTGAAGGCCTCCCTGATAACTGCTTTTGTAGGTGGCTCCAGGTTTGCTATCAAAGGATCCACTGCACATCTGTAGAGAGAAATATAGTACACAGGGGCTGGAAAGGGAAGGTTCCTGTGTCTTTTTAAGATATACAAAGGTTTTGCCCTCATCCAATGATATTGCATCACTTTGCCCATGTCTGTGCACATTGTTCTGTTCCAGGATAGTGGGTGCATCAGGCAGCATGACCAAAATTGGCCCAGAAGCAGTAGGAAATAAGTAACTAAACAGAGAAATCCTTCAAGTGTTTTTAATTTTCCTGTTATTTTCACAAGGAAAACAGTTGTCAGACTTTACTGAAATCCATTTATCAGTTTTAAGGAAAAAATGCATTTAAACACACCTCTCTTCAACAGCTTTGAATTTGAGCCAGGTATCTGAGCCTTAACACATTTTATGAAGCTTGAACTAAAATTATACGCAGTTCTTGGCATTAATGCAGCAGTCAGCAATTTTTGATACATAGAATTTGTTACAAAATGTTGAGACACACACACACACCCCCTCGTCCCTGACCCATCCACAAGGTCCTTAAGTCTTCTAGTTTGGGTGGAAGAGGGAAAGGTGAGGAATGTTCCAGTTTCTTGGTTACAGGCTAGGAAGGAAGGAATATATATTGTTTCTGTTTTTAAATATTTAGGAGGCACCAGATATTACAGTGGGGGGAAGGGGGAGGAGTGTCTATGATTACCTAGATAAGCAGGAAGCAGTGCAGAAAAGCATGCGATAAATGGCAGCTTGAGAATCTATATGTAGTGAGAATGAGAATCTGTATCCAGAAGGAAGTGGAGACTATGAGTTCAATTCTGACCTTCTGAAGATCTCAAAGTATTGGATTATGGGTGACTGAGATCTAACTTGTATTTTCAGTAAGAATCTCACTTGAATCCCTTTTTTACTTTGTACCCTGGGCCCTTTGTCAACTTCAGCCTTTATCAAGTGTTAGAATTAGGAGGATTTGTTTGTGCGGGGCCAGCTATGGCTGTCATTGCTGAGACTGTGGTCTTCAGCATTTTAGTGGGAAGTTATATAAAGCACAGATTATACACTTGGTCCTGCTATACAATCCTCCTCTCTTATAGTGAAGTCATTTCCAGCCTCTTCCTGTGAGCAACTTCATAGTAAGTGGAGGTTTGCTTTTGTGCACTGCAATACAATGAAACAATGTGGTACTCTCTTCTCCTTTGCTATAACTAGAGTTTCATTATATCAGAGTTCTCTGCCTACCTATGCATCTATCCATTCTGTGGCATCCAAGCATAAATTATTGCAGACTTGTTTTTCAGTAGTAGTAATCAGAAAAATGATCCATTTATTATGTCGCTGTATTTGTTGATGAAGTAATAATAATATATTTAACCATCTGCACATTTAAAGTTTACATAGTTTTTTAGTCATAAAGTAACCTCAGGAAGATTAGGGACTCATTTCTTTATTTATGTGATTTTTTTTTTCCTTTAGATCTTTACAAATGTTGAGAAAGGAGCACCTCTTCATATACTCTTGATCAGAGGTTTTCAAACCAGGGGGTGTGCCCCCTGGGGTGGGTGGGCAAGTGTTGATGCCAGGCAGCTTGGGGAGGGAGCTCCCGCTACCCCCTGACTCACCTCAGTGGGTCACCCAACCTGTGGGTTAGTGTCAGCATCTGCAGTGGCTGTGCTGATTTCTGCTCCCAGCAGCCTCCGTGCCCAGCACAGGCTCCACCCCCAGAGACCATGGTACGTGAGGAGGGGCAGGTATTGTGTCTATTTTTGTCCGGATTGGGGGAGGAGAGTGCAACTAAAAATTGTAACTCAAAGTGGGGGCTCAGCTGAAAAAGTTTGAAAACTGCTGCTCTTGATACCCTGAACATACATGGGAAAGAGCCACAGTCCAGTTCAGTCTAAACCCTACCAGCAAGCCAGGCAGCTCAGAAGTGTAAATCTCTCTCCCTTGTCCCATTAACAGTTTCCCACCCTTACAATCCCCTTGTTTTTCTGTATTTTGCCTATTAAAATACTGGTATGTTAAAGGCTCTAATTCGCACGTTTAGTTCTAGAGTAAAACTCGTTAATAAGTTGAGTTCTACAGGAGTTGGCATTAATATCTGCTTTGTCCTAACGTGGATCATGTGACTATAATGGTTGTGATTGATTGGTGTGGATGTAGGTGTCTATTTGAGTATATTTGAGACACTACGGAACGCTTAGAAAAATGGTCCTTGCCCAGTGTGCTTACAGTCTTCATACACAATAAACTGCATCATGCACTGGGAGAACAGAGGGTAGACTTAGCGCAAAGCAATGCAGTGTTCTGCATTTTTGTTAATCAGGGTTAATCGTGACTTTGTGATATTTACCAACACAGCACTTGATTTCTAAAAGAAAATAGACCACACTAACTACTGCTGCTTGAATTGGGAACTTGTAATTTAGCATTTACAGATCGCGTTGCCAGCTTAAAAGAATCATTTATTCCCATCTCCTGCACTGTTTGATGCACCGTTAGTACTGGGAAGCCAAATTTTGAGAAGATGGACTTTTACCCTTTATTACATTTAGAATTGTTTGCACAACGCTTTCTGCAAAAAGACGTATTCCATGAAAATAGCCTAAAACAAGTAAATCCATATGTCCGTAAATGGAGATGTGAAATGCTACACCTCTCCCAGACTCTGTTCAGTGATATTTCATAGTGCTAATAGATTGCTGATTCAACACAGAGCATTTCTTTGATACTATCAGTTGGAGCTGGGCTCGGAGTGTAAGCATTAACAAACCTTCAAAACTTTGACAGTCCAATTAATATTGCCCAGATAAGCAAGGTGCCTCTCTCTCTCTCAGCACTATCTGTGGCTGGCAGACATATATCTCACAATACGTGACAGGTTATGATCCCTTTCATTTCCAATGGTAAAAGTTGTCATTACTGTGCTTGCTCCTCTGCATATATAATGTCCTAGGTGGCAGGTGTTTGGATTTCATCTTTTTCATTAGCATTTGTCATTTGAAAACCCTAATTCTGAACTGTGGCTACCGTCCGAATAGCTTAGAGGCCTGGACAGGACTCTCTTGGGGCAAGGTGTTACCATGGAGCAATGTAAAGTGCTCACTGCAAGACCCCAGGAATAAGAATCCAATTCTGGTAACTAGCAGGCCTCTACCATGGTGCAGATTTGTTTCTCTCATTTTAGTCCATCATTGAGCCACAACTGGAGCGGGGGGTGTGGTTGTGCATGCTGTTAGAATATAAAATTTCATTAGAATAGCTTTAAAGTCCAGTTTGGGCAGGGGATTGGGCAGGATATCTTTCCACTAAACAAAGAGGAAATGAAAGCGTAGGGAAAATGGGTATAAACAGTCTCTTCTCTTCTGCTTTCATATATTTAGGGGGGGGTTACAATATTTTTAACTCTTTCTCCCCATTTACACTTCTCATGATCCAGAGCCCCGCTGTTGGCACTCACCAAAATGATGCTTCAAAGAGAGATCGCCACTTCTTTCTGATGTACCAGTCGCCCCGTGTGTTGGTACCACCCTTTTACTATTCCCCTGCCCTATTAGCTGCATGTGGCCCTCGATTGCGAATTAGGAGATTTGAGTTCTGTTCCTGCTCTGCCACTGACCTGCTGGGTGATCTTGGACAAATCATTTTCTCTCTCTTTTCTTATCTGTAAATAGGGGAGAATGTTACTTTCCCACTTTTCTACACTGCTTTGAGATCCACAGATGAAAAGCACCACAGCAGGGTGGTGGTGTTCTTGCAGGGGCAACTGTGGTTTTTTAACTGTGCTTTTATTACAGAAATATGAACTGGGAGTTGCTCTAAGGCTCTTCATTCAGTTTTTTTAATGCAAAAGAGCAAGTTAAATGGGGCATAGTGGGGGTAGGGAGGTAAGGGGAGCCAGATTGAAGGTTTTGGCTGCCTTTGCAGGTAAAGTATGTAATATTTTAAAAGAGGAAAATATTAATCTCCTTTATTTTATTTTCTATAGCAGGGGTAGGGATTTCTCTCCCATCTATTCCCTTGGGAGTTGGTATGTAGCCATGATACGCTTGTATAGTGGCCTTGCTGCCCACTCAGCACAATGCTTTTAATAATCTTTGTCTAAAGCTGTACTCTGATAGACTGTAATGATGCTTCTGTTTTCGAGGGGTCGTTACAGTAGGAAAATCTGCTCCTTGCTTTGAGGTTTTAGTACAATAATGTCTCGTCTGTCTTGGGTTGTTGCACTATAGAAGGTACTTATCCTACAGTGCACTTCAGAAATAAAAAGATTTAGCATTGTTCTGCATGAATAATACACATATTGGTTTCTTCTCTACAGATAAACAGAGGTCACATGACAACAGAAGCTAAGAGGGCTGCGAAGATGGAAAAGAAGATGAAGATTTTGCTTGGTGGTTACCAGTCTCGGGCAATGGGACTCATGAAACAGTTAAATGATTTGTGGGACCAGATTGAACAGGCTTACCTGGAGTTACGTACTTTTGAGGAGTTAAAGAAACATGAAGACGCTGCTATTCCCAGGAGACTGGAGGTAGGATTCCTAAACACCACTTCAGTGGATCGTCTAGGAGCACAGAAACAGAGAAGTGTTTGTTTAACAGTGTTAAATTTGCATGGGCTGTTGCTGCTCGTTGGCTACATTAATTTTTTAATAATGCATTTTTTTAAATTCATGTCAAGTTCTTTTCTTCTGTGTAACTATCCAGGTTCTTACACTGTTTCCCATCACTGTAGTATCTGAGATCCTGAGCCATGTTAAAGCTGAGGCTGATCTTTTTATTGTTGCTTCTTCCTACCCTTGTTTCTTTTATTGTGTTTTGGTTTTTTAATCTCATACAACACAAACTGTTTGATTTAGCAGAAGTCATGTTACCTAGTTATTTTCAGTTGACTCTTCTAATATATTGAGATAGATCCATTGCTGAAGTCAATGGGATCTATGACCGTTTACGCCAGCTGTAGATAGGCCTGTTATCTCTTTATATGTTAGTC
Source organism: Natator depressus (assembly GCF_965152275.1). Classification (NCBI taxonomy): domain Eukaryota; kingdom Metazoa; phylum Chordata; order Testudines; family Cheloniidae; genus Natator; species Natator depressus. The sequence continues at coordinate 16,201,823 of NC_134236.1, forward strand.
TTAACAAAGAGTAATAAGGCTATGGTCATGTTTAAATAAGAAAAAGTGGTAGAGGAACCATATCAGGATGAGCATATTACTGTGTAGTATAACATCCTAGGAAATTAGGTTCCTGCTTTCCTCACCTATTTCTACACAGTGAAAAAGGTCCAGTTTGGATAAGGTTGTTTTCACATGAAAAGGCATGCTTACTACAAGCAGCATAACTTTAGCAGTTTGAAGAGAGAGGATATTTTTATAAGAGGTTGAAGACACTTGACCTTCACATTTGTGTGCCATTTAAAAGCACCAAGGTCATGTAGCTGTCTGGAATGTAGATACTCATTTACAGAGGCCAATTAATGTATGATAACTCTGTATTGGGATTTTTTTCAACGTTGACATCCAGCGTCACTGGTCTGTTTCAAAAACTAAACTATTGAATGACTTAAATTGATAGTTTTCAGAGTAACAGCCGTGTTAGTCTGTATTCGTAAAAAGAAAAGGAGTACTTGTGGCACCTTAGAGACTAACCAGTTTATTTGAGCATGAGCTTTCGTGAGCTACAGCTCACTTCATCGGATGCATAGCATATCGTGGAAACTGCAGAAGACATTATATACACACAGAGACCATGAAACAAAACTTCCTCCCACCCCACTGTCCTGCTAACAGCTTATCTAAAGTGATCATCAAGTGATCATCAAGGAAGGCCATTTCCAGCACAAATCAAGGTTTTCTCACTCTTCCCCCCCCACACACACACACACAGACACACATATAAACTCACTCTCCTGCTGGTAATAGCCCATCCCTCTTTGAAACCTCTCTTTATAATGCGCATGATAATCAAGGTGGGTCATTTCCAGCACTAATCCAGGTTTTCTCACCACCCCCCCCCCCACACACACACCCCCCTCCAAAAACCGAGTGAGTTTGTGTGTGTGGTTTTTGGAGGGGGGGGGGTGGGGGGGGGGTGAGAAAACCTGGATTAGTGCTGGAAATGACCCACCTTGATTATCATGCGCATTATAAAGAGAGGTTTCAAAGAGGGATGGGCTATTACCAGCAGGAGAGTGAGTTTATATGTGTGTCTGTGTGTGTGGGGGGGGGGGGAAGAGTGAGAAAACCTTGATTTGTGCTGGAAATGGCCTTCCTTGATGATCACTTTAGATAAGCTGTTAGCAGCAGGACAGTGGGGTGGGAGGAAGTTTTGTTTCATGGTCTCTGTGTGTATATAATGTCTTCTGCAGTTTCCACGATATGCTATGCATCCGATGAAGTGAGCTGTAGCTCACGAAAGCTCATGCTCAAATAAACTGGTTAGTCTCTAAGGTGCCACAAGTACTCCTTTTCTTTTTTCTTTTTAAATTGATAGTGTATCTAATGCATTGTTTTCAAATTAATATCTGATTTCTTACGCATATAACTGGAAAAATGGGAAATAGGGATAAGAAGATATGGGCTTCATATAGGATCTGAGCTGGTCAAGGTGACTACAGAACAGCAGCTGTATTCTCTTCTCCCTCTTGTATTTTAAAAAAAAAAAATTACAGTTAGGTTTAATTCCAAGTGCTTATGGTAGGAGAAGATATATGAAGCGGGAAGAAGCCACTTTCATTTTCAGGTACCAAGCTGTGTGTGCAGTGTTGGCAATTAGAAAGACCTTCTTTTTATTTTACAACAAAGCAAACTATCTGGAAGTCATTCGGGGGAAGGAAATGTGGAACATCACCCATACATCACCCTTCTGTGCAGTTACTTTTCTACAGCATGCTTTAAAAACCTGGTGCTGATTGTTCACTAATTGTCCCTGTTTTGTTAAGTATCATCAGCAGTCTCACTTAAGGCAATTTACGAGAACTGGATGTATTTACATGCCTACGTAGGGAATTTCATGTAAGAAACTGCCAACTCCCTGCACTTTTTCCCATATTATTTTATCCAAAATCTTTGGAGTACACTGCCTTGCCGTCCTAAATGCATCACCGTTTTATTGAACAGTGTATGCCCTGTGGTTCAAAAGTATCATTATTTTTTAGTATATTATTAGTATATTTAAGTATATTATTTTTCTGCTGCTGTTAAATGGCCAGATTTTGATTTCTAAGAGAGATATTGTTACATATATTAGTAGGTCAGGTGACTAGTGCTCTGTGTGCCCCTCCTTGAATGAATCTGCTCTGAACCCAAAGCTGGTCATAGTCATTCAGTTGTGAACACTCTAGTGCAGGGGTTCTCACAACAAAATTTTTGGTGGCCTCGGAGTCCAGCCACCAACTCTTGCTGGTGGCTCCTCTGACAAACCCATCTCTCTGTCCCTGCCTCCCAAGGCCCTTCATCGAGAGCCCTCCCCAGGGAAGGTGGGTCAGGGACTCACTGGCCACCTACGGAGTCCCAGGCTACACGTGCCCTGGCCAGCGAACACTGCAGCCACCTCCACTGACAAGATCCGCCTCCGGTGCCAAGCATATTGGCCCCACTCGTCTCCAAGGAGGCTACACCATGCAGGGCACTGATCCCTGCTGGCGGTGCCAGTGTAAACACCAAGGCAGCACATCTCACTGCCCTTGGTAACAGTTATTCAGGAGCAACAGCTGGGCACTGCAGGGAGGGGCTGCCGCTTTGCTCCCCACTCCCAGTCCCTGCCCCTGCTTTAGAAGCTGTCATGGCTGCAAAAAAATCCGCTAGTGGCCACATTTTAGAAACGCTGCTCTAGGCAGTAGCTTGTGCTAGAGTTTGCAGCAGCTCCGCTCTCATTGTGGACTGCAGTGTACACAACCAAAGGGGAGATGGCAGCCATGAGACATTACAGCCAGGATCTTAATCAGGTAAACCAATGTCATATGCCAATAGGGTGGGAGCCACTGGTATTAAATTATCATTTGAGTTGGAAACTGTAATTAATAGTGCACACAGGAAAATTGTGAAGAGTTTTTGTTAATCAGAATAAGAATGGCTGGTCTTTAAAATTGTGTCATTAGGTTAATACAAGAGCTAGTAAGTCAGGAATCTGCTATTTTGTCAAAGCCAAAATGGTTTTGTGGAGACATATCAGTTTTGATGACGCTTTAGAGAGAGACGGGCAATCTCTATAGCTTAGTGGTTCTGGCACGGTCTGGGATGCGGAAGACCCTGCTGTGCCTGATTCAGAGCTGTTTTTCACCCCAGGGCTGGTCTACACTGAAAATTTACATCAGTGTTGCTACGTCTCTCAGGTGTGTGAAAAAATCCACGCCCTTGAGGGATGTAGCTATGCTGATCTAACTCCCAGTATAGACCCTACCCCTACCCCTAGGTCAATAGAAGAATTCTTCTCTCCACCTATCTACTGCCTCTTGGGGAGGTGGATTAATTACAGCGATGGGAGAAGCCCTCCCGTCACGAGTGAGTGCCTCCACTGAAGGGCTAGAGCGGCGTAGCATTTTAAGTGTACACAAAGCCTGATCACTCTGAACTTGCTCCAGTGCGGAGTGAAAGCAAACTTTGTAACCTTGAAAGTTGCCACAAAATAAAATTGTTGTCATCCTCCGGTCAGCTCTAGTTATAACTGGCAAAGGCAATAAAATGAAATCCTTTTTCATACAATGTAACTGAACTGAGGAACTCCTTTGGCACAGGATGTCATTGAGGCCAAAAACTTGGCAAGAGTTAAAAAGCTAAATAGAACTAATACAAACAGATTTTGGAAGAGACATTAAATCTAAGACATGGGATTTTAAAGTAATTTAACCAGGGATTAGGAGGAGACCTAATGTGGGGAGCACATCTTCCCATACCTGCGTAAGGCTACTTGCACTTCCGCTGCAGCAGCTGGGACTGGCCACTCTGAGACAGGACACTGGACTAGATGGACCACAGCTCTGATCCAGGATAGCAATTCCTGTGTTTCTAAACCAATCAAATAGCATTTCTATCTCAGACAACACTCTTTGGTCTCAAGGAAAAATACAGCCCATGCTAACTCAGTGTGATATAGTGTAAATTGTGGAGAACTAACCAGTTGTTACATTTTGTTTTCCTATTAGTGTCTAAAAGAAGACGTGCAGCGGCAGCAAGAGCGAGAGAAGGAGCTCCAGCAGAGATTTGCAGACTTTATGCTGGATAAGGAGACTTTTCAATCAAAATATTGAAGCACAAAATTACTTGGTTGTTCGATGTCACATTTTTCAAATGCACGGATACTTCTCCTGCATCTTGCCATCCATGTGTCAGAAATCAAGCGTAGGTAAATTTGCAACTCTTTGCATCTTGTGTTTTTTTTGTAAATGGACTGTCATTGTACCAAATGTTCTAGGTGTGAACGGCGTGGTTCAATATTGGAGATTTGGATTTAAACGTCCAGGACTTTGATATTAAAAGAAGAAATCACACTGGGATTTTTTTAGCCATGTTGTTGTTTGCTAGGGTTATTGCTGATTCATGCTCCTAGTGTCTTAACCGTTCTTAAGATCTACCAAACATATACCTGCAGTATATGTGCTTGTGAATAATGTCTCTTAAATAAACCTGGCATGCAAAGAAATATATGAAAATAAATGTTTGTCTCTCACTTGGAATGGAATCTTGAGAAAAAGAAAAGAAAAGGAAATATCTGTTTCATGCTAATGAGAGAGCCTTTCTTTTACTTTACTGTCAAACAGTTAAGAGCTACGTTATTGGTAAGGGCATATGTGTAGTATAAGTAGGGGACATATACATAGGATTGGAAGGGACCTCCTGGGTTATCCAGTCCAGTTCCCTGCTATTGCAGGCAAGCCAGCTAAAACTAAAGACTCCCAATTATTTTATGCATCTGTCACTCAATGCTCTTTTTTAACATCTGGATATCCAGTGATCATATGGATACATAAAAGGATTGAAGAAATAAGGTTAGCTTTACCTTTCCCACTGAGGAATAGGGTGTTTTTTTTCAAAAGCACTCAGCATTAGCCTAGCTGCTCCCATCAACACCAATGGGAATTTTACCTCTGAATTCAGGGGGAACGGAATTAGGCCAGCTCTGAGCACTTCTGAAATTCCTACTGTAATAGTATCTCTCCTCTTGGTTTAGCTGACAATTAATTTATTGGATGAGATCCTAACCCACATTTTGGCCCCATAAACTGGGTGAAAGGGCCGGAGTAGCATAAAGGGGTACTAAAAGCACTCGATCCAGCTAGGGAAGAACCTGAGGAAGGCAGCCACAGGCTGCTTTGTAAGGCCCCCTCACAAGCCCAGCTATAGATTGCATGTTGAGGACAGGAGGGTATAGCTGGGCCGTGGTCACAGCACACAGTGCTATGGAGATCCTGGACAGGACTACTGAAACCACCTTAGCCCTCCTCCTCCTGGGCTGCGAGTTTTGTACTGCGCCTCTTAGATGCTCAGCACAGAATCGCACCCTCTGTTTTTGCGCTACTAACCTTCTGACCTTAACACTCTCTCTATAAATCATAAGGGTGGGACTTATGTTCCTAACACACCAAGCAACTTCTCAGAATCCCATCCCAGATCTTTTTCTCTTTGTTGTTCTGGCTAATCTGAGATGATAAAGATTTTGGTTTTACTATTATGTATATGCCCGTGGGTTTTTTAGTGTTACTTTCATATTGTTTTCTAACTTTTTTAACTACATCCCTTGTTCCTTTTCCCTTTTTTTTTCTGCTTCAGGTAATCTCATCAAAAAAAGCTATCCGATTAGACAGAACCTATTTTCCATAAACCCACGTTGATTGTCATTAATTATATTATCCTCCCTTAATTCTTTATTAATCGAATTCCTGTAAAAGGTGCTCCATCTCACCTGAGAGCTGTATCAGAGTGAGAGGCCTGTAATTACTCAGGTCCTCGTCTTTACCCTTTTTAACTATTTGCACAGCATTACCTTTCTTCCAACTTCTGGAACTTCCCTGGTGTTCCAAGACTTATTGAACATCAATATTAACAGTCCAGGGAGCCCCTCAGCCAGCTCTTTTAAAAGTCTTGGATGCAAGTTATCTATACCTGCTGATTTAAAAACAGTTGTTTGCTCTTTTATTCATGTACTCCACAAACAGCTGACTTTTTAAATTTAATTGATAGCACTGAAAAGCCCCATTAGACTGCTGTGTGATCATGCAGGTTCTCTGTGCTAATGTGTATACAGTAGAACTTCAGAATTACAAACACCTCGGGAATAGAGGTTGTTCATAACACTGAAATGTTTGTAACTCTGAACAAAACGTTAGGGTTGTTCTTTCACACGTTTACAACTGAATGTTGACCTAATACAGCTTTGAAACTTTACTATGCAGAAGAAAAATGCTGCTTTTAACCATCTTAATTTAAACGAAACGAGCACAGAAACAGTTTCCGAACCTTGTCAAATCTTTCTTTAAACTTTCCCTTAATTTATTTAGTCATTTACATTTAACATAGTGCTGTACTGTATGTGCTTTTTTGTTTTGTTTTGTCTCTGCTGCTGCCTGTGATTGCCTCCTTCCGTTTCCCGATGAGGTATGTGGTTGACTGGTCAGTTCATAACTCGGAGGTTCTAGTGTAATTTTAAATCCTACATTTACTTGATTACAGCATGCCCATTACATTGCAGCCCTTATGGGAAGAACCTTGGAGGGCAGCATGAAGATCTTAGGTGTGCAGATTTCTGTTTAAAGCATCAGCAGTGGCCATCATTTTCACAGCTGGATTGGGCAATTTGGAAAGGCATCAAGAGTCCGTATCTGACTCCACTGATTATTGATGAGGGGATTAGCAGCCCTTCAAAATCTTTCTTTCTTCAATAACAGATTCATTAGAGTGGGGATCTCATCATAAGTATTAACACAGCTCAAATTATTTTCTTTACTTTTGTGTGTGTGTGTTTTGTTTTTAACTGCATCAGAGAAAGTGTCTTTAAAGAATAAAGAAAATAAGGATCAGTCTTATATTTTGGTTATTTTAACCTTGGTGTATATATAAAAGGAAAATCTTGTAATGCGTATCGTGTGTTATACAGCAGTTCTTGCGGTTGTATAGTAGCTGGAGATTTTAACAAAACCCCTTTTAGGTTTACCACAACCACAGTTGGGATTCTTCCCTTTCTTGTTGAGGAAAGCAACAGAGTCTTTGAGGTTTCCTGCATTTCTTCTTGACAGTTCCATGCCAAGTAGGTACTCAAACCTTCTGCCTCTGACCGTATGCTCTGTGATGGCAAGTGAAAGGACAGAGTCATCATGAAAAGTCACATTTCTCTCTGAAATGTATGTACCTGATGCAGTTATTCATATCTGAGGTTACTGCATTTGAAAGAAGTTTGCAGAAATCTTATTCGGTTTTCTCAGTTGTTTGCTTCCTGCCTTGACAGCACTTTGTGTATAGTCAGTTTCACTGTTTTCCCTGTCTTTAGTCAGTTTCTGCCTTGTAGAAAAGATTCTTATTAAAGATCAATAAGGAAGCAGAAAAACACTTTCTTAACTTCAGCTCTGGTCTCTTTACACTGCTCCAGCCTTTCTATCCAGCACAGAGGGACCCCAAAAGCCCCATATCTAGCCAGGGGAGGATTCCCCTAGCACAGGCACTGCAAAAGATGCTTCCTGAGAAAATCATTGCAAGCCCTGTTGAAGGGCGTGTGCTGGAGGTGAGAGGGGAGTGTCTAGGGCAGGGCTCCTGCATGTAGCATGGGTGGAGATTCTGGGCAGTGCTGTGACCCATAGGACAGCCAGTGGAGGCTGCTGATATGTAGACCTTGTCTACAGTGGGAGTTATTTCGGAATAGTTATTCCTCATTAACTATTCCTTATTAACTCTATTGTGTGAATGCTCTTATTCTGGAGCAGACTGCTTTGCTCTGAATTAGCATAAATCTGGAATAAGAATGTCTGCACATGGGAATTAATCAGAAATAGTTTATTTGCTTTAAATTTGTGCCCTGCCTTCTTCCTGATTGATTTTCATGTGCAGACAAGCCCTCAGTGTAGACAGGCCACCGGGAGCCTTCCCAGTCCCCGGAGCAGCCCAGGATCAGGAAGGTTCAAAGGCGTCTTAAAGCCACCATAAGTCCATGTCCTCCTGGGCTGAGTTCTGGGCTGTGCATTCAAGAGAATCTCACCCTTAGTTTTGTGTTTTGTCCTTAAAAGGAACCTCAAACCGGAATTTAAAAAAAAAAAAAAAAAAAAAAAAAAAAAAAGGAAGGAAGTTGATAGCAGTCCTTGAAGAAGGTAGATAATGCACATGAGTCACTGACAGTCAGGGCCTTACACTAAAGTATTTAAGTTCTGCAGTGTCAAGTGTGAGCAGAAAATTGGGCCCAGATCCACAAAGGGGCTTGGGTGTCGCACCACTGCGTGTCATGGCACCTAATTTTTGAGGTGCCTAGAAAATCACAGGAACACGACTGTGATCCCAGCAAGCCTGAGATAGGTGTCTAGGCACTGGACGGGGAGAGCTAGGAGCCTTAGACTGTGGTCCACAAAGCCGCCACTCTAGGCAGGGGGCTGCTTAAGCTAGCTGTCAGGAGACACTGCCCAGAGGGATGTGTGCTCAGCCCCACATCTCTCTTGGAATCATAGAACCACAGGGTTAGATGGGACCACAAGGGTCATGTAGTCTAACCTGCTGCCAAGATGCAGGTTTTGTTGTTTCTAAACCATCCAAGACTGATGGCCATCCAGCCTCTTTTTGAAATCTTCTGGTAAAGGAGATTCCATGACTTCTCTAGGCAGTTTGTTCCATTGTCCTACTTTTCTTACAGTTAGGAAACATTTCCTGAGATTTAATGTAAATATGCTATTTTGTAGTTTGAATCCATTGCCTCTTGTCCTGCCCTCTGTGACAAGAGAGAACAACTTTTCTCCACCTTTTCTATGGCAGCCTTTCAAGTATTTGAAGACTGCTATAAGGTCCCCCCTTAATGTCTTTTCCAAACTAAACATACTCAGTTCCTTCAGTCTTTGCTCATATGGCTTGCATTCCATCCCTTTGTTCATCTTTGTCGCTCGCCGCTGGATTTATTCCATTTTCTCTACATCCTTTCTATACACTGGTGACCAGAACTGGACACAGTGCTCCAGCTGAGACCTAACCAGTGCTGAGTGGAGTGGTACTATCACCTCCTGTGACTTGCATGCTATGACCCGTTAATGCAACCTAAAATTGCATTTCCTTTTTGAGTGGGTGTGTGCAACAGCATCGCAGTGTTGACTCATGTTCCCAGATCTCTCCCACAATTCCCAGATCTCTTTCAGAAGTGCTGCTGCCAAGCCAGTTATCCCTCATTCTGTATTTGTACATTTGGTTTTTCTTCCCTAAGTTAGCACCTTACATTTGTCTTTATTGAATTTCATTTTGTTGTCTATAGCCCACTTCTCCAATTTATCAAGATCCCGCTGAATTTTAGCTCTATTCTTCAAAGTGTTTGCAACCCCCTGTAGCTTTGTATCACCTGCAAATTTGATCAGTATGCTTTTATTCCTACATCCAGGTCATTAATAAAGATGTTAAATAACACCATATCCAGAGCAGATCCATGCAGAACCCCACAAGAGACCTCCCTGTGATCTGACATTCCATTAATAGTTACTCTTTGAGGTTGTTTAACCATTTATATATCTACTTAATTGTAGTTCTGCCAAGCCCGCATTTATCCAGCTTACTTATCAGAATGTCATGTGGGACTGTGTTAAAAGCCTTGCTGAAATCCAGGTATATGATGTCAACCGCATTCCCTACCCACCAAACCAGTTACCCTGTCAAAGAAGGAAATCAAGCTGGTTTGGCATGATTTGATTTTAGTAAATCCATGCTGGCTGCTAGTGATCATAGAATCATAGAACTGGAAGGGACCTCGAGAGGTCATCTAGTCCTTTCCCCTGCACTCAAGGCAGGAATGAATATTATCTAGACCATCCCTGACAGGTCTTTTGTCCAACCTGCTTTTAAAAATCCCCAATGATGGAGATTCCACCACCTCCCTAGGCAATTTATTCCAGTGCTTAACCACTTTGACAGTTAGGAAGTTTTTCCTAATGTTCAACCTAAACCGCCCTGGCTGCGATATAAGCCCTTTGCTTCTTATCCTATCCTCAGAGGTTAAGAAGAACAATTTTTCTCCCTCCTCCTTGTAACAACCTTTTATGTACTTGAAAACTGTTATCATGTCCCCTCTCAATCTTCTCTTCTCCAGACTAAACAAACCCAATGTTTTCAATCTTCCCTCACAGGTCATGTTTTCTAGACCTTTAATCATTTTTTTTTTTGCTCTTCTCTGGACTTTCTCCAGTTGGTCCACATCTTTCCTGAAATGTGGTGCCCAGAATTGGACACAATACTCAGCTGAGGCCTAATCAGCGCAAAGTAGAGCAGAAGAATTACTTCTCGTGCCTTCCTTACAATACTCCTGCTAATACATCCCAGAATGATGTTTGCTTTTTTTTTGCAATAGCGTCACACTGTTGACTCATATTTAGCCTGTGATCCACTATGACCCCCAGATCCCTTTCCGCAGTACTCCTTCCTAGGCTGTCATTTCCCATTTTGTATGTGTGCAACTGATTGTTCCTTCCGAAGTGGAGTACTTTGCATTTGTCCTTATTGCATTTCATCCTGCTTACTTCAGACCATTTCTCCAGTTTGTCCAGATCACCCCTGGAGCTCCTGGTTCATATCCCCCCTCCTTTTGAGGGGCAGAAGGGATTTGACCAGGGATCTGTCCCCTCTCTGGTGAATGTTCTAACCACTAGGCTAATTAAACAATTTAATTGGGTCAGTGAAATTAAAGTGGAACAACTTCAATAGGAAAGAGTGAGGGAGCCCCATATCATAATATTCAATGGTGTAGTGATTTTCTTTTCATCCCTTGGAATCAGGCTTGGTATTTTTGTACAGGATCAGTCCTCAGCTGAGGCCTACTCCAAAGCCTACTCCAAAGTTTGTTGAGAGACTGCCATTCACTTCACTGGGCTTTGGATCAGGCAGCTGGTGAAGTTAATGGGGAACTGTGCTGATTTACACCAGCTGAGAATCAGGATCCTGCAGATGACCGCATTAAACATGCTCCAGAAACAAGACAACGGGGCAGGTTTTCCAAGGCACAAAGGGTAGTTAGGTTGCCACTGAAAGTCAAAAGGCATCAAGTCATAGAATAGCCGGGTTGGAAGGGACCTCAGGAGGTAATCTAATCCAACCCGCTGCTCAAAGCAGGACCAATCCCCAACTTTTGCCCCAGATCCCTAAATGGCCCCCTCAAGGATTGAACTCACAACCCTGGGTTTAGCAGGCCAGTGCTCAAACCACTGAGCTATCCGTCCTCCCCACAGTCCTTCATATTCTATGAAGCAAGTCCCTAACTCCCATCGGTGCCTGGGCAAATCTATCTTCTCCACAGTGAACATTGCATTTAGCCACACAGTTTCCATCATTTTGACAAGTTACAAGTTATTAGCCAGTCTAGCAGCTGTAAGTGAAGCCTAGAACATGCAGGCCAAAATTTGGGTTGGTACCATAATCAATATTTCGTCACCAATTTGGCTGGATGGTGGCTGTTGAGGGAGTTCAGCACCTTTAAAATGTGGCCACTTTTCAAAGGTGCCTTAAAATGTGGCCTAAACGTGGATTTTTATGCTTTATATTTCTTTGTCTACAAATCCTACAGCAATAACTTACTCTAGTGTGCAAATGTTGGCTTGATTTTTACTCCCCAAGACAGCACAGTTGCTGGGCAGGATGGCATTATTACGGCCTGGACTTACTCTCCCTCACACTCATCTCCAAAATCCAATGCTTGGAGTTATCCCCCATGCTGTGAGTTCAAAGCAGCACCTGTATAGCAAGTAGGATTTAAAAGTGCAGTATCAAATAGCATTTTCCCCATTGTCTTAGTTTTGTGAAATGCTGGCTGAAAAATAGCCAGGTATTAATTCTAAAAGCAAAAGCAGTTCATGGTCCCTGTAAATGATTCCAGATTCCCCCTTCCATCATTCTAATGTTGTGACTTTCAGAGCTATTTATTAGCAACTTTGGGACTGGTCCTGCTCTCAGTGAAATCAATGGCACAGCTCATATGGACTGTATGAAGAGCATAAGATCCTGGTTTAAGAAAGCACTGAAGCATGTGCTTAATTTTAAGCACGAACAAATCAGTCCCTCTTCAGCAAAGTCCTGATTCAGTAACGCACTCAAGCACTGCTTAAGTCCCTTGAAGTTGATGGGACAACTCCATGTGTTTAAAGTTAAGCGTGTGCTTAAGTGCTTTGCTGAATGGAGTCCTTAGTGACTTGAAAATATTTAACAAAAGATGAGTAGCGGTGCACAGCACAGTCACGTCACACTAATGCCGAGGTAGCCTTTCCTCCAGGCCCATATTCTTACAATTAATTTTGTGGATGGCTCATAATACTTACCAGTGCCTCATCCATGATAGTAAAATGCATAACAGGTGTGAGAAATGATCACTTGACTCTTGAGCTTCATATTTGAACTCAAGGTTGCCTTTTGTCTTCCTTTCTTTCCTTTGTTTGGCTCAGGATTTGCTAGGGGCTGTCGTTGGGCCAGGGTTGGGCTTCTCAAGAAATCTCCCTTTCAAGTTAAAGTCAAAGGTTTTCCACATCTCGGATTAGACCGGACTTGCCTCATTAGATCATTTTAACGTTTACAGGTTGTAACAGTGGTTCTGATGTATTCAAATTACTTAAAGATTTCTCAAAGGAAACTCAAGTACCTCTTTTAAGATCATTTATGTACATTGATAGCATTTATGAATTGTGATGCATGGAAATGGAGACTATATTTCTTATTTAGTCAGATCATATGTCAGATCCCTTGCCAAGTATATGCTACAGGTGAATGTTGCTTGGGATCGGACAAAAAATGCTCTTAAAAAAAAAACAAAAAACATGTGGGGTCCATTTTGTGTAATCATCATGCCTGTAACATTTTAAACCATTGTAAGCATGGAAACTTTGCCATTGATTTCAATGGAGCCAAGATTTCACCCTGTTTATATCTGAACAGTCTTTCTGTAAAGAGAGGGAAAAGATAGATAGTCACTTATATTTAATAGTTTCATAAGCCAGGCCAGCAGCTCACCAAATTAAAAGGAATTCTTTTAACTTGATCTCCTGCAAGATCTTGTGCCAGAACTAACTCCGTTCAAGGGGAATAAATCTCCTGCTCGCACATCAGATGCAAAGGCACCGACTGAATTGTTTGTTTCACTAAATATTTAGCTAACTCTTCCACTGATGCACAGGGTCTTAGTAGAACTCATCATTATAATTTTGAACCACCATGCAAGCACTATACATGTAACCTGATTAGCATAGTGTAATTGTCACAGGATGTTGGCAAGACTACCACCATAGCTATATCTTTAGAAAGACTAGATAGCTATAAACGTGATTGATGATCATATATTTATGTTAGTGAAGAGCGATTTCAAACCAAAGGGCATATAAAGACTGCAGGCAAAGCCAGGAAGGTATCCCTGTCGCCTTCCGGCTTCCCTAAATCAAACACAGCCAAACCAACGTACAAGACAAAGACCAGGTGTGTACAGCCTTAGGGTACATCTACACAGCAAAACAAAAACCCACAGTAGCAAGTCTCAGAGCCCAGGTCAACTGAGTCGGGCTAAAAATAGCATTTTGTGCTTGGGTTGGAACCTGGGCTCCAAGACTCTTCCGCCATCACCACGTTTCAGGGCCCAGACTTCAACCCAAGCCCAAATCTCTACACTGCTATTTTTAGTTACACAGCATGAGCCCAAGTCAGTTGCCCTGGGCTCTGAGACTTGCTGCTGTGGGGTGCTTTGGGGTTTTTTTTGTGTTTTTGCTGTGTAGACGTACCCTAAGGCTGTACACACCTGGTCTTTGTCTTGTATGTTGGTTTGGCTGTGTTTGATTTCGGGAAGCATCTAAAGTCTAAACGCCAAAGATTTTCATTACCTTTTGCCTGGCGCTTTAATAGTATTCTTAGCTGAAAAGAGAAAATGCCAGATGATCATTTTTTAAGTTGAGGAGGAAACTGAGACAAGTTGGGAGCAGTTTGCATGGTGGCGAAGGAGGAGAGACATTATTTCATGTCCCACAGCTCTAAAAAATTGATCACGCTGTGCTTCAGAATTCTTAATAGAACAAACCATCGGCATGCGGCAGCCATCTAAATGTTCCATGTGTTCTTGTACTCAATGCTTTTTTTGCCTCTGTCTTCACGAACAAGGTCAGCTCCCAGACTGCTGCACTGGGCAGCACACCATGGGGAGGAGGTGACCAGCCCTCTGTGGAGAAAGAAGTGTTTCGGGACTATTTAGAAAAGCTGGACGAGCACAAGTCCACGGGGCCGGATGCATCCGAGAGTGCTAAAGGGGTTGGCGGATGTGATTGCAGAGCCATTGGCCATTATCTTTGAAAACTCATGGCAATTGGGGGAGGTCCCGGATGACTGGAAAAAGGCCAGTGTAGTGCCCATCTTTAAAAAAGGGAAGGAGGAGGATCCGTGAAAGTACAGGCCAGTCAGCCTCACCTCAGTCCCTGGAAGAATCATGGAGCAGGTCCTTAAGGAATCAATTCTGAAGCACTTAGAGGAGAGGAAGGTGATCAGGAACAGTCAGCATGGATTCACCAATGGCAAGTCATGCCTGACCAACCTGATTGCCTTCTATGATGAGATAACTGGCTCTGTGGATTTTGGGAAAGCGGGATTGGTCCTGCTTTGAGCAGGGGGTTGGACCTCCTGAGGTCCCTTCCAACCCAGATATTGTATGATATGATTCTATGATACGATTCTTTCATTGCTGCGATCACCAAGGGCGAGGAGAATTGTGGGGCGAGCCTGGCAGAGACAATTGAGAGAGGAAAGAACAATGACGGTTAATAAATATACAGAGAGAATGATCCTGCAGCTTAAGAAAGGTCTCCCTTCCGCCTGCTTTGCAGTTACGCCCGAATAAACACATGGGGCTGCATCTTCATCTGGTGTAAATCAGCATAGCACCATTGACTCCAGTGGAGCTGTTCTGATGTACATCAGGTTAGGCTCTGGCCTATGGGAAGAGAATAAATGAAGAGGAGGCCTGAGTAGCGAACCACTGAGGTTCACAGCACCTGTTTATTGTCTTGTGAAACACTTAGCTTGCTGGTGAGCACGTGGTATAATTGCTTACTTAGAGCATGTTTGCTCCAGGAACGGCACAACTATACATGGATACTGTCCAACTCATGGAGGAAACGAAAGCCAGCGCCAGCCTGTTTTGCTTACGCTGCGCCCACAAGCTAAAAGAATGAGCTCACCTGAGCTGGAAAGCAGTTTTAAAAAAACCGGACTTCTAACATATGCAGGGTGTTACCATACTGATGCAGTAACGTATATTGTCAACACTTCTAGCCCAACACGTCTAGCACATCTGCTACGTAAGCTGATATAGTTTAAGTGGGGGAAGCCCTGGAGGATGAGCAGTCCATCTCCAGGGGATGCCTTCAGGGGAGTTGCTGAGGGGTAGTTTACTGCCTGTGTCTCAATGTCATGTTGGCTCTTCCAACAGCAGCTTTCAGTCCTTCCTTGGCTGGTATACATGCATGAACTGTAGCCAGTGCTTCCCCCACCTGCTAGCTTGCTCCTCGAAGGCTGACTGAATGTTCAGCTCTCTGTGCTTTGTCCCAATTCCAATGCAGATGGGGCCTGCTTCACACAGCTGTTCTCTGTTACAGGCAGGATGGTCCAGTGCTTCAGTTGGTAGCCTGGAGCTCATGCGGCCCAGGTTCAAATCCGTCCTGTGTGAACTTACAGAGCCAATTCACAAAAATACGTAGGAGCCTCAGTCCAGTGTATAGCTGCCACGGATGTTCTCAAAACCACCACACAGCTGCCACCTCACCCTTTCGAGGCTGAGGTTTCTGCCCATGGGCGTGTGCAAACCTTGCCTAAGTCCTGCTTGCACTTGAGCTGCTTGGAGCGCTAGCCCAAGCCATGGCCCTGAAGTGGCATGTTCAGAGCAGACCTACAGGCAGGGCCCTGCAGAAGAGGGGGTGAGTGTTACCCAGCAGCCCATTGGTTAGGGCACTGAGGTGGGAAGCTCTGCTTTGAATTCCCCCTTCGCCTGATTCAGAGCAGGGAGTTGGACCCAAGTCTCCTACCTCTCAGGTGAGTGCTGCAACTACCAGGCTAGTGGGGGTTTGGAGGCAGGTCTCCCCTCTTGGAACTGTTCCACTTTATATAAATAATGAATATGTATTGGTGCCTTTCCCACATCCCAGGCTGTAGAGTCAAACTCTCCCTTTTGCTGGCCCAATGAGCATTTCATTATTTATAGGAAGTGGAACAGCTTCAGCAGGAGAAATGGAGGGTGACCCATCGCAGCACACTGTTTGGTAGCGGGGGACAGCTGGAGGAGCTGGGTTCAAGGCTCTGCTCCAAAGCAGGCAGAGCAAGGATTTGAATTTGGGACTCCTACATAACAGGCAAGTGCCCTAACCAGTGGGCTATTGGCTATAATGAGGCATGGGTCTCTCTGTCTCTGGTATATCAGGAGAAGGGGCTAAGCGGCTGTAGGCACTCAACTCCAGTAGAGCTCTTCCACTTTATTTACCAATTAAAGAGTCATTACAGCCAGGGGACTAGACCTTGGGGCTTCCAAGTCCCAGGTGAGTGCTCTCACCACCAGGCTATAGTGTCATTCTCTGGCCCTATCACTCATTAATTATTTGTCCAATGGGCAACAGCTTCAATAGGCGAGATTGCGGGAGTCCCACCTCTGAATATCTCCTAGCTCAGTGGTTAGAGCACTCCCTTGAAAGGTGGAAGACCCTTGTTCTAAATCCTTTCTTCCCATCAGGCAAAGGGGGGAACTGAACTTGGGTCTCCCACATTCCACATGGGGACTCTAACCCCTGGGCTGAAAGTTGTAAGGGGGGTTGCTGCTCCACCTCTGCCCCGTGCCTTGTTTTGTGTGGAACGTGACAGGAGCTTCATTCTCCCAGGAAATGAAGTAAGTGCCTAAGCCTCCCGATGCCAGGAGAGGGGGGCCTGACTCTGCGTCCCAGGCGGAAAAAGGCACCAAGAGAGGTGAGGAAGGGGGGAGGTGCGCCGAGTCCTCGCTCCTCCCCCCCTACCCTCCCGCTCCCTGAACGTGGCTCGGGCAGGAGAGAAGAGGGAGAAGCGAGGACACGGCACGCCTGCCCCCTCCCTCCCCTGCCTCCTGCAATCAGCGGGCTTGTGGCGTTCAGGAGGCGAGGGCGGGAGGGGGAACCTGCGCGCTGTATCCTCGCTCTTTCCCCTCCCCCCGAACGCCGCAAGCCCGCTGATTGCCGTGGGCCGGAGGCAGGGGAGGAGTGAGGACGCGGCGTGCGGAATAAAGGGGAAGGAGTGGGGGGGGGGGGGGGAGAAGAGGCAGGTTGAGTGCACGGGCCAAGGGTTGAGCCCCCTTCCCCCCCTTCCGCCCCCCCAGTGCTTGCAGAGTAGGGGAAGCTGCCGCTGCTGCTGTGCAACCTGCTTCTCCAAGCCTACAGCACCGTCAGCCTCCTTGCCTGCCTCTGTCTCCAGTGCCAGTGGGCTGTGCCTGCGTGAGGTAAGGCGGGGGCACATCCCAACTACAGTACTGTACTGTACTATCTGGCAAAAAAAAAATTTCCCGGGATCCTAAACCCCACCCCCCCACCCACCCTTTTACATTCATTCTTATGGGGAAATTGGATTCGCTTAATATCGTTTCACTTAAAGTCACTTTTTTCAGGAACATAACTACAACGTTAAGCGAGGAGTTACTGTACTCATAAGGTCCATTACATTGTAGCATTCTAAGGGCCAGACTTTCCAACATATTTCAGTGCCAAAAAATGCAGGGAGGCACTTAGTGAGATTTTCAAAAATGCCAGAGCAGCTTAGCACCTACCTCCCGTTGATTTCAATGGGTGTTGGGCCCCTCACCTGTTTTGGTAATTTTGAAAAAGCCACTAGGCACCTCTCTGCATCTTTAGGTTCTAAATATATTTTGAAATCTGGGTCAAAGTGCCTCACAATGGATTTTGCCTTTGCAGCACCCTTTGAGGTAGGAAGTCTTTACACCTATTTTATAGATGGGAAACTGAGGCACAGGGTAGATGAGGTGATTTGCTCAACGAAGTGGGGGAGGGGGCTGGTATCTCAAGTCCCAAGCAAGTACCTGGTCCACAAGACCATACGTCAGGCTTTCCCCCCATGGTTGGCCAGCCAGGGTGAAGTGACAGAAGGGGCAGTGCCAGACAAGGGGAGGGTAGAGGCACAACATTCATGAAGTCGGCTGGTGCAAATCCAAAGAAGAGCTTCAAAAAAATGAGGGCAGTTTTGAACTGAATCCTGTAGAGCCTAATACTTATTTGACAGCCAGTCAAACCTAGTCAGTAACAGGTCTGAACACTAGCTGAGTGGAAAGAGACACACAAGTCCTGTCCCATGAGTTGGTATAGAAAATGGAGGGCTGCTTCTGCCAGATCTGCTACAAGAGATGAAAATGGATTGCATAGGCTGGGTGGCCTTTCTCCTACCTAGGTCAGCCAGCCACACGGCCAAGAGCTGTTACACCCTACACAGTGCTTGTGTGAAAGACGGAGCCTGATCAGTTGTATTTGTCACTAACTCTTTTAACCTGTTGGCCTGGTGCTATGTCCCCTGGCTGTTGCAGTTTCCCAAGGCAACCTGCAGTGATGCTCAAACAACTGCTTATTACGGAAACCAGCATTATGGCTTGGCCCTTTCTCCTCCTCCCGTTTCCTCCCATCCTTTGGATTTTCTATGGCTTTGAGAGCGAAAACCCCCAACAACTGCACAAGCAGCTTGGAGCCTGTCACTGCTCACAGCTGGAAGCAGTTTGCTCATGTATTCGGAGTGCAGCTTGGCACCGTGTGCCTGAGTGTCTTAGGAGGATGTTCAAGGAAAGAACAGCTAAGCAGGCGCTGTAATGAAACACACGCACATGTACCTGCGAAAAAAATAACCTGACAGTTGAGATGCAATCCAGCAAAAGGAAGGAAACTGTAACTTAAGGCTGCCACTGATCTCCTGCTTCAGCCCTGATGTCACACACAACCGGCTTCATGGAGGCATCTTCTGTCTGCAATTGTCTTCTGTCTGCAACTGAAGTACTCAATGCTTTTTTTGTCTCAGTCTAACGTCAGCTCCCAGATTGCTACACTGAGCAGCACAGTATGGGAAGGAGTTGTGCAGCCCTCAGTGGTGAAAGAACAGGTTAAGGAATATTTAGAAAAGCTGGACATGCACAAGTCCATGGGTTCGGATCTAATGCATCCGAGGGTGCTGAGGAAGTTGGCTGATGTGATTATAGAGCCATTGACCATTATCTCTGAAAACAAGTGGCGATCGGGGGAGGTCCTGGAGGATTGGAAAAAGGCAAATATAGTGCCCATCTTTTAAAAAGGGAAGAAGGAGAATCTGGGGAACTACAGACCCGTCAGCCTCACCTCAGTCCCTGGAAAAATCATGAAGCAGGTCCTCAAGGAATCCATTTTGAAGCACTTGGAGGAGAAGAAGGTGATCAGGAACAGTCAACATGGATTCACCAAGGGCAAGTCATGCCTGACCAACCTGATTGCCTTCTATGATGAGATAACTGGCTCTGTGGATATTTGGAAAGCGGTGGACGTGATATATCTTGACTTCAGCAAAGCTTTTGATACGGTCTCCCACAGTATTCTTGCCAGCGAGTTAAAGAAGTATGGATTGGATGAATGGACTATAAGATGGATAGAAAGCTGGCTAGATTGTCGGGCTCAGTGGGTAGTAATCAATGGCTCGATGTCTAGCTGGCAGCTTGTATCAAACAGAGTGCCCCCGGGGTCAGTCCTGGAGCTGGTTTTGTTCAACATCTTCATTAATGATCTGGACGATGGGATGGATTGCACCCTCAGCAAGTTCGCGGATGACACTAAGCTGGGGAGAAAGGTAGATACACTGGAGGGTAGGGATAGGGTCCAGAGTGACCTAGGCAAAAGGGAGGATTGAGCCAAAAGAAATCTGATGAGGTTCAACAAGGACAAGTGCAGAGTCCTGCCTTTAGGACGGTAGAATCCCATGCACTGCTATAGGCTGGGGACTGACTGGCTAAGCGGCAGTTCTGCCGAAAAGGACCTGGGGATTAAAGTAGACGAGAAGCTGGATATGAGTCAGCACTGTGCCCTTGTTGCCAAGAAGGTTGCATTAGTAGCAGCATTACCAGCAGCTCGAAGGAAGTGATCGTTCCCCTCTATTCGACACTGTTGAGGCCACATCTGGAGTATTGCGTCCAGTTTTGGGCCCCCCACTACAGAAGGGATGTGGACAAATTGGGGAGAGTTCAGCGGAGGGCAATGAAAATGGTTAGGGGGCTGGGGCACATGACTTACGAGGAGAGGTTGAGGGAACTGGGTTTATTTAGTCTGCAGAAGAGAAGGGGGGGGGGATTTGATAGTAGCCTTCAACTACCTGAAGGGGGGTTCCAAAGAGGATGGAGCTAGACTGCTCTCAGTGGTGGCAGATAACAGAACAAGGAGCAATGGTCTCAAGTTGCAATGGGGGAGGTCTAAGTTGGATATTAGGAAACACTATTTCACTAAGAGGGTGGTGAAGCACTGGAATGGGTTACCTAGGGAGGTGGTGGAATCTCCTTCCTTTGAGGTTTTTAAGGTCAGGCTTGACAAAGCCCTGGCTGGGATAATTTAGTTGGGGTTGGTCCTGCTTTGAGCAGGGGGTTGAACTAGATGACCTCCTGAGGTCTCTTCCAATCCTAATCTTGTACGATTCTATGTATAGGTGATCAAAATCTGTATTGGTGACAGTCACCTGGCAATAGTGGCAAGAATCCCGGAGACACTGGGAAATCTGACAACCAATGACTAGAAGACAAAATAGGTCTTCTCCAGCTTGAATGTTCTGGACAGAGCACTCAGTTTGTTAAAGCATGAAGTGTCCTAATACCAGTGATGCTACTGACAGCCTTACCCACTTACTCGCTCTTGTCTTACTGAATTGCTCTCCCACATCCTGCTTCACCCATGACTCTCATCTCCTCTCATCCTGCCCCCCTCGCACGCCTCTCCAGTGCTGAGCCATGAAGCCAGACCCACTCTGCATTCAAATGCCTGCTGAAGACCCACTTCCACCACAGAGCCTAGAAGAAATGTACCAACAAGAGCATTTTGTCACTTAATTTTATTCCATTAGCCTTTGCTGAGTAATTGTGTGATCAGCAAACGCTCATTACCACTGACATGCCTCTACCAATCCCCACTCAACAGCTTTGTTAACTCCCATCCTTCCTGTTACATCAGGCCTGATGTTTACACTGTAAATCCTTCAGGGCCGGGGCCACTTCTATTGGCAGCCAACATCATTTTTGCCCCTGTAAAATAATAATGTCAAGTTCGCCCCCAAGAGCAGAATAGAACATAAGCACGGCCATACTATGTCAGACCACTGGTCCATCTAGTCCAGTAGCCTGGCTTCCGACAGTGGTCAGTGCCAGGTGCTTCAGTGAGAATAAACAGAAAATAGGCAATTTTTGAGTGAGCCATCCAGCCTCTGTTGTCCATTCCCAGGTTCTGGCAATCAAAACTAGGGACATTCAGAGCATGAAGTTGCATCCCTGACCATCTTGGCTAATAGCCATTGCTGAACCTAACCTCCCTGAAGGATACAGTCTTCTGTTAGAGGGGCCCTCGCATGTCTACTATGCTTAAACTTAGCTGAAAGGATCCCCAGGTGCTTTACTGTCCACACGGCTATACACGATACATGTGAGGATCAACTTTTCATCCAGCCAGGTAGAACACAGGTAGAACACAGTTGCTGGAAAATGCACAGCGACACGGGGCAACAGTTTAGGGCAAGAAGATGACTACAGGGCCAGATTGTGAGCTGGTGTAAATTGGCATAACTCCATTAGCTTCAGCGGAGCTATGCCATTTTACACCAGCTAATCTGGCCCGTGGGATCCAGATGGAACTACTGGGCAAGTTAGGTAGACACGTAAAAAGCCTGGTTAGAATTTGGCCATGTTGTGGTGGAAATCACCCCTCACACACACATGTCAATAACATGGCTGGGACCTACGTTGTACGTCTCAGCTGAAAAACCTCCAGTAACACAGTGCATTGGTGTAGAGAGGAGAGCAGCCCGTAGTGACTAACTGCCCGTGTGCCTAACCAGGTTTTCCTTTGCGGTCTCCCATCAAAACATTGGCCAGGCTGGACCCTGTGAGATCTAAGAAGATCACAGTGGATGGTGGTATGGCCGCCTTACAGTACTAGGATGTAGACTAGCATGATTAATTCATGATCCCTCCTCTCACAAAAGATGGCCTTTTACTGCAGCAAGGTGGGTAGAACTGTTGAACCAAAGCACTACAGTAATTTATTTTTATAACACAGTTTCAAGGTTTGAAACCGTTTCAAACATGTCTACTTTGCATTTAAAATGTTAGTTTTGCTGCCAATGTTATCAGCATATTTGCTCAGCATATGCCCTACCTGAGCCTTTGATTGATTGGTCCCTTGAATCCTTGTTCATAAAATGTTCCAGGACTTGGAGTTGATTAAACAAAGTCCTGCCAGCGTGTGTGTGTGTGGTGGTGGAAGGAGGGGGGGGATACATATTCACTCAATATTTTTCTGAGAGCCCAGTATTTGCAGAGTACTCCTGGCAGACTGAGCTGCAATAATGCTGGTCCTTCATCATTCCATTCTGTAGCACTGTACAGCATGTATCATAAGACGCATAAAAAGAATAGTGCTATACTATGGTACTTACATGGCTGCCATCTCTATGGCATATGAGCACATCATAGTCTTTACTGTATCCTTGCAACACATCTGTAAGGTAGGTGTAAATTTTTAACAGTGAGCATAATTCACCATTGGAACACCTTACCAAGGGTTGTGGTGGAGATGCCATCATTGGCAATTTTTAAGTCAAGATTGGATGTTTTACTGAAGGATATGCTCCCGTCTAGACATTCCTTGGGGGACGTTCTATGGCCTGTGTTCTACAGGAGGTCAGACTAGATGATCACATGGTCCTTTCTGGCCCGGGAATCTATGACTCACCCCTCTTGTACTATGAGATTAAGGCCTAGTTCCTTAAAGGTATTTAGGCACCTAACTCTAATCAATAGGAGCTAGGTGCCTAAATATCATCTAGATGCTGGACCTAACGGACTTGCCCAAGGTAACATAGGGAATCTGTGGTAAAGCAGGGGATTCAACGTGGGTTCCCAAGTTCCATATTAATGCCCTAACCACTGGACCAATCTTCCTCACCTCAGTGGAGTTAACGCTTCCTAGGAGAGTCACCTGGGTGTACTGAAGGACTACCAGCCCCTTTGCACCTTCTAGCTGTGTTCCATTCACTAGTGTTGCAGCCTTCCTCTTTGTTTTTCTGACACTCAGAAAACTTATCGAAGGAGTCACAGGAGTCCAGCATTCCCTGCTCCTGTGGGAATACCTTAAACGCTGCTTACAGAGAATGCAAAGGAACGCTGCAGTTGTGGGGGCTTTTTCTAGTGTCGGCGCCATAAAACATTCTGAAAAACCAGAAGACTGGAAGACCAGGATGTTGAGAGGGAAGTGCTTAGATTCATGCTGTTTAGCACAGAAAATGGATGAGATTTTCAACAACACCCTAGTGCAGGGGAGCACAACTTGCATTCGGACTAGAGAGCCAGATGCCTAAATACCTTTGAAGATCTGAGCCTTAAGTGCTATTAAAAATCCCACCCACTACGTTTAGACGTACTTTAGAGGTTCCAAGCGAAGATCTCGCTCTTCCAAACCAGTTCATGACACAGAATACTTGGCAAGCCTCTATGCTGCATGATGAACTATGCATGTGACTGGAGCGTGTCTGGGAAGGCATCTATTTTTCACTGCCCACTGAAATTATGGGTGAGCTACATTCTCTGGCCTACAAGACAAAAGAGCAAACCCAACCCACACAAAACAACAGGGGCCTGGCTGGCCCTCTGATGAACTGTAATATCCAAGATATGTCCCTACTAAACAGGACTTGTATGGCCACTGGATGAACCTGCTATAGCCCACTGTCCTATTAGTAAGGAGAAATGCAAGACAGGGTATGTATTTAGTGATATAAGATAACTGCACACTTTGGGCATGTAGTAAAGAAAGCTGCAGGGTTCCCGGAGGCTTATAATGCAACCACTGACCATGCTGAAGCCTGAAGGACTGCCAAGGAGGGATTCCTTGGGTTTAGAAGGTGCCCACACTGGGAGCAAAGTGGTGCTGACGCTTTTGATGTGGCTGTCACTATCAGCATCCTACTTCACTTCCTTTGGAGGGGAGGCAAGAGAGAGAGACTTTACGTATAAAACCAGTTTCTAGCTGGTCGAAAAAGGACACTGGTGGCTCTGGTCAGCACTGCTGACTGGGCCATTAGAAGTCCAGTCTCATGGCACAGCAGGGGCCAGGGCTAAGGCAGGCTCCCCACCTGTCCTGGCTCCATGCGGCTCCCAGAAGCAGTGGCATGTCCTCACTCTGGCTCCTTGGTGTAGGGGCAACCAGGGGGCTCCGTGTGGTGCCCCCACCCAAACATCAGTGCTGCAGCTCCCATTGCCAGGAACCACAGCCAATGGGAGCGGCGGGGGTGGAGCCTGCAGATGGGACAGTACGCAGAACCGCCTAGCCATGCCTCTGCATAGGAGCCACAGGGGGGACATGCCATTGCTTCTGGGAGCTGCTTGAGGTAAGTGCCACCCAGATCCTGCACCCCTGAACCCTCCCACGCTCCAACCCCCTGCCCCAGCCCTGATCCCCCTCCTGCCCTCTGAACCCCTCGGTCCCAGCCCGGAGCACCCGCCTACACCCCACACCCCCAGCCGGAGCTCTCACACCTGCCGCATCCCAACCCACTGCCTCAGCCCGGAGCCCCCTCCCACACCCTGAACTCCTCATGTCTGGCCCCACCCCAGAGCCCTCAGCCCCCCTCCCGCACCCCAACCGCCTGAGCCAGCCCAGTGAAAATGAGCAAGTGAGTGAGGGTGGCGAGAGCAAGCGATCGGGGGTGGGGAAATGAGTGAGCATGGCAGGGCCTCAGAGAAGACGCAAGGCCTTGGAGGAAGAGTGGGGCGGGGGCAGGGCAAGGGTGTTTGGTTTTGTGCGAGTAGAGAGTTGCCAACCCTATAGCTATCATCAGGAGAGGGGAGAATGGCGGGAGTGTATACACCACATTAATAGGAAATGTTCTGATACTGCTATATGTTGCCTGCAAACATTTTCCATAGGTGGAGGAGGAGGGAACATCTCCAAAGTACAGTACCGGTGTATTGTAGAGAAAATTCTATGAAGGGCCTAGGCAATGTGGTCAACCATATTCCCTCTCCACCTCTGAAGTTGCAACTTTATCTCACTCTGTAGTCAGGATATTACAGCAGGCCTGCAAACCCCCAGCCTGCCTGCCACTGTAGGTCTCATAAGGTTCACAGGACAGTACCCAACTGAGATGCACCTTGGCTCTTAAAGAGGGAGGCTGGCCCAGTGGATAGGGTGCAAGCCTAGGACTTGGCAGGCCTGTGTTTAAGTCCCTGCTCTGCCACAAACTTCCTGTGTGACTTTGGGCAGGATGTTTAGTCTTGGTGTGTCTCTGTTCCCCTTCTGTAAAAGGGAGAAGAGCAATGTTGAGCCTCATAGGGGTGTTTTAAGGATGAGCATGTTAAAGATTGTGAGGCATTCAGATGCGATGGTGGCCATCTACTCCACAGCTAGAGAGGTAACTGTCTGTCCGATGTGAAGTTTCCCTGTGTGATGATGAGTCTGGAACATAGGAGCTGCCACACTGGATCAAGGTACTTGTCTGTCTAGCTCAGCATCCTGTCTCTCGGAACAGCCAGCACAAGGGGAAACCATAAACTGCAGCAGGCAATTATTGGATAACCTGCCTCCAGAGATGTTTCCGCAACCAGAGACTGCCAGAAGCTAGAGGATGAAGGCAGGGTGTCTCCCCTAGGAGCTCACAGTCCGAAAGACAGACTTGTTAGGAGAGTGGCCATGTGCTGCTAAATGCCTAGTTATTGGTTTAGTCATGGTTTTCACTTCGTGACTCAAATGACTTCAATGAGACTACGCATGTGCTTAAAGTTACACATGTAGTAAAGTGCTTTGCTGAATCGGGCTCAGTGAATGACTGAATTTACAAGTGTAGTTATGAGAAAAAATGCATTCACGTCATTAGCATAACAACACAACTTAGCATTCCCGTTCCATTTCTAAAATTAAATAGTGTTACTGGCTAGTTGATATTTAATACTGGTCCACCCAATGTTGGTGCACAGTTCAATTAGTTGCTGTTTGTACATTTCAGTTATTCTTAAAATTAACAAGTTTTTATAAGATTAGAGGAAACTAATTTTTGTATTTGCTTATATATGGCATGAATAAATACAGATTTAGAGATGCTAGTGTACAAATATATTGTCTTATATGACAGGGATAAATCATGCATCCAAATCATGCATCAAAGTCATGAAATGGGCTACAAATGCAATAAAAAATAAGGTATTCAAGATTTTAACAAATGGGCAGGGGGGGCAAACATGCTCCTCACCTTGGGCACCATCTGGTATAGGGCTGGCCCTGAGGAAACTGAAGTGGGAAATTAACATCTCAGGCAGTCCTAGGACAAAGGAGGGTTAGTAGGTTACAAATTGTTGTAATGAACCATAAAACCAGTGTCTCTGTTGAGTCCATGTTTTTTATTGTTCTAGTCCTCACCTTAATGATACTGTTTTTAAGTCCATCTATGTATTTAAATATAGTCAAGAGGAAGAGCAAGTGTAGTGGGAATGAATTCTGGTTTCAAGCACTGCCACTTTAAAGCAAAACAAATCACATGATGGCAAGATTTTGTCTGGGCTTTTCAAGAGAGTGCAATGGGATTTGGGGGCATAATTTCATTAGGATTTAGGGTGCCTAACTCCTTTTGACTCCCTAAAAACTCCAGTCTTATTTGCTAATAAATATGCACCAAATAATCATCCGGCCATCTACAGAGCTGGTTTGTTCATGGAGAATTATCTGATGAGAAAAGGCCAAAAATGCACAGTGGGTGGGACTATTAGGAGCACTTAAATGAATCAACTGTATTTGTGCTCCTAAATTGGGTAGATGCTGCTGAAAACCCCCATTCCACATGTGATTTGCAACAAAGCACTTGTTATGACTTGGTTTTGGTAGGGCACAGAGCGTATGAGGCATGCTGAGGGAATGGCAGCTACAAGGCACGAAGAAAGCGCTTGGATTCATCACAAGGCTCCTTGCCTGGAAGCCACTGTTTCTTCCCTTCATGGTCGCACCATTGTCGCTTGGCCACAGCAGTCCTGAAGTTTTATTTTATTCTCATTCAAAATGTTCATACACAGTTCTGTTAGGCCATTTCCAGTAGAGTCGTCCACAGACCAGAAACAGATAAAGTGTTCCTTTACGTGGATACAGCCATCCTCAGCATCAACATATCTTACTGTAAATGACATCTTTTCACTGTGACTAATGTTGGGAATACAGTCCATTATTATGGCGTTGTATTTTGCTTTGCCGAGCTGCATCAATATGTTATCAAGCACCATAAGGTCAATCAATTCATTTTTAATTGTTTTGCTGCAGTAATGGCCCATAGCTTCTTTACGAACTACTCAACAGAGGTGCTCATGCATGACATTGTCGTATTTCCCTAGGAGCTCTTCCAAACTGAAGAAATTACCATTATGTTCAGTGAACAACTTATCTGATGAGCCCCAGAAAGCCAAATTATTCTTTGCAAGGAAGAGGGTAATTGCGATCAGATGCTCGAGCACATTCCTCCAATGCTGGGTTTCTACATTAATAATACACTGGATTTCTGCGTCTATGCATTTATTCAGCTTGAGCCTGGACTCAACCATTTGGAGTAGGCCATAAAATAGCTAAGTGACTTTTCACGTTGCTTCAGAGCATCAGCTAAGTTATGCCAGTTGTTGTACCTGAAAAGCGCAGGCAATGATTTGGCATTCTTGTCAAATATTTTGCAACAAAACAGAACTCTGTCAGTTGATTTTGAGTAAACTAGCCAATGCCGATTCAGTTTCTCACCATTCTCAAGTACCTCTTTCACAGCATGACTTTGAGAAGCGTTGCTTCTGCTCATTTACTGGAAACATCATTGTGACGGGTTTCCCCCCGGTCTGCCACTTGGAACTGGGGTACCACTGAGCCCGCATGACCCACCAGCCTGGGTTCACTTTACACTATACTGCTGAGGCAAGCCAACCAAGCCCTCCCTCAGGCTTTAGACTGCACTTTACCAGCACGCACACAGGTAGGGATGCACCCAGCCTCACCTATATACACACAGATGCTAAGATCAGCTCTGCATGGGAAGGCTCAGCTAAGGAACTGCCCAGCACTCAAGTGCATACCCCCTCTAGAGTATAAACCCAAAATTGTACCGTCTTGTGCTGCACAGAGAACTGTGCAGCGTAAGCTCATGAAATTCGGCCCCTCCCTCAATGTGGCGGAAGATATGCACCGCTTTTGCCCCCCAGTTATGAATTCCACAAACTGGTTTTAGAGAAAACAAAAACAAGTTTATTAACCACAAAGGATAGATTTTAAGTGATTATAATGGATAGCAAACAGAACAAAGCAGATTACCTAGCAAATAAAACAAAATTCAATCTAAGCTTAAGATACTAAAGAAACTGGTTACAAGTAGCAACATTTAAGGTGAGAAACTGTTTTAGGCAGATTGCAGTGACTCTTGAAAGCCAGCTGCACTTGCCTGCAGTTTAAAACTTCAGATATTTCATTCACAGGCTAGACGACCTTCCAGCCTGGGCTCAGTCCTTCTCCCCTCATTCTGTCTTTGTTTCTTAGATGTTTACAGCAGTCATCTTTGGGGGAGATTCAGTGAATAACGAGCCAAGATTATGTCACTCCCCTGCCTTAATTAGGTTTTACATATGGCGGGACTCCTTTGTCTTCCAGTGTGATTCCCACCCTCACCCCAGTCAGTGGAAAAGTACTAGTATTATCATGGAGTCCAGTATCAGATGACTTGATCACATGACCCTGCAGCCATAACTCAAAGGCCGTTTGCAGAATCCCCAGAAAGACTTTCTAGGAAAGCTCCCCCCGTGAGAGATTAGCAACTTCTAAGACCTGTTCTTCCTAATGGCCCTTTCCAGCCAGCAATCTAGACTGATTGCATTCTGTCTAGGGGGCGTTCCCCACAAATAAACACATTTGTAATAGATCCATAGATAATATTCCTAACTTCAGATACAAAAATGATACATGCATACAAATAGGTTAATTATATTTAGTAAATTATAATCTTTCCAATGATATCTCACATGCCTTGAACAAAATACATCATAATTATGCCATATTCATCATAATAATATTACTATGAAGAATATGGGGCATAATGCCACAATCATATCCTTGATGTTGCCCAGACTGTTCAAAATTGTACGATCAATATTGGCAGAGTTTAGGATTGTCGGCCATATCATCACTCTCCTTTATGCTGCCAGGACAACTGTCCGATTCTCCATCACTTTCCTCACATTTTCATTCCTTATCTTCAGGTAGTCTGCTAATTCCTTAGTAATAGGACTTCCAGCATTTACCCTTCACTCAATTTTGTCTGTACCGGGACAATTGCTAAAGCCCAGTCTATGTTGATATTTTCCCGTAAAATTTGCCCCTTGCTGCAAACTAGATTTCCATTGAGCCTTTTGTTTCCCATACTGAGCTCCTGAAGGCTTCTTTGGGGGCATCTTTTATTTTCTACAGGGGAAAACAGATAGTACTAGGGAGAACAAAAGTCTATGTTCTGCAGTCTTAGAAAGTCATCAAACATTACATGTTAAGCACGGTAAAAGAAGTAACAGTATTTCTTTTATATTGCTGTGTAGATAGGGATTTGATAGAGATCTCTAGCATCTCATTAAATATGTCCTTTATTAGTCACTACTTACACTCTTGAAGTCTTAAAACACAGGTACATTTTCACAATTAAACAATAAAGCAAGGTTCACAATATCGTAGCTGGGCTCTCACTTAACCTAATTTGGTTCTTATATCTCACTGACTGACTGGCGACGCTACACCCCTTATATACCTCCTGACAGCATTCTAGGAGGTTCAAGGAAAATGTATGTAACACAGACAGACCCCGGTTGTCAGCACGTGGGATTGAACCTGGGACCTCAGGAGTTAAATACATGAGCCTCTACTGCATGAGCTAAAAGCCATCTGGCCATCAGCTAAGGCTGTAGAGCAAACTCATTAATCTCTAAGTGGTCTCAGTGCCACTAGATGGGAGAGAGCACCACACCCAGAAGGTGTGTGGGTTACATGTAGTTCTCAGAAAGTCTTGAAGGTTCTAGGAGAGTCTACAAAAGTCCAGAACATTCTAGGAAGTTAGTGAAAAAATGAATCCACATACGAAATACCTGAAACTTTTTACTTCAAACATTCTCTTTTCCCTTTTGTTGCTAACAACAAAAACAACTCCCCAAGCCAAGGGCCCCCCCAAGCCCGGCACCCCAAGTGGTTGCCTGGGTCTCCTGCCCCTAAATCCAGCCCTGGGTTTCCTGCAACATGTGTGAACCACTTATGCCTAACAATCTGTTCCACCTTGTATTTAACTGTGATGCTTGGGTAACTTTTTCCAGACTTGAAGAAGAGCTCTGTTTCACTCAAAAGCTCATCTCTTCGATGACTAGAAGTTGATCCAATAAAAGATATTACCTCACCCACCTTGTCTCACTCATATCCTGGGACCAAAATGGCTACAAAAACATGGCACGCAATATATTTTGGTCATGCATTTGGCTAAACCAAATAAGATTAATTACCACAGCCAGATGTTCTGTTATAAGGAAAGTAAAAATAACTCATGAGTCATGACACCAGTGACCATTGCGGAGCCAGAGAGTGTATCCTGTTTGCCATTTTTCTAGCCACAACCTAGAATAAAAGATGTGATTTTGCAAAATTGTCTGCTGCTATCTTTAGTACCTTTGCTCTGTTTATACAGCAAGGAAAATAATGATCTGGCATTTCCTTTAATGACATACAGACGTGGTTCGCATGAAGGCTCTGAGATTTAACGGCAAGGAAATGGAGTGTTACTGAATATGGCAGAGAGGCAGTGGAGGAGGTTCTGTATACATTGTGGTCATATGACTTGGTTGCAACTCTGTAACCCTTAAATATATCAGAACTCAAAACTAAGGGAAAGCCTGTGGCTCTAATTGCGCAAAGCATTTAAGCACGTGCTTTGCTTTAAGTACATGAATAGTCCTATTGACTTCATTGGGACCTTCAGCATGTGCTTAAGTGCTTTGCTGAATTGGGACCTAGCTGCTCCATGGGTAAGAACTCTGCTTATTCCAGAAATAGCGAGTGACTGGGCCATTTTCTATATTAACCTGTTGCTTTTTGTCTGAGAGGCAGCGTGGTCTAGAGACTTGAGTATGGGGCTGGGAGCCAGCAATGCCTCAATTCTAAGCCAGCCTCTAATGTTAACTTGCTGGGTGGCTTTGAAAAAGCCACTTCACTTCTCGGTGATTTAGCTGCCCTAGCCACAAACTGAGGGTTGCTAGTTCTTACCTGCCCCCAGAGAGCTGTAGTGAGGGTTAAAGTTTTGAAAAGCAGTGGCCTACAGTTTGGCGCCAGAGTCAATAATTAGAGGTCTAAATCAGTGGCTTGATTTCTAAACGTATGGCCAGCCCATCGGTGCCTGCTGGCTTCTACGGGAGCTGCTGGGTGCGCAGTGCTTTTGAAACTCAAACCATTTATTTCGGAGACCCACTTTGGAAAATCATGATATAAATTGTTTAGGGAAAGATTTGCAAAGGCATCCCAGGGATTTAGGTGCACAAGTACCATCAAAGGCAGTGGAACTGTGCTCCTCAGTCCCTTAGAGGCTTTCAGAAAATCTCCTTCATGATTGGAAATGGCTTGACCTAAAATTTTGGGGCTGGATTCTGATCTCAGTGATGCCCGAGGAAATCCAGAGTAATACATGGGACAGGATGGCTGTGTCCACTTAGGAATTCCATTTTGGTTTGCGTGTCATTTAGGATGGTAACTTTTCTTGTGGATTAGAGCAGCCATTTTGTAGCAAAGACTTGACACCGAGGATGTGTCTACCCAGCAGCTGGAGAAGTAATTTCCAGTTCAGGCAGAGGTACACACGCATTAGCTTTGCTTGAGCTAGCATGTTAAAAATAGAAGTGTGGCCACTTCAGGGAGAGCAGCAGGAGGGGCTAGTCGCCCGAGTACATAGTGAGGGTCTCAGATGGAATTGTTCTCAGCATGCTGCCATGACCACACTGCTATTTTTAGTGTGTTAGCCTGAGCAAAGCTAGCACGGGTGTGTTTACCCTATCCAGAAATTACACCTCTGGTTGCAGTGTGGAAGTACCCTCAGTGAGGCTCTGTGTGTGTGTGTGCGTGTAACCTTTCAGCAAGTAATTTCTGTCTCATAGGGCAGAAGGTGAATATTAAACGGTTTTGTTCAATATCTTCATTAATGATCTGGAGGATGGTGTGGATTGCACCTTCAGCAAGTTTGCAGATGACACTAAACTGGGAGGAGTGGTAGGTACGCTGGATGGTAGGAATAGGATACAGAGGGACCTAGACAAATTAGAGGATTGGGCCAAAAGAAATTTGATGAGGTTCAACAAGGACAAGTGCAGAGTCCTGCACTTAGGACTGAAGAATCTCATGCACCGCTACAGACTAGGGACCGAATGGCTAGCAGCAGTTCTGCAGAAAAGGACCTAGGGGTTACAGTGGACGAGAAGCTGGATATGAGTCAACAGTGTGCCCTTGTTGCCAAGAAGGCTGACAGCATTTTGGGCTGTATAAGTAGGAACATTGCCAGCAGATCGAGGGACGTGATCAGTCCCCTTTATTCGGCATTGGTGAGGCCTCATCTGGAGTAGTGTGTCCAGTTTTGGGCCCCACACTACAAGAAGGATGTGGAAAAATTGGAAAGCATCCAGCGGAGAGCAACAAAAATGATTACGGGACTGGAAAACATGACTTATGAGGAGAGGCTGAGGGAACTGGGTTTATTTAGTCTGCAGAAGAGTGAGGGGGGATTTGATAGCAGCCTTCAACTACCTGAAGGGGGGTTCCAATGAGGATGGAGCTCGGCTGTTCTCAGTGGTGGCAGACGACAGAACAAGGAGTAATGGTCTCAAGTTGCAGTGGGGGAGGTCTAGGTTGGATATTAGGAAAAACTTTTTCACTAGGAGGGTGGTGAAGCACTGGAATGGGTTACCTAGGGAGATGGTGGAATCTCCTTCCTTTGAGGTTTTTAAGGTCAGGCTTGACAAAGCCCTGGCTGGGATGATTTAGTTGGGGATTGGTCCTGCTTTGAGCAGGGGGTTGGACTAGATGACCTCCTGAGGTCCCTTCCAATCCTGATATTCTATGATATTCTATGATAAGCAGGTTCTTAATTTATATGTTGCTGGGTAACATTTCCAGCAAGCTACACAACGTTTATACACCTAGGTGCATGCTTGCAGGTAACTGTATGTTTTACTTCTCATTATAATCCAAGACCGAGATTTTTGCCATCTGTACTGGTTTAAAATGTGCTGATTTATTTCCAGCCACATGCTGGCAAACTTGTTCTATTCTAAACAAAGACCCCTGTGCCAGACATGCCAAACCAGCGGGGAAAAAAATGCAGCTACTGGGCTTGTTTTTGGCTTAATTGACTTGTGAGTTGCTTGTTGGCTAGTTTTTTGCTAATAGCTTGTTTGGCTTGTAGTAGCTTGTTTCTTTTTTCTTTTGATCGGCTTCTGGCAAGCAGGGGTAAAGGGGGGTAAAGTGGGGAGAGAGGGGTGCACAGCGGGCCCACCACAGTCCCCGACTGCACGCAAGGGGGGGGGGTCTAATCACATTGGGGTTCTTAGGGATTGGCTTGTTTTGGCCTTGTTTTGAAATGGGATTAGCTTGATTTTTGGCTTATTGTGAAAATTGGGGTGCTTATGTACCACACAAAAGTTGGCAACTGTGCCCTGTGCTGACGCAATTGCTTGAAGGATTTTGCTCTGCATGGTGCTTTGGAACCACCAAAGTGCTGTTCTCTGTATACAAATTATAGAAACTAGCTATGAAATAGGCTCAGAAATGAAACAGGATCTCTTGAGTATAGCGAGGCCTTTTCAGAGAAGATTTTCCCCTCTCCAGACCAGCTAGCTGAACTCCTAGAAACAACTAAGTCTGTTCCAGGAAGTTTGGTTATCAGTGGCAGCAGATGCATCCTGCAGGGCTGAAGCCCCAAAACCCTCCTCCTCACAGGGCAAAAGACCCTAGCCCCACTACTCTGCTGCAGGGCTGAAGCCCCAAGCCCCAGCAGGTGCACCCAGCTCTCCAACTTCTGATGATTATCATATGCAGATCAGAGGGTCAGTAAGTTTGGCCACTCCTGGTATAAAACCACCTAGCTCTTATACATCACTGTTCACCAGTAGCTCTAAAAGCACTGTATAAAGGAGGTACATCTCATTAACCCCATTCTACAGATGGGGAAGCTGAGGCAAAGAAAGATTAAGTGACTTGCTCAACATCATCCAGCAGGCCAGTGGCAGATCTAATAAATAAAATAAATACATAAATAATCATAATATAATAATTAATAGAAAATTATTTGTATTAGTGTAGCTCCTAGGAGCCCTAACCATGGACCAGGACCCACTGTGCTAGGTGTTCTACAAACCCAGAACAAAAGATGGGCCCTGGCCCAACTAGCTTTCAATCTAAGTATAAGTCAAAAGGTGGATATAGACAGCTGGAGTACAAGTGAACAATATTGGCCAGTATGAGGGGCAGTGGTCCCAGGCCAGTGCTGTATCTAGTAGGCCACTGTGGAAGATTAGCGGATGAGTGACAGATTAGTGATGGCTAGTGATTATGCTAGCTGGAGTATGCAATTCATAGATTTTAAGACCAGAGGGGACATTACAATTATCTAGTCTGACTTTCTACATAACACAGGCCATAGAATTTCACCCAGTGATTCATGCAGTGCAGGTTATTATTCTTCCAAACTAGCTAAGTGGATTCTATCAAGTCCAACAACTTGTGGTTTAACTAGAGCACATTTCAGAAAGCCATCCAGTCACAATTTACAGCCTCCAAGTGAGGATGACTTTACCGCCTCCTTTGATAATCTGTTCCAGTGGATAATTAATTGTGTGCCTATTCCCCGTGTGAATAGATCTACTTTCCAACTTCTAGCCACTGGATTTCACTCTGACTCAGGGCATATTTGCATCACATTCTGACACTCCCGCCCTGTAGCTTCAGCCAAAAGATGTTTATTCCTTGTCTCTGTTTCCTTCAAGAGCTATAGCCCTTCCTACATCTATGAGATCAGAAACAGAAACCAAACGCAAAGAAGTATGTGAGACATGTTGAAATTCACCCCACTACACACACTTGCTAGCTTCTTCCTTAGGAACGGGGAGCCATTGGTTATCTTTTGCCTCCTCTAATCAGCCCCTGGCAGGTCCAGGGGGAACAACACTGGTTATGGTGCTAAGGGTGAACAGAGCAGTTCTCCTATTATTAATTTACTGAGCATTTCAAATTCAGTGAGAACGATTCTGGTACATCATCCATCACACACATGCAAATGAACTGAAAGGTTTTTCTTTTTCAAAACCGTTGACCTGAGGATTCACATATAATCACATCATTTCAGTTTCTTCCTATAGTTTACATGAACTATAGAGTGGATAAAAGCTATGACTGAGTCTGAACCATACCTGGACCAATATATAGCTTCTGGAGGACACCATGTCAGAATTAAGTGATTTTGCTTGGTTTCCAGCCAAAACTAAACCAAACGTGGAATGAGTTCCACTGTGAATTTTTGCTTTGTTTCAACCCTGAAGAGTAAAGTGAAACTGAAGCGGGTCAACCCATCACCGGATGAATCTGGAAAAGGATCTTCACAAGCCCCTGTGAAGTAGCTCTAGTTAACAGCCCCATCTGAGCTAACTTGTTGCAGGGATCTTCCAGTCTGTAAATGAACAGGCCAAAGTGACAGGAACGTTTGCATACAGTGACCTGCATGACTTCTAAGGTCTTGGCTTTGCTTAAGAGGCTGCATACAATTCTATCAATCATTTGGGTGCTGCCCCTCGTACCAAGTACTCCATTGCGGCCCCCATCTGCCTAGTATGTGCCCCAACTAGTGCCAGAGTTCCATGGGTGCCTCACTGTTAATGCGCCATATGCCTGACAACAAAGACAATGGGAGGATAGACCACTGGACCCCATGCGATACCTATCACTGTAAATGGAAGTCAAAGTATTAACACCCCCCACATAGAGCTACCACTAGAGGGAAGTCACATGGCTATCAACCCCACGCCGGTTCATTTAGCTCTCTGCCTATCTATCCAACTGTCTGTCCATTGGTTTGCCTATCTGTCTACATCAGTGGTCCCCAGACTGTGAGGCATGCCCCCAAAGGGGGGGGCGCAGAGGAACTTTTTTGGGGGGGCATGCAGTGGGGCCAGAAAGAGAGTGTCACTCTTCCAGCCCTGCTCCACCCCCAGATCAGCTCCGCCCCATTTCGCACCCAGTCCTGCTCCACCATCACTCCCTCTCCACCCGCAGATCAGCTCTACCCCAGCCACAGCTCCACACTGCTGCCTGCCGTGCCCCCAGCCTGGCTCTGCCCTCATTCCCTTGCCGCCCCCAGCCACAGCTCCACTCCGACCCCAGCTCCGCCTTCAGCCCAAGCTCCGCTGCTGAGGAAGCCTTGGCTGGGCACTAGTGGAGGGGGGGAGAGGGGACATGGCCAGATTCCGTTACTGATGGGGGGGGGGAGGTGAGCACCACCGATCAACATACTTATATTGTGCCCATCACTGCTGTACCTGGATGCATCTCTCCCACTAAAGTCACTAGCTTTGTATAGCTCATATTTTCTACCTTCTTGTATTTTTATTTTCTCCTCCTTCCCCCGATACTTCCTGCCTTTCACGCCCTCTGCTTTGTGTAATCAGGCTCCCTGGGGGCCTAACAATCTTGGAGTTCCCCTATATATACCATTTTATTTCACTTATTTTTAGAAGACAGTTTGACCACAAGGTAGCATTTTCCAAACACCCACCCACAAAAGAGCAAAATGCAAGGAGACGAGCTTATTCCCACACAACTGTTCATGGTAACGGAGAGTGCATTTCACTGCAGTGCCTACACAGGCCTTTCTAGCTGTCATCTGAGTAAACGTTAGTTATACTGCACATCGTATTGCCTAATGAGAAAATGATTCTAAATTGCCCCTAGGGATAGTTGTGATTAAACTATTTGCCTCCACTTCCTTTACTGAATTAAAACAAAAGAAAACAGAAAATCTGGAAAGCAGTCCTAATAATGACAGGTTTCAGCCGTGTTTGTCTGTATTCACAAAAAGAAAAGGAGTACTTGTGGCACCTTAGAGACTAACAAATTTATGGTTTCTGAATTCCTTGAGATTTTTGCTTTTGCTACTAAACCCGTTGATTGGACATATTTTCATGCTGCAATTTGAAGCCAAATCTGTGATGAGATGGGGATGCTTTCTTAGGGGATATATCAAGCTAGAATTGCTGTGTTGTCAACCAGACCAAATTCCTGGTCCACTTTAATTGTATGCATACCCACGGGTGCCATTAAAGCTTCCCCTTCCATTGATAAGCTTTGTCAGGGCATCAGATGTCTGTTTCTTAAAAAGAACTGCATTTCATAGACACAAATATATGGAGTTTTATTCAGACTCTTTATTTAAACTCTAATTCTTTTGAATTTTGTATGCATAAAGAAGGCCAAGTCATTGAAATTTAATCCATTTTTGCTGTTGACCATTTTCCAAAGCAAGAAAACAACATGTAATTTATGCTTCTTTTGGACTTTTTTAACTTATCAAGGGTAAAACAGGGTTCCATTGAATTTGTGTGTGCATGTGTTCCTGATTCTCTATGAATATAAACTGATCAGTGACTAATATATATATGTGAATAATATATGTGGATATGTTTTTATATGTGGGTGTCTACAGTTGCCTGAGTGTATATATGCAAACTATGTGGGGCCAGATCCTCCTCTGTGTAGTGGCGTAGCTCAATTTAAGTTAATCTAAATGATAACAGAATGAAAAGGAGTACCTGTGGCACCTTAGAGACTAACCAATTTATTTGAGCATAAGCTTTCGTGAGCTACAACTCACTTCATCGGATGCATACTGTGGAAAGTATAGAAGATCTTTTTATACACACAAAGCATGAAAAAATGGGTGTTTACCACTACAAAAGGTTTTCTCTCCCCCCACCCCACTCTCCTGCTGGTAATAGCTTATCTAAAGCTATTCTAAACCTTATCTAAACCTTTTGTAGTGGTAAACACCCATTTTTTCATGCTTTGTGTGTATAAAAAGATCTTCTATACTTTCCACAGTATGCATCCGATGAAGTGAGCTGTAGCTCACGAAAGCTTATGCTCAAATAAATTGGTTAGTCTCTAAGGTGCCACAAGTACTCCTTTTCTTTTTGCGAATACAGACTAACACGGCTGTTACTCTGAAACCTGATAACAGAATGTTACTGTTCAGCGAGAGTTTACTTTATGCACAGAAAAGCAAGGAAATGCAAAGTTAAAGTTGCATGTGCAACCTTAATTCCATTCCCTCTGGTGTGCATGCCTCATGAAAGAGTTATTAATGACATAATCACAGACTAGACCTTAAATAGCACAATGTATTACAAAAATATTTCTGCACCTTTCGCTATGGTATGGCTGTGCAATAGTGTTGTGTACTGCTGTATTAACTATTATGTTTACACCAGATAAGACATGAAAGCCCAGGAAAGGCATTAATGACAACATGCAGAGTAAATTCATTTATGTAAAACAAGATGCGCAGAGAGAATCCATAAAAGTTGCTTATATTATGTACAAGATGCCTTATACATAATAGAAGTGAATAAGTAAAGAGGCAAAGGATCACTGAGCACCATGCAATACCAATAATAAATGAAGCGAGGGCTTCTGTGGGTGCAGGGCGCTCACCTGAAGAGATCTCCAGCTAACTGCACTCTCATGCATAATAGACCCTGACCTCCCTTCAGCTCATTGCTTTAAAAGTGCCACTGCTCCGGTTAAAATTTACTGCGCATGTATGAAGGGTGGTTTTCAAAGTCTCCTAAGCTAGCCTAATCACAACATGCTTTTCACTGGAGCTTTCAAAAGCACTTCTTCTCAGCAAGGGCTATTTCTCTGTCAAACAACAGCTTCCTACACCCAGCCATTTCAGTTCTAAAGCTTTTCAAAATGTGGAGCAAGAATTTTTTCCTCTGTTTTTGAACATCTTGGCTTAGGTGTGGAATACATCAGGCCAGTAAG
Organism: Natator depressus; assembly: GCF_965152275.1. NCBI lineage: Eukaryota > Metazoa > Chordata > Testudines > Cheloniidae > Natator > Natator depressus. Next base: position 16,241,194 of record NC_134236.1, read on the forward strand.
GGGAATTTTTGGATAGTTATAAGCAACTCAGAGCAGGGCTTTAGAATAGAATGCTTAGGCAACATTTAACCTGAGCTGTCACTAGCTATCAAGGCATTAAACGGGGTCGCCACTGAAAACTCAACATTCTAGTATCTGGCATACTGTGATATTTCTCTGTATTTAGAATAAGAAATGACTTAATAGTCTAGTTAATACTTAGACTTGCCTCAGTGAAAGGGACTGGACCAGGAATGACAGAGGCTTCCTAAAAGTGAGGGGAGTCGCCAGCACCTGAACCGTGGCTCCGCCCCCATGCTGCCCTTCCCCAAAACCCCACCCCCACCCCACCCCTTCCCCCAAGGCCCTGCCCTCGGGCCACCCCTTCTCCCTGAGCCCCCACCTTCACACCGCTCCTTCCCCCAAGGCCCTGCTACCATGCCATCTCTTCCCCCCAAGACTCTGCCCCCACACCCAATCTTCTCTGACTCCTCCCCCTCCCCCCACTCGCTTGCCCTTATGGCCGGTAAAAAGGCACCCCTGTGTTAGGATACAGATATTCAGGCCTGTCTGTAAAGGCCTATACTCTAAGAATTTAGGTGTATTCTTATCACTTAGCTAGTTATAGAGGTATAAAAGAAAGAATCAAAATCACCGTCTGCCGGTGTAAGGTCCTTCTCTTACTGTGACAGTCTGAGGCCCTGTTCTTAGGCTAAGGGCTTTGGCTAAGCAGCAGAGGCAGCCCTAAGCTGGGAAGCGACCGGTCACATCCTCACATTCCAAACCAGTCACATTGAAATCAGGTGCTATTGGGCTGCTAGGAATACAATCCTGTCCTGATACTGCCTATTGCCTCCAGAGAAAGGGAAGGGCCTAGAAGACGTAAAAGGAAAGTTAGTTTGATAGAATCCTGTCTGGCAAGAACTCACTTATCAATAGCTGGGATGTGAAATCCTCACTTCTGTATTGTTTTGTCATTATAGTTCCCACTTTGCTATTGTTTATTTGCATGGTCTCTGTCTGGTTCTGTGAATGTTTCTGTCTGCTGTATAATTAATTTTTGCTGGGTGTAAACTAATTAAGGTGGTGAGATATAAATTGGTTACATAATCATGTTACAATATGTTAGGAGTGGTTAGTTAAATTTCAGGAAAATGATTGGTTAAGGTATAGCTAAGCAGAACTCACGTTTTACTATATAGTCTGCAGTCAATCAGGAAGTGTGTGGGGGGGTGGGAACAGGGAATGGGGGTGGGGAAATTGGAATCATGTTTTGCTAAAGGGGGAAATGGGAACAGGGAATGGCGCTGGGGAAACTGGAATCATGTTTTGCTAAGAGGGGGAATGGGAACAGGGACACAGGTAAGGCTCTGTGGTGTCAGAGCTGGGAAAGGGGACACTAAGGAAGGAAACTGGAATCATGCTTGCTGGAAGTTCACCTCAATAAACATCGAATTGTTTGCACCTTTGGACTTTGGGTATTGTTGCTCTCTGTTCATGCGAGAAGGACCAGGGAAGTAAGTGGGTGAAGGAATAAGCCCCCTAACACCCTGAACTGGACTAGGTGCCCTATCCCTACATTTCTATAATTCTATGACTTGTATCTATTCAGTTGAACTCTGTCTTTTCTTATCATAATTTATATTGTGGTAGCACCTAGAGGCCCCAGTGTTCTTACTCTATTCATTTTACAAACATAACTAGAGCTGGTCAATAAATAGAAAAACCACTGTGAACATTTTCAGAGATTTTGACATCATCTTCATTCCATGGGTTCTAGTCACTCAAAACATTTGCAAATATTTTTTATCTCAAATTTTTGATATAAATATTTTCATTTCAATGTTTTGTTTGCACAGTTTGGGCTTTTTCAGTTTTCCTCGGTCAGGTCAACACTACAAAATTTTGTTGGTATAGCTCTGTCAGTCAGGACTGTGGAAAAAAAAAACCCACTCCTTAGCTGACTAGCTACGCCAGCAAAAATCCAAGTGTGGAGGCAGCTATGCCGACAGAAGAGTGCTTCTGTCACCACAGTTGATGGCGTTCAGCATTACTATGCTGACAGAAAAACTCCTTCTGTCAGTATATCCTGCATCTACACTAACAGGGCACTTCTGGTACAGCAATTCTGGTAAAGCTGTGTAGACAAGCTCTGTTTCTCCCCTCTTTTTTTCCCATTCCCACCATCTCTTTTTAACTCCTTCTACTGTGCCACTTGGAAAAGCGGTAGGGGAACAAGAGAAAGCGAAGGGGGGAAGTGAAAAATGATAAATGTGAAAAGTGAAAAATAAAAACAAACAAAAAAAATTTTTTTTGCTTTCTAGCTTCATTCAAAAATAAACAAACAAAATCAGAAAATGAAAAAAATACATTTTAAGAAAATTTCTTATTAAAAAAGCGCAATTTTTCACAACAAGGTTTTTATTCAAAAAGTTTCAACCAGATCTACATAAGAAACAGTTTGTGCCACAAAGTGATCTGAGAGTGGTAGGAAAAAATCCTGTCTTGCTGAGCACTCTGTCCCTCTTCCCCATGACACACTTGGTTAAAGTGAGGTGTGAGCAAGCTCATTTGCTTATACATGCCAGACTGTCCCCTGGAGTAAATCGATATAGTTCCACTGACTCCCACCAGCTGAGGATCTGGCCTTGTGTGTTTAGATGTATAAGTGTGGCAAGAGAGAGAGAGACTGTTCTGTGTATATTTTACAGTTACAAAACTGTCCTTTAAATCTTCTGGTTCCTCAGTGGTAGGACTGCATTTTAAAGTGACCCCACATTTAAGCCCTAAGGCAGAGTCTTTGTATTCTTTTTTTCCCTCCTCTAACTGGAGGGTTATGTGTTTCTTAGCTACTGGTCAGACTGGTAGCGCCTGCCAAAAAGCTTTCAGAGAATTTCCTCACCATGTAACAAATTTATGAGTCATATGAAAAACTGGGAAATGATTCAACCAGCTGTCTTTCATTGACTCAAAGATTTTTACAACACCTTTGTGCCTCATCTTTGATTTGAGCCAGCAGAATGGTTTATTGTAACATCAAATAGTCTTATGTTCACTTGACGGAAACTTCCTACTACAAAAAAGCTGTAAAACTTGTGAAAACAGTCCACCACTAAAGGAACAATGCACAGAGCTACTGTATTTTTTCACGATGAATTAATGAATTTTGTTGTTAACTTCCATCCATTAACACTGCAAGGCAGGCTATTAATGCTACCAGTTGCTTGGTGGCTTTGAGTATATTTACCAAGTATGGCAGTGATCAAGCTAATGATTTTGTAAGGTTTCTGAGTGTGCCCAATGTGAACTAGATAGTTCCAGGAACCTGAGCAGACTCTGACTGAGCTGAGTGCTCATGAGGTCAATAAAATTGAGTGCTGCCAATTCTCACAATTTTATCACGAGATCTCATGTGTTAAAGCTCCAGGCTCCTGGATTTGTCCTATTAGATGAGAATCTCAGCTTTCATTTTAAATAAAAGAAGCTTCTAACCCTCATGCTTGCCGAGAAAAGCTTGAGAACATGACCCAAGTGTATCCTAAAGATTCAGAAACCAGAAGGCAAACAAAAGAACCTGAAATGTATTACTGTTGAAAAAAACCCCATGATTTTAAAGCCAATCTTTGAGGCCCGACTCATGATTTCTGAGTGTTTGGGGTTGGCAATACTGCATTAGACCTGAACTCTCATGTGCTTACTAAACATTTACAGTGGCTAATTGGAAAATTTTAAGAAAAACAGAGGTGGTTCAGATGCAGCCCACAGAATTCTAAAATGTTGCCTGCAGTCCCCAGTCATTTGCATTACACGTGCAACTTTTCAGTCTGCAGAGAATCAGGATCATGGCAAAGTAAATGGAGCACAGCGCTGGAGCAATGACATAGCCCTGCTTGACACCAGTGCGAATGATGAATGGTTCAGTCTCTGAGCCATTACATAAAATGGTGGCAGTCATCCCATCATGGAGTAGTCTGATGATGGAAATGAATTTCTGTGGACAGCCAAACCGACACAGCACCTTCCATAGGGCACCATGATTGATAGAGTCAAAGGCCTTGGTTAGGTCAATGAGCAGTTTGTCGTGTTGTTCTCTGCACTTCTCCTGAATCTGTCATGCCAAAAAGATCATGTTGGTTGTGCTGCAGGATGGCCTGAAGCCACACTGTGATTAGGGGAGGAGTTCCTCAGCAAGGGGGAGGAGACGGTTTAGTAGGATCCAGGCAAGGATCTTCCCTGCAATAGAGAGGAGGGCAATACCTCTGTAGTTCTTGCTCAAAGATTTGTCCCCTTTCTTGAATATTGTAACAGTGTTGGTGTTTTTAAAGTCAGGTGGAGTTTCTTCGCAGGTCCAGATTTTGCCAAGGAGTTGGCAAAGTTTGTGCTGGAGCATTGTTCCGCCAGTTTTAAAAACCTCAGTTGGGATACCGTCTGGATCTGGTGCCTTGTGATTTTTTGTCTAGGTGATGGCACACTGGACTTCCTCAGAAGATGTGGGATCAGCAAGGTGTTCCATTGCTGGGCATTGTGAAATGAACTCAATGGTGTCTTCGGAGACCGTGGAGTCGCGGTTTAGCAGGCTCTCAAAGTGCTCCTTCCAGCGTTGTTTAATGGCTGCACTGTCCTTGAGGACAGTGGGGACATAAGGCAGTTGGGCCTTTGGAACTTGGCCCATATATAACTTTTGTTGCTTGAAAGAAGCTTCTCATGTCATCCTGGTCTATGAAACCCTGGATCTCAGATGCCTTCTCTTGCCACCACTTGTTTCTGATGTCATGTAGCCTCCTTTGGACTTTGGCTTTGAGCAGATAGACCTCATGTTTTCACTGGTTAGAGGAATCATTTTGCCAATTACAGAATGCATTTCTTTTCCGTTGAATTAATGCTAGGATTTCCTTGTTGTTTTCGTCAACCCAGTCTTGGTGCCAATGAGTGGAATATCCTATAGTTTCAGCACATGCACTGTGAATGGTGTTTTTAAGTTGATCCCAGTGCTCTTGAATATCAATGATGTTGTCAGGCAAGTTAGAGAGTTTCTCAGACAGGTGTTGCTGGAATGTCTCACAGCTGAGTTGGTTTTGAAGGGCTTTGAGGTTGTATCACTTTCGCTTAATCTTTGGTAGTTTGTGGTGTGGTGGAGCGAGCTGCAGGTACATGATTGCTCTTATTAATTGATGGTCTGTCCAACAGTGATCTGTACCTCTCATGGCTCGTGTTATGTGGACATCAGCGTAATCTTGAGCTCTGACTATAGCATAAGTCAAGGAGGTGCCAGTGTTTGGGCCCAGGATATTTCCAGGTGATCTTAAATTTGTTGCTCCGCCTAAAGATGGTATTTGTGATGAGCAGCTCATGCTCCACGCATTGGCTGAGGAGGAGAATACCACTGGGGTTTATATTTCCCACCCCTTCTTTGCCTATTGTGCCGTTCCAGAGTTGGGAGTCTCGACCAACTCTGGTATTGAAATCTCCCAGAAGGATGAGTTTGTCTGCCTTAGGTGTGGCTGTAAGGACTGCTATAAAACTGATCCTTGTTGTCTTCCTCATCATCGAGTGTTGGGGCGTACACGCTGATGACCATGGAATATTGGTTGTTGCTGAGCTTGAGCTGAAGTGTCATGAGACGGTCGTTGATACCCACAGGAAGCTCCAAAAGCTGACTGGCGATCTTATTTTTGATGGCAAGGCCAATCCTGTGAATGCATCTCTCTTCAGGTGGCTTTCCTTTCCAAAAGAAGGTGTAGCCACCTCCATCCTCTTTTAATTGGCCCTCATCGGCCTGGCGGGTCTCACTGAGGGCTGCAGTATCAATGTTGAGTCTTGCCAGTTCTCTGGCAATTATGACAATTCTTCTGTCTGAGCATTCACTATGCTGAGAGTCCATAAGGGTGCGGACATTCCAGGTGGGGAAATTCATTGTCTTATCTCTCTTATTTCGGCCGCAAAGTTGAGTGATCCCACTGGATACCGCCATCCAGTCAGAAGAGAGTGAGACAGCCTGTTTGGAGCACCTTTTATAGCTCCCACCCTATTTGGGATGAGCAGAGGGGATCCTGAAAAGACCTGCTCAGTCACAGCTGCTAGAATATTCTTGGCAAGCAAACACAAAATGGGTGTGAACATAGTCAAAACAAATTTGTTTGCAATTTGAAGTATTTACTCAATTATATTAGTACATTACATTACTAATGTCTAGCTCTGTGGGAACAATAAGGGATCACATATAGGAGACTCAGAAACCAGGAGACACATAAAATCCCAACCAATGAGGCTGTCTTTTTGCCACATTCTACCCCAGAATTCTCCTGTCCTCCTCCACCCCGTCTGGCAGAGCGCTCCAAGCGATTGCTCTCTGAGCTCAGCTGCCATTGTTTGTAACAAAGTGTAAAAGATATTTAACTTCATTGGAGTTAGCAAATGTTCTAGGTCTTAACCTAACAAAGCACTTCTAACACACAAAATAGGCTCTCGTTTGCTTGCCCTTTGGGGTTTTGTTGCTTACCAGGATATGTGGAATCACATTAAGATGTGTTTCCTAGTTCACCATAAAATATTCATGAATTATAAAAATAGCTTGATAATGAACTTCAGAATACTACTTAAATATGCCCACGCAGACTGGGGGGGAATATGTGGTTAGTGTTGTGAAGGATAGATGCTGGCAGCTGATCAGAGCATCCTGCTAATAATGTTAATTAGATCCTGGAAGCATGCTCCATGCATTCTAAGGTTGGAGCACTACCACAAGTGATGATACTTGCAAGATCAACATCAGAAAAAATCTTCTGTAATGAGGCTTCTTAAAATTCCATAAATCACACAGAAGCAATTTGTTTCCTGCAGAATTACAAAAAGAAATTTGCAGCTGGAATGCCTTCCAGCTGAGGATTGCCAGTAGATAACAAATGTGCTTCCTAGAGCAATTAGGGATGAATAATTACATGCTGAGAGGCAGTGTGGTCTAGTAGATAAGGGACTAGAATGGAAATCATAAGACTGGGATTCTATTTCTGGTTCTGCCACATGACCATAGATAGGCCATTTCACTTCTCTCCCTTGTCTATCTAGAGATAAGTTTTCTTGGGTAAAGACTGTCTCTTAGTACGTGTTTGTACAGTCCCTAGTGCAATGGTGATTGCAGTCTTTGTTGGGGCCTCTAGAAGCTACAAATAATAATAAAGTACAGACGAGCAGGGTAAAAGAAATAATGGACACAGCCATTTTTGAAATTGGTTGAGGCAAGGTCTTCTCATTCTGAGTTGGCATGTTCTGTGCTCTCCAGGCCACATTCAGGCTCACATCTCTTTTACTCTCAGTTGGACTTGGATCAAAGCTCTGCAGGGAACAGCAAGTCTTCTTCTAATCAGCTTGACCCAATAAGATATAGACTGCATTTAGACCTTAAGAGAGGCCAGGAACCCATCAGAATCTCCATGGGCAGTTCCTTTTAAGACCCAATTGAAAATGTTAACTTATTGGTTATTATTATTGTATTGTGGTAACACCAGGAGCCCCAGTGATGGACCCAGACCCCCTTGTGCTAGGGGTTGTACAAACACAGAACAAAGCAATGGTCCTTGCCCCCAAAAGTTTACAATCTATGTGACATTCTCCTAGTTAACCACCTTGAAACCTGTTGCATTTGACAGCTGTAAATCAGGAGCTCCCCAACTCAGTTTTCTAAACATTTCTTAATGGTGAGATCTATTTTGGCTAAAAGTGAGCTCAGCTGTTTCCTTACACTGCATAATAATCTCCCTCAGGGAAGTGATGGAAGAGACATTTCTTGAGGCACTGGACTGGACAGAGCTCCGGAGAACACTCTGTCAGGAACAATACTTCAGTGGTAGGTGGCTGGGCAAGCCGGATTTGAAGCCCTGTGAATCTCAGATGTTTGAAGATGAGTTTTTCTATGGAGCTGGATGGGGAAATATGTAATGTGAGGCGGGCACATGTATTTCTGTTTATGCCCTCTACTGGATGCCATGTAGACCTTGCTCGTAGTGCGTATGTCACTTTCTGTTGGCTGGCTCACGGAAGATTTAATCCGCAGTACTACTACAGCAAAAGGTGATTCTTTAACTAAAGTTTAGGGGCATCTGCTTTTAGAGTGTAGGCTCCAGGGTTCTGTTCTCTGCTGAGGACCAGGAATCTCACACAGGGATCAATCCTCGAATGGCCCCAGCAGGAGGATCTAATAAGTCTTTCCTAGCTCTAAAATCAATGATTGTTGTACAGGAGGCAAAACTTTCTCTGGAGCCCAGGTCTGAGACTGGGGAACGAACTCCCCCAGGAACTAAGGACCATCACAAACCTCACCACTTTCCACGTCAAGTGCCAGGCACATTTCTTTGACCTTGCCTTCTCTAACAAACACATCACAACAGGTACATTTATAAAAAACAAAACCCTGCCAAAACAAGAGACACTCCACTGCACATGCTTCTCCCTCTGGGGAGAGGATGAGAAAACATACAACATGTGACAGACGTGTAGTCATGCTGCTAAATGCACTGTCGGAAAGTGCCTGGATACAAGCGATGAGTGTGGTATAAGAAACTATACAGAACAGGACATCAGGTCTCCTGTGGATAACTCACACTGGATACACACAGCCAGCTCAAGATCCTCTGACTGATCAAACTATCCTCTCACAATCATATAGGTGAAGGGACATGTTTGGAACTAGGGGTGCCGCATCACCTGGCTTGAAGTGATTTCCACTATATACAGGTTCAACAGTTTGGTTCAATCGTTCTCAGCATCCCACTTTAAAAATTGTTCCAGCATCCCTGGTGCCTTGGTATCTCGAGACTGTGGTTTCCACTTCAGGGCAGACTGTTCGATAACAGGGAAGTTAATCCAACTGTGACTCTAACTCCTTTGGCACACGAGCTAATCACACTGCTTATTAATTTTTGCCAGCCTTAATATAGAATTTGAACAGCCTCCTTGGAAACCCTATTCCCTCTGAACACCACGTAAGCAGACACCTGTGATATTAGGCCCCTTTCACCTTCATAACAATAGGAAAGTGCTAGCAGACACTTTCGGGCACCAGACTGTTTCCTGGCGGGAACTGTTTGGAAGTGATACCACCTGGGGACCTGTCTGAGAAGCCAGTAGACTGGAGAAGCCATGTTGTAGATAGCCACAATGAAGCTGGAGTTTGTGAATTAACCCTGCATCAGAGTGAGATTGTAGATAGCAGAAGATCCAGACACAACGAAAGCATAAAACACAGAGGCAGTGGCTGAGTCAGACAGTAGGAGCGACCATTGAGGGCTGCCCTGCAGAGAACAGAATACTTCTGTGCATACACCATTTGCTTTACAAGACAAGGCTGATAACAGAAAATGGAGGGCATTAAACATGCAATCTAAGAATTTAGCTCAGGCACAGAAGAGCTGGAAGGAGGAATTTAAAGAAATTACTATGACAGGTAAAGAGGATGCTTAGAAAATAAAACTGGTAGCTGATTAGAAAAAGAAGGAGAGAGAGAGAAGTGAGACTGCGCAGAAATTCCCCAAGCTCAACACACCTCGGAAGCAACAGCAGGCTGTTTTAATACTCCCTGTACTCCCAGGAAGAATGAAATGGTGGAATATCATCATTTCTTTACTCAGGATCAAGCAGCTGGGGAGGATATAGATAAATAAAGCACTGATTTAAAAGTGCAAGCAGCCAGCTGCAATTTTGGAAAGATTCATTGATAAAAGACGAGATGGTGTTTGGGATACGAGAGTCACAAGTATGAAAGCGGTTGCTGAGGGAAGCTGACCTGACTTTGAGGAAAAGCTTGGAGACATGCAGGGCTGCAGAGCTACTCAAAGAGAGGACTGGAACCGTGGAAATGCAGTCAGCAGAAACGGTCCATGTGATACATAAGAAACAGAAATGAAAACCAGATACAACATTAGTAGATGACAATGGTACAGAAACATGCAAGTACTGTGGGAGAAAACATGTAAGACAGAAAAAGAGATGCCTGGCTTATGGGGGAAAATACCATATCTGTGACAAATTTAATCACTTTGCAGTCAAATGTTTGTCCAGAAAGAAGAAAAACAAATCCCAGGTACACACAGTAACAGAAGAGAGCAACATAGAGTATGAGGACATTATGTGAGTGACTGAACAGTGGGTAAACACAGTGCAAGAAGGCCCTAGAAAGCACCAGAAACAGTTGCATGCAATCATGTTACTCGTGAAGAAAGCAATACAATTTCCATTTAGATTGTGGCATAAGTTGTAACATTATCCCAACCAGTCTGTTGAACCCAGACATACCTTAGAAGAGACTAACCAGCTGTTAACAATGTACAACCATACCACTTTAAAGCCCATGGGGAAATGTACAATTAAATTAAGAAATCCAAGGAACAAAAAGAAATACAGACTGGACTTTGTGGTCATAGATGATGAGATAGCAGTACCACTTCTGGGCAGCAAGGCCACCCAAGCCACGAACCTGATAAAAGTACAATCCCAGAACATAATGCAAGTGGATAGCGGAGTGACTGAAGATTCCTTGGATGATATTACCTGGGATCAGGTGATAATATAGAGAAAGTACAGGAATGTATTTCAGGGAGATGGATGGCTGGACAGTGTTTATAAAATAGAGATTGACACCAGTGTGAAGCCAGTTAAATTGCCAAAAAGAAAAGTACCCATTGCATTACTACAGCCACTGAAATATGAACTGCAGGGCCTGGAGAATCACGGAATTATACAGCCTGTAGAGAAGAGCACAAACTGGATAAGCAGTCCTGTGGTGGTAAGAAAGCCATCAGGAAAACTAAGAATATGCATAGACCCAAAGACATTAAACAAAGTTTTGAAATGGAGCCATTTCCTTCTGCCTAGAATTGAGGACATATTACCAGATCTGTCTAAAATGAGACTTTTAACAGTATGCAATGTAAAAAATGGATTCTGGCACATCAAACTGGATGAAGAATCCAGTTATTTGAAGATTAAGGATGCCAGTGGGAGTCAGTCCGGCACTAGAAAACTATTACAGAGCAGAGTGACCCAAAAATTGGAGGGCCTGACCAGAATCTGGACAATAGCAGAAGATGTACTGATAGTGCGGGAGGACTACAATCCAGAACAAGCATGAGATCATGAGTACAAAGTACTACAATTTTTACAGAGAAAAGAGTATTAAATTTAACATAGACAAACTCAGGTTGAGAGTAACCTAGGTGCCACACATTGGATATTTGTTGACTTCCAAAGGCCTGAAAGTAGACTCAGAAAAAGTGAGGGCAATTAGATAAATGCCAAGACCCAGCAACGTCAAAGGAGTGCAAAGATTCCTGAGAATAGTTAATTATTTAGCAAAGTTTTGCAACCATCTGTCTGAGAGCTGCTGAGACAGCTGACACATTAAGACACCTTATAGGAATGGATGGACTGACAGGAGCAAGCATTCTGGAATGTAGAAGAGATAGTTGGGAAAGCTCCCATTTTGAAATATTACAACACAGAGGAACCCCTGATGCGGCACTGTGATGCATCTGAGTCAGATCTAGGGGCTATCATGCTGCAAGGGGAACAACTTGTTAAGTTTGCAAGCAGAGCATTGTCTGTGACAGAGAAGGGCTATGCTCAAATTGAAAAGGAGTTGTTAGCAATACTGTTTGGAATGGAAAAGTTTGACCAATACACTTATAGTTGCAAAGTGGATGTACAATCTGACAATAAACCTCTCAAAATAATTTAGAGAAAGTCATTACTCAGTGCACCAAAGCACGTACACCAGATGATGATACAACTGCAGAGGTATGATGTACAGATCAAGTACTGCCCAGGCAGAGACTTGGTGTTGGCAGACACCTTGAGCAATTCATACCTGCCACAACCCAGCAAAGAGGGATCAATAGAGGCTGATGTGGAGACAATAAATATGGTACAGTACTTATCTATCTCAGAAGAAAGGCTGAGAGAGATACAGAGCAAGACAGAATGCCACAGACATTGAAACTCTTGATCCTACAAGGATGGCCAGCCACAGAAGACCAAGTACCTAAAGAGGTACTATTCTTTCAGATAAGGGATGAATTGTGTGAACAGAATGGCATTATATATCCATGAGAAAAAGCAATTATTTCAGCATCTTTTAGGAATAAGATTATGCAAAAAGTTCATTCATCACACCTGGGAATTGAGGGTTGCTTAAAGTATGCGAAAGAGACTATATACTGGCCAGGAATGAAGGAATGATTACAGACATTCATGGAAAAGTGTGATGTATGCATATCCTGGGAAGACTGTCAACTGAAAGAGACGCTGTGGCAACATGAAGTTCCAGAAAAAACATGGGTGAAGGTGGGAAGTGGATTTGTTTACCATTCGAGGCAAAGGATACATGATCATTGTAGACTATTTTTCTAATTTCTGGGAGATAGACAATTTACCAGATGCAGGATCCAGAACAGTCATAGAACAGAAGATAAACCACACTTTGCATGTATGGGATACCAGATATCATGTGTTCCAATGATGGACCACGTTTTTTGTTTTTTTTTTTCTGGAGAGTTACAGAATTTCAATAAGGACTGGGATTTTTATCACATAATATCTTCACCGGGGTATCCTCAAAACAATGGAAAAGTGGAACCAGCAGTAGAACTGCTAAGAAACTGTTGAAAAAAACTAAAACTGCAGAGGCTAATTCATACTCAGCACTACTAAATCACAGGAGTACTCCCACACAAGGCCTAAATTCTAGTACAGCCCAACGATTGATGAGCCAGAGAATGAAGACACTCTTGCCAGGTTTCAGAGTAGCAACCGTGTTAGTCTGTATTCACAAAAAGAAAAGGAGTACTTGTGGCACCTTAGAGACTAACCAATTTATTTGAGCATAAGCTTTCATGAGCTACAGCTCACTGCATCGGATGCATCCGATGAAGTGAGCTGTAGCTCATGAAAGCTTATGCTCAAATAAATTTGTTAGTCTCTAAGGTGCCACAAGTACTCCTTTTCTTCTTGCCAGGTTGTTAGAGTCTGTGTACTCAGGTGCTTCACTTGGCGAACTACAGAAAAAACAACAAAAAAGACAAACATTTTACTACAACAGATACATGAGAGATCTGCCAGATCTGGAGCCGGGTGACAAAGTGCATATATAACCATTAACGAAAAACGATAAGTTCTGGCAAAAAGCTACAGTGGTACAACCAGGAAACATATCAAGTGCAAGTATCATATATCAAGTGCAAACGGACATGGACAGATAGTGAGGCAAAACCATAGGCACTTCAGGAATATAAAGGAAACCTGTAAGGACAATATGGACAGCACAGGTCTTACCGTTCTACAGCAGGAGACTCCCAAGTTAGAGTTGATAGAAGTAGAAAATGTCAGAGGCTTACCAGAGGATAGACAGGATAAACAAACTAGGGAAATACAACCTAGACGGAGCTACTATCAGGTGGGTGCATAACTGGTTGGAAAATCGTTCCCAGAGCGTACTTATCAGTGGTTCACAGTCATGCTGGAAGGGCATAATGAGTGAGGTCCTGCAGGGATCGGTTCTGGGTCTGGTTCTGTTCAATATCTTCATCAATGATTTAGATAATTGCAAAGAGAGTACACTTACAAAGTCTGTGGACGATACCAAGATGGGAGGGGTTGCAAGAGCTTTGGAGGACAGGATTCAAATTCAAAATGATCTGGACAAACTGGAGAAATGGTCTGAAGTAAATAGGATGAAATTCAATAACGACAAATGCCAACCCTCCACTTAGGAAGGAACAATCAGTTATACACGTACAAAATGGGAAATGACAGCCTAGGCAGGAGTACTGCGGAAAGGGATCTGGAGGTCATAGTGGATCACAAGCTAAATATGAGTCAACAGTGTAACACTATTGCAAAAAAAGCAAACATCATTCAGGAGTATTTTAAGCAAGACACAAGAAGTAATTCTTCCGCTCTACTCCACGCTGATTAGGCCTCAACTGGAGTATTGTGTCTAGTTCTGGGTGCCACATTTCAGGAAAGATGTGAACAACTTGGAGAAAGTCCAGAGAAGAGCAACAAAAATGATTAAAGGTCTAGAAAACATGACCTATAAGGGAAGATTGAAAAAATTGGGTTTGTTTAGTCTGGAGAAGAGAAGACTGAGAGGGGACATGTTTTGAAGTACATAAAAGGTTGTTGGAGGGAGAAAAATTGTTCTTCTTAACCTCTGTGGATAGGACGAGAAGCAATGAGCTTAAATTGCAGCAAGGGAGTTTAGGTTGGACATTAGAAAAACTTCCTAACTGTCAGGGTGGTTAAACACTGGAATAAATTGCCTAGGGAGGTTGTGGAATCTCCATTACTGGAGATTTTTAAGAGCAGTTTATACAAACACCTTTCAGGGATGGTCTAGATAATATTTAGTTCTGCCATGAGTGCAGGGGACTGGATTAGATGACCTCTTGAGGTCCTCTCCAGTTCTACGATTCTATGATTCTAAGAGGGTGTTTCAGTGAATATGCCAGCAACACCAAGCCTAGAGACTCTGGTTGACCAGACTGGAGGAAGACAGCACCAGGGAGGCACCAGTGAACCATACTGTACTAGAGAATGGCAGATTGTTAAAAGACCTGCTCGTCTGAGGGATTTTGTGTGATGGAGTTCCAAGTTGTTCAGGAATATAGCTAGACAAACTGATAAGGTGATAAACGCAGGAACCACAAAAATGGTCAGCATCTGAAAGGAATACATTAGATTATGTTATCAGTTATTGCTTGGGTATTTAACAATTTTCTTTAAACGAGAGGGATGTAACAATATGAAAGTGGTATCAGACCTTTTCAGGTAACAAACTGTTTGGAAGCGACACCATCTGGGGAACTGTCTGAGAAGCCATGAGACTGAAGAAGCCATGTTGTAAGTAGCCACAATAAAGCTGGAGTTTGTTAATTAACCCTGTGTCAGAGTGAGATTGTATATGGCAGAAGATCCAGACACAACGGAGCATAAAATAACCATAATATCAAAGAAATTCCAAGTTCCTCTGTTCCCAAAGGACCAGACACATACCACAGGTCAGTTCCTCCTTAGATCTCCCTCCTTTATCCAATAAGGCAATGATCAGTCCAACCCAGGAATAAATTTGTTTAGGCTCTATTAATTAAATGAAAATGAAGCAAGAGATATTTGTACAATGCTACGAATGCTAAAGACACAGACAGACAAAGGCAAACTTAGGTTTATTATCTAATAAAATTTCTGTTCAAAGTAACAAGACTTACAGATTCAGCTTCTGAGGCTTATCCCCAGCTATGGTAGCTGGGGTCCTTTACCTGGCAGACAAAGTCCTTGCCTTTTAGGATTCAATCTGATAGAAAGAACCCTGTTTCCTTCTGTTAGGCAGCCTTCATCCAAAAACCCTGCCATGTGAGTGTTCTGACCCCAGGCCTCACAGATGCAAAAGGTAATGGGGGGAAGGGGGGCGGGGAGAGTCCATGAGGTAATTCTTCAGTGAAGTCATCCTTTGTAACCCTTCCCTGGGTGGGAGTTTCACCTTCTCCATTGTCCTGTAAACATGATTCTACCTACTGTATGGAGAATCAAGGGGTTTCCTCTGGACATGTTGCTTTTTAATGGGTATCAACTGACCACTCTCCCCGCTCAGGGATGTAGCCATTTTTATGGGCAAAACTCACCAAAGATTGATGGCTCTTGTTATCATGGGGTCTGTCCCAACCATGTGAGAGTTATGTTACACGCATGTAAAGATATTAATCTAACATGAGAAATTCAGAGATTTGCATATGAGTATTAGTCATCCACTCACCAGCATTTACGAAAGTCCAAAAATGACATATATTACTGCAATTTTAACCACTTAATTATAATAATGTTCCACCAGCATTAAGCCTGACATATTGTCAGTTGATTCTCAGATCTAGAGCTGGCCCAAGCCTTCACCCCTTCTTCACAGGGGTCTAGAAGAGCCCATATAAACACTTCTTTTAAGGAATTTTAAATAAACGATGTTAGAAAATACTATAAAATACAGATAATCTCAAAAAGATCAAATTCACAGTGTCCTTTTACAAAGAGTAGGGTGTACTACTGCCACTACAGTTCTTGGTCTGTTATTTTCTAAATGCCTTTTGGAAATGTGTTTACGTAGAAACTGGGAAAAGGCATGGTGGGTTGTTTGACACAGACTATTCTTGTTACTGGAAGACGAATAATAAGAGAAAAGAGTCTGTGGGAAATAGAAACTGCTGGCGTTAAAAGATGCCAATAACAAAAATCAACCAGACTCTTTGATTAGGAGAAATTTTTGAACAGGTAGCAAGCCAGAGGTCTGAGAGGAGTGATATGTCTCCCACCACAGCAGTGGTGCCATTCAAGCTGGATGTGGAATTAGAGGTACTGTATTCTCCTAGGCTGTGGTTGACAAGAACTGCGTCATTAAACCATGAGGTTTAGAGGAGTGTAGGTGAATATGTATGTGAGGGAGATACCAACAGGTTTCTGAAATGTAATGTGGCTTTAAGGTACCTACCCTATTTTCAGCTGATTCAAGATATAATGGAGATTTTATAGAACTGGAAACTTCACCCTAAACTCAACTCTAACTCAACCTAAACATTTTCTATTATTCAGAAAAAGTTTGGATAACTTCCTCTCCCCACCCACCCCATTATAAATCAATGAGCCTAGAGCATATGCTTGAAGTTAAGCACGTTTAAGTATTTTGCTGAATCAGGACCATAATGAACAAGAGTTTGACAAAGTTCCTCTTTTAATTAGCTTCCAGGAAATGCACATTTGTTTTTAGTAGAAGTCTAATGAAGATAGATTTGTTTAAGATGTCAGTTGATAGAGCCAGAAACCAAGACACATCAACAAAACAAAAGCCCGGCGTTCATTAATAACAACAAAAAATCCCGATGCTGATTATACTTCCAACAGTACTGGTGTAATGCCTTTAAACTTTCATTAACCTTACTCTCACATTGGAGGTGATTATTTTCCTAAATGTCTGATGCTGAATGATATATGTGCACCTGTGTGATAGCAGCTGGATAGCTATAATTTTACCGAGCTGGAAGAAACATGGAAAATCACCTGTACTCTTAACTATTTTATTTCTTTTATGACTTCAGTATGAATCTCATTCCTTAAAAGCTACTGGTTAAGCTTACATTTGTCAGGGGAAATGTGGGTGTTTTATCATACCAGCTGTTAAAAGTCTCCTTCAACTCTGCACACTGCTTTAGGAGTCCTTGCTTTTATCACTGCTCAAACTTTCAAGCGGTACCCAGAACAAAGGAAAGAACAGCTGGGAAGATTTAAAAACAGCAACGTCTGCCATTTCACCCAGGTTCAAGCACAATAATTAATAAAGCTTTTTTTTCCTCCTCCATTCAAAATATAAATGCACAATCACTTTTGAATAGATGAACATGACTTCTTTGTATTGTTGACATTGGCACTTCCCTTTGTATTCCAGGAACTGCATACCCCTGATCCAAAAATGCAATTAATTATTGTTATTATTAATAGAGGCCAACCTAAATGCCAGCCTGGTAGAGGCCCCATTGAGTTAGGTGCTGTACTATATAAAAATATGTGAATCTGCCAATATCTTGCTCAGCTCAGAAAGAAAGAGTCACAAATCTATAAAGTTAACATACAAATAGCTACATACATGGAGAGACCAATGATCCATCCAGTCTTGTATCCTGACAGTGGCCAATGCCTGATGCTTGCAAGGAAGCCAAACAGAAAAACAACACCAAGCTCGATAATGCCCTTCGTATTGCAATAATGCAGTGAGAGAAAATTGTTTCCTGTTCCCATCTGTTATCAGTTTATGCTTTGAAGTATGAGGACTGGACTGATAATCTTTGTAATTTTATCATGATTAGTGTAATTAAAGATGCTGGGGTAGGTTTTCACAGACACAAATGGCATAGAAAGCCAATGGGAGTTAGGAGCCATTTTTGCCTTTGAAAATCTATCCTGCTATCTTTCATCACATAAATGACTTTTCCACTTTTTGAAACTTACAAAGCTTTCTGCTTTAACAATATCCTGTGGCGGGGCATTCCATAGGTTATCCACACGAGTTCAAAAGCAATAGTAAAATAGTGCTCTGGTGTGATACCTCCAGCTCCAGTGTGGACATACCCTTAGGTGAATAAATCCCATCGAAAATTAATATATACTTTATACACACACACACACACACACACACACACACACACACTTTCTCTCCTTCCTTCTCTCTCTGTCCCCCCCATCACAAACATAGGGAGTGCATTCATGCTTTTTGCCATAACTTGCCTTCACACCGTGTGCACTGGGTAGATACCTACCTGCCACACTCCATCTCAAAGCGTAGTTATTAAAGTACTTTGGATTCCTTTGCATTCAAACACTATGGGCCAGGCTGGGCCCTTACTCACAGGTAGCAGCACCATACATCCCAGCTACTCCAGTGCGGTTAGTCATGGTGTGCAGTAAACAGGGGATCACAATCCTTTGAGGTAAGGATTAGAAAGCACCTTGAGACCTCCTGAGGAAAAGCACATACAGAGGAGCCAGGTATTTTTATTAATCTGATTGGCGCTGAGCACCTTAAAATGCTCAATACCTTGCAGCATTAAGCCTGTGGTGTCTCTCATGGTGGAGAAGAGACAGTCCTCAGCTGTTGTCAATATAAAGGGGGTTCTTTACTGAAGCTTCTGAGCACAGACAAGGAGCCTGTCATTCTCCCTGGCTCTCAGCTCATACTGCTTAATATCAGTACTGAGCGTCTCCCTGGCTCAGACAGTCATGGAATAGACTGCCAACTGCTACATGCGCCGAGAAATATAAGATAATACGATCGCTTAAAAACGACCTCATTTGTTTCCAAAGCATATTGATGGGGCCTGATTCTGCTCTCCCTCGCACTGAGTTAACTCCATTAGCTTCAATGGCCGTACTCCTGATTTATGTTCAAGCCTTTTGGCTTTGAAACAGAGCCTCCGTCCCTCAAGGCATTAGTGGCTTGATAGACTAACAGTGCCACTGAAAGGAAAAAATAAGGAGCACATGAACAACTCGGGTCCCAGCCGGAGAATTTTCCAAGATGGTGACAGCAGCACTTCCAAGAGGCAGCATTTAAAAATCATCATTAACAAAACCAAGCTCTTTAAACAGTCACCCCCAGGCACTTGGGCCTACATTAAAATAGACTTACAGAGACATTCATAGACTTAAAATAAAACTCATATTTAGAATGCCACCAAAATTGTCTCCAGTGTTCACTCTGGCTTCGCTAACAGTCTCGTCCTTAAATTACTCACCAGGAAAGGAAACGGGGTTTTTTTTAAGCTAAAAGGAGCCTGTGTATGAAACAAGGCTAGAAGAACTCTGCCAAAATGCAGCCTGCCAGAGGTGGGTGGCTTGCAGTTGATACAGTGTATATTCCATATTGTCATCATGATTACAGTAGCAGCTAGAGCAGGGATACTCAGACCTCAGTGGTTCAGGAGCCAAATTAGCAATTGACATTACCCAAAAGAGCCACACTCATGTGAATTCATTGTTTCATTTACTATAGTACTATATGTTCATATTTAAACAGTGTGACAAGGGAAATATTTAGTTTTTATCTATATAAAATTCTCACAGCAAAATGACTGACCCAGTATTATTATTTTATCAACTACAATTGGTTAATAACATAGTAAAAGCCTCCTGATTGGTTAATAACTTTGATTGACTAATAAGTAAACCACACAGAGCTTTAATATCATGTGCTGCGAAGAGCCGCAGGAGACACATTAAAGAGCCACTTGTGGCTCCTGAGCATCAGTCTGAGTATCACTGAGCTAGAAGCTCCAACCAAGATCAAGTCCCCGTTTGCACGGTGCTGTGCCCGGATGGCCCCTGCTCCTGAAGAGTTTACAAACTAAATGGGCAAGACAAAGGGTGGGAGTGAGGGACATTACAGATGGGGAACTGCCACACAGCAAGATCAAATGATTTGCCCAAGGTCACACAGGAAGTCAGTGCAGAGCTGCACATTGACCTCAGATCTCCTGAGTCTCAATCTAGTGCCCTAATGACAAGACCATTCTTCCTCTATCTACTGTAACTGTCCATCATATTTCTAATGTGGCCGCCTCCTGGATATCCAGGTGCCTATCCCAAGAACCCTGTCTGAGTTTAAATGTCAAATGTTGCACTTCTGGAGTCCACCCTGTCCTTCTTGCTGCCAGTGAACCGCTGGTGTCTCCAATACGTCTCATATCAACAAGAGAAGAATGGCTGAAGGACTACATTAGCTGGTAACTGCCACTTTGAGGCTCATATTATTAACTATTTCGATGTCTCCGACTCAAGGAATATTTCCAAAATATCTCTGAACAACATAATGATCCACAGAGGCCTGCCTACCAACATTACAAAAAGAAGGATTCTAGGTGGACTCCTCCTGAAGGTCGAAACAGCAAACTGGACTTCTACATAGAGTGCTTCCGCCGACGTGCACGGGCTGAACTTGTGGAAAAGCAGCATCACTTGCCCCATAACCTCAGCCGTGCAGAACACAATGCCATCCACAGCCTCAGAAACAACTCTGACATCATAATCAAAAAGGCTGACAAAGGAGGTGCTGTTGTCATCATGAATAGGTCGGAATATGAACAAGAGGCTGCTCGGCAGCTCTCCAACACCACTTTCTACAAGCCATTACCCTCTGATCCCACTGAGAGTTACCAAAAGCATCTACAGCATTTGCTCAAGAAACTTCCTAAAAAAGCACAAGATCAAATCCGCACAGACACACCCCTGGAACCCCGACCTGGGATATTCTATCTACTACCCAAGATCCATAAACCTGGAAATCCTGGGCGCCCCATCATCTCAGGCATTGGCACCCTGACAGCAGGATTGTCCGGCTATGTAGACTCACTCCTCAGGCCCTACGCTACCAGCACTCCCAGCTACCTTCGAGACACCACTGACTTCCTGAGGAAACTACAATCCATTGGTGATCTTCCTGATAACACCATCCTGGCCACTATGGATGTAGAAGCCCTCTACACCAACATTCCACACAAAGATGGAGTACAAGCCATCAAGAACACTATCCCCGATAATGTCACGGCTAACCTGGTGGCTGAACTTTGTGACTTTGTCCTTACCCATAACTATTTTTGTTGGATCATATTAAAGAAGTTCTGTATTAAAATCACAAATGAGTTTGATTCCCCATAGTTTAAATTCCAGGGTATTACTAATTAAGAGGTCTCTTGGGTTTTGGTACTGTTTCTCTCCCTCTATGTGTGAAACTTGCAAGCTGCTAATTGCGTTAGTACATTCTAAGACAGAGTCTGTTCTCAAAGCAATTCACAGAGACTCAAAGCAATACTCTAACAACAGAAACAGCACCCAGAGACTCCCCGCCCTTTTGTTGTATTAACAATTGTGATTAAAATAGAGATAGAGGATGTATGTGGATGGATGCTTGGTGTGGATAATAACTGAATGATCAGGGAGGTGCCAGCCTAAGAATCCAGTGTCCATCGGCTGAAGAAGGCGTCAAGTGGAAATAACCAGAGGACCCCCGGAGGGCAGACTGGAATCCACCCAACAGCCTCAAGAATGGGAGAACCAAAGAACAAGATAACTTCTTGGAGCCGTCAGGAATGTGCTATCTGCTGATTGATTCAGCAACAGCATGATGAAGCAATTCCCATAGACTGGCATAGGAAGAAATTCCTATAAAAATAGACTCTTAAAAAGTGAGAACTTTGGGGTCTGATTCTGCAAACCAACTTCCAGGAGCATCAGATGAGCATCTGACAAGGCCCTGCTCCCTCCTCATGTCCAGGCCACCTGGCCAGTGGCTTGGCATGAGCAACTCTAAGGCTGGTAACTATGATAACAACCTTGCAGAACCTGTGTGTGTGTGTGTGTGTGTGTATATGAATGAATGTGTGAAGAAATATGAGATTGAATGGAATGTTATAGCTATAACTAACTGCTTACTATGATAACAACCTTGCAGAACCTGTGTGTGTGTGTATGAATGAATGAGTGAATAAAGATGAGATTGAATGGAATGTTACAGCTGTAGACTATGATTCTTTCTGTATTCACAATAAATGTGGTATTTTGCCTTTTTCCCTTTAATAAGATCCTGCTGGTTTTTAATTTATTGGTACAACATTTTACATTTGGGGACAATGTATACCTTCAGATCAGCGGCACTGCTATGGGTACCCGCATGGCCCCACAGTATGCCAACATTTTTATGGCTGATTTAGAACAACGCTTCCTCAGCTCTCGTCCCCTAACGCCCCTACTTTACTTGCGCTATATTGATGACATCTTCATCATCTGGACCCATGGAAAAGAAGCCCTTGAGGAATTCCACCATGATTTCAACAATTTCCATCCCACCATCAACCTCAGCCTGGTCCAGTCCACACAAGAGATCCACTTCCTGGACACTACAGTGCTAATAAACGATGGTCACATCAACACCACCCTATACCGGAAACCTACTGACCGCTATTCCTACCTACATGCCTCCAGCTCTCACCCTGACCACACCACACGATCCATCGTCTACAGCCAAGCTCTGCGATACAACCGCTTTTGCTCCAACCCCTCAGACAGAGACAAACACCTACAAGATCTCTATCAAGCATTCTTACAATTACAATACCCACCTGCGGAAGTGAAGAAACAGATTGATAGAGCCAGAAGAGTTCCCAGAAGTCACCTACTACAGGACAGGCCTAACAAAGAAAATAACAGAACGCCACTAGCCGTCACCTTCAGCCCCCAACTAAAACCCCTCCAACGCATTATTAAGGATCTACAACCTATCCTGAAGGATGACCCAACACTCTCACAAATCTTGGGAGAAAGGCCAGTCCTTGCCTACAGACAGCCCCCCAACCTGAAGCGAATACTCACCAACAACCACATACCACACAACAGAACCACTAACCCAGGAACCTATCCTTGCAACAAAGCCCGTTGCCAACTGTGCCCACATATCTATTCAGGGGACACCATCACAGGGCCTAACAACATCAGCCACACTATCAGAGGCTCGTTCACCTGCACATCCACCAATGTGATATATGCCATCATGTGCCAGCAATGCCCCTCTGCCATGTACATTGGTCAAACTGGACAGTCTCTACGTAAAAGAATAAATGGACACAAATCAGATGTTAAGAATTATAACATTCATAAACCAGTCGGAGAACACTTCAATCTCTGGTCACGCAATCACAGACATGAGGGTCGCTATCTTAAAGCAAAAAAACTTCAAATCCAGACTCCAGCGAGAAACTGCTGAATTGGAATTCATTTGCAAATTGGATACTATTAATTTGGGCTTGAATAGAGACTGGGAGTGGCTAAGTCATTATGCAAGGTAGCCTATCTCCCCTTGTTTTTTTCCTACAAACCCCCCCCAAGACGTTCTGGTTAAACTTGGATTATTGCTGTGCACATTGTAAGATGAGCTATTGCCAGCAGGAGAGTGAGTTTGTGTGTGTGGTTTTTGGAGGGGTGTGTGTGTGGGGGGGGGGGGGTGAGAACACCTGGATTAGTGCTGGAAATGACCCACCTTGATTATCATGCGCATTATAAAGAGAGGTTTCAAAGAGGGATGGGCTATTACCAGCAGGAGAGTGAGTTTGTATGTGTGTCTGTGGGGGGGGGGGGGTAAGGGTGAGAAAACCTGGATTTGTGCTGGAAATGGCCCTCCTTGATGATCACTTTAGATAAGCTGTTACCAGCAGGAGAGTGGGGTGGGAGGAAGTTTTGTTTCATGGTCTCTGTGTGTATATAATGTCTTCTGCAGTTTCCACGATATGCTATGCATCCGATGAAGTGAGCTGTAGCTCACGAAAGCTCATGCTCAAATAAACTGGTTAGTCTCTAAGGTGCCACAAGTACTCCTTTTCTTTTTTCTTTTTATTAACACACTGATCACAAATGCTTGGTGGCAGATGTGAATACTCCTTGGCCTAGATTTATGAGTGTATGAATCCTTTCTGGCAATCAGCTCTGTGACACACCAGTACGCACTGCATTCAGAACAAAGAGCCAAATCCTGGTTCAGCTGAAGTGAATGGGAGCTTTGCCACTGACTTCAGTGGAAGCAGGATTTGGATTTGGCCCAGTCTGTTTGGGCCCCACATACAAAATAACTCACTAATGCACATTCGAAAAGCAAGAGTTTCATTAGTCAGGCTGAGATAGGAAGAATGGGAGAGAGAAAGAGTTGAAGCGTTAAAAAAAATGTAGGACTAAATTATGCCCTCACTCTCTCTCTGTTTCTGTAGCTATGAGGACATTGGCTTTTAAAATACCAGAGCAGCGAGGCAGGGCTTGCGCTATGGCGCTAAAATTAGCAGTGTGGACACTGCAACTCGGGCTCCCAAACCTAACCCTCTAGTCTCCTGGCTTCAGAACCTGAGTTCCAGCCCCAACCCGAACATCTACACAGCTGTTCTGAGTACTGTGCCTACAGACTCAGGCTCTGGGAATCGCTGCCAAGGGTTTAAAAATACAATGTAGACAGACTTACTGTTATTTCTAAGGGGACGGCCTTGGTACGTTGCACAAGGTGTAAGCCAGCTCGGAACTTGGCCCCATGAACCAGTAGAGAGACTGGCTGACTCCGGGGATTGGTAATACCACAGCTCAGTTCACCCCAAGGCCACCAGTTCAAATCCAAGGCAAGTCAGTAATGATCAAAAGTTGTTTCTGTCTAACGCTGGTGTGAAGTGAGGTGTATTTTCTGTCTGGCTCCCAATGCACACTTGTCCAAACAACATAAAAATAACACCAAATCTAGCATTAATTGGCAATGTTGTTGTAATTTGAAGTAAACGTGCCAAAATAGTGTGAGAAATGTTCCTTGTTGCGGCATTTCTGGCCCAGCAGAAATCAGGAAGAAGCAGAAACCTTACAAGACAGCTCTTCCGGGGAGATTTCCAGTACCATTCTGCAGGCCCGAGACACTTGAATAAACATCCAGATCTGACCTGCCCACCCGCCTGCAACTGGCTCCTCACTAGTATAACGAGTCATTTTTAGAGGGTACATGGCACATTAGGGTACTAACATTTGGCAGGGAGGGAATAAGGCCCTAAATGAGGATCCCAACTAATGAGTGAGGCTTCTGTTTGGATCAAAGAGCTAGCGTGTGAGCGGCTGGGCTTGCAAGTGCCTGGCATAGTACCTCAGGAGCATAACAGCACCAGGAATGACACCATTCCCGGACACGCACGTGAAAGTGGAGCAGCCTCCTTTTATGTTGCGGTGCTTCTTGTCACCCTTTAGCAGGTGCTGGGACTGGTGCTGCTTATGTTCCAGGAGGCCATAGCATGTGGAGTTGGCTCTAACACGCTGAGCAGGACAATGGGGGTCATGACGCCAAGGATCTCCTCCTGACCCGGCTGAGGGTGAAATCCTGGCTCCACTGAAGCCAATGGCAAAACTCCCATTAACTTCAATGGGGCCAAGATGTCATCCTTGGGCAAGTCACCTGATCACTCAGTGCCTCAGTTTCCCTTGTCAGTTAAACAGTGGTCTCTCTCTCTCTCTCTTGCTCTCTCAAAGGGGTTTCTGAGGCTGTAATTAACTAACAACAAAAGCATGTTGAGATCCTCAGGTGTGGAGCACAGCAAGGTATGATTATTACAAGCGACTTCAGAACCCTGACAGACCCTTAATTCCTCTCTCCTCCACTCTTGGCCGCTGGGTGTTTCTTGCTTCAAGCACACCGCTCCTTCCCCTGGCAGCGAGCGAGTGAGAGAGAGAGAGCAATGTGGAAATCCCTGCCCTTGACTGATTACACAAGGCAGGTGAGATGCCAAGAACATCGTCACCAAAGCGCTTGCCAAGTACCTGGCTGCGGCGCAGATGATTGCATCCTGCAGATAGCTCTGTCAGTTGATGAGCACATTCCCCTCGGAGATAGGATGTCTGACCATGCAAGCTAATGGGCTCATGATTCTTTCCTGTGCGGAGCTGTAGCAGATGTTTAAAGATCATCCTCTGGCACCAGGAAAGTGTCTATGAAGCCGTGGCTGTGAGTTTTCTTGGCACGCTCACGTTTCCGATGAACTGGGTGTTGTTTTTTTTCCTGCAAGTGATTATTTTCTGTCTGTCTGCAAGCACTTACAATGTGTGTCCATAGCTCATGTGTCATGGAGCTCTCCCTAGTGTACCAAGGGCCCTCATGTGCTGCTGAGACAAAGCGCACTCCCCTCTCTAGGGGGCCTGCGAAGACCTACATGGTGCCCCATTCAGTGAGATGTTAGTAATTTGCAAGCCAGCAGCACCTTCCACTTCTGCTCGCAAAGCACTTTACAAACATTAATGGATTGTACACGAGGCCCACAAACATCTCAGCTGACAATAATACTGATCTGCATATATTTTTATTCCCTGCAGCTGTATCCTACAATAACACAATAGTAATGGTCCCAAACCCTGCAGTCATGCCATTGTAAGCTTGTAGTGTTACAGGCAGTCACTGCAATAACTAGGCCTTTGTGAACTCAGCATACTCTAAGTTTGGCCTCCCCTTGAGCTAGTGGGGCCGGCTGAATGCTCAGTTTATTTTGGGATGCAGCGAGGGCAACCACAGAAAGAAGAGGCGGCAGCAGAGGAAGGAGGATGGTCTTGTGGCACTAAACTGGGACACAGACACTCTCTGTTCAATTCCTGGTTCTGCCCCTGGCTTCACGTGTGACCTTAGTCAAGTCACAGGGGGCCAGAGTGGCAAAAGAACTCAGCACCCACCATTCACCCAATGTACTCAGCTTGAAAATACGGTGGCTTATTTTGGTCCCTAAACAGGAGCTGAGCACTTTTGAAAATGTGGCCCTTAATCTCTCATTGGCTCAGTTCCCCCATCTGGAAAATGGGGATAGTCCTTCCTGCAACCTTTTTCTGACTGGTCTATTTTGAATGTAAGCTCTTTGGGGCAAGGCCTGTCTCTTACTATGTGCATGATCAATGCCTAACGCTTTGGGGCCACTCAGCTTCTGTGCATTACATAAAACGTAATAAACAACTTCCCCTTAGAAGCCAAGTGTAGTAGTGACAGAAGCTCAGAGGAAGTAACAGTTCTTGCCTGGGATTTTTTTTTAAATTGCTGATGAAGATGCATGGAAAATTCCTACAGAGATTAGCAGAAGGTTATATCCCAGCTATGGAACCTATACAAAGCCTTTCACTTGCTAATCAGTTCTACAGGACCTTAGAATAGTTTCTATAGAATCCCATTACATTTCTATAGAACCCTATTGCTTTCAGCCATGGGATGTTTTTTTTTTCTAACAAGGCAGCCGAATCCTGGTCCCACTGACGTCAGCAGGTGTTTTTCCATTGACCTCAATGAGATCAGCATTTGGGCTTTGATTCAGCAAGGTATTCATGTATGTTGACTTTAAGCATGTGAGTCATCCTATTGCCAAATAGGGGCCTTTGTCCTTGGGGCCTGATCCAAAGTCAACTGAAAGGGTCAGGTGAATTTCAGTGCTAGGTGGAATAATCCCTATCGATCTCTTACTTATTGTCATGTACTCCTTGTACATGGGAGGTTGCCGGGCAGCTGCTAGCAGGTCAGGCTTCTGCACCAGATTTGGACTGGCCACAGAGCTTTCATTATGGAGAGAGACACAAGAGATGCGTTCTCTTTCAGACACTTGAATGCACTGCCAGATATGTCTGTTGGCAGCTCGGGTAAGAGCTGTTACAGACAGCACCACCTAGTGGCTGAACTTTATACTACCATTTATACATACCATCGCACCTGACAGGGGCGTTGTGGTGAGCTTTAGTCAAAGTTTGTAAAACACTTTGAGACTTTCAGATGAAAAAGGCTATGCCAGTTCAGATTATTAATGTAGGCAGCTAACTGCCTTTGATTTTACTGCTCACTAAGGGCCTGACCCAAAGCTCACTGGAATCAATGGAAAGTGCCTAACTATCACTGAAGGGAGTTAGGAGCCTAAATACCTTTAAAAATCTGATCTTTCAATTAATTTCTATGAGCTTTGGCTCAGGACCATAGTGGCTTAGCATGGAGACATTTAACCCTCACTTTCTACACAGTTGTTTGCACCTGGTGCAGAGATAAAAAAGGAAACAGACAGATCAATAGCAAATTTTAGGGCATGACAGAGAAGTGGTACCAGGTAATGAAGAAATAAGGACATTCTACCAACACAGAATGAAACATACCAGGGAGAACCCAACCATATCTCCCCCAATTTACTGGTTGTCCACTCTGCATGCCGGCTTTTAATCAAAACGGGGGCCCTATACAGCTGCCACTGAAGTCAATGCAAGTTTTGCCATGGGAATCAGTAGGAACAAGATTGAGCCCAAAGTGGTTGAGTCCCAAAGGGGAAATATCCATTGTGATCTGTAAGCAGTTGTTTTCAGTTTGTGTCAGTAGACTTTAGCACGCGATCGATCTCCCCTGCTGCTCTGGATTTTGTTTTTAACAGTGGGGCTATAATACTTTATCTTTTTGTAGCCTGGGTATACTTTAGGTTGAATTCATTAATGTTTCTACATTGCTTTAATATCTGCAGCTGGATAAGTGCTAAGTATTATTATTACAAAAATACAGATAACTTTGCTTCTCTCTCATGCAAATCAGCTTAAAATGTGACTCTGAAATTAACAGCTATGAGGTTAACAATAGGCCCAACCACACACTAAACTGCAGCACTTATCATATCACAACATTGCCCTTATTAATTACACGCTCTGCTGTGGTTTTTGGACTGAAATCAGCTACACTTAAGATACGGGCACCCGGTCAGCTCCAAGAAATGTTTGTAACTGTACAACACATATGTTAATCATGAAATTAAACAGATGGCCCATTCACTCATCAGTGAAAGTCCACCAGGGGCTGTAAGAAAGAAGGAGATTTCCTATGCAACATAACAATTTGGACATCAGAAGGTTTAGAGTTACAAGTTTTTCTTTATCCCCCACCTGAAACTTTTAAGGGATAACTTCAGGGAATTTCATCCGATCTTCAGATACTAATCTCGTTTTATGCTGGTTTGATCTGTCTGTTAAGAATTGGCAGCCTGCACTGTGGAATATATGTAAGTGTACACCGCATGGCAGATGGACGATCCGCGTTCAGTGATTTGGAGATGTTTGGCGCCCACAAATCTTCCATGTCTCGAGAATTCCTTGCACATGACGAGCTCATAAAAAAGCTAAACTCTGCATTCACTGTATCATTCCACTGCCGGCTCTGGTTTGAAATCTGGACTCATGGGCCACATACTCCACTGGTGTAAACTGGTGTAGCGCCACTGAAGTCAAAGCTTTTAGGGTTAAATCTGAATTCAATCTTATTGCAGGCCTCTGAATGTAAATCTCGTCTAGGACCTGATTCTGTCCCTTTTACTGCCTTGCTCCATAAGTAGTCTCCACTACTATCAATGAGTGCTACTTAAAGTAAGCAAATTGGGGAGGCACAAATTTGGCCAATGGTTAAGATTAAACCCAGTTTATTTCTGAAATCTGTATCCTTGCTCACAGGTACTCACGAAAGGAACTGTTATTATTATTATTTATTATTTGTATTATGGTAGCACCTAGTGATGTCAACTAAGATGAGAGCCCAATTGTACAGACACACATTAAAGATGATACTTGCACAGAATAACTTACAACGTAAAAAGTCCAAAAGAAAAAGGGTGGGGGAAAGGAAGGGTTATTATTAGAGCCGGTCAGAAATTCTGTGATTGAATGTCTCTCCTTCAGAATGCCGCTTCATTGAAATCACAACATTTCGTGCAATTGGATAAACTTGCAATAGATTCCAGGTTGGGGGGGGGGTCTCTTCCCTTTTGGGGCGTTCCTAGAGCTTTTTTGGGCTTAGGCGCTTTATAACTTGAGGGGAGATTTTTCAATAGCCACAGAAAGGAGTTAGGTGCCCAATGTAGATTTAATGTCAATGGGATTTGGGCACCCACCTGCCCTTTGTGCCTTTGAAAATCTCCTACTCATGCTATAACAACACCTAGCTACTAAGGTGAGGGAGAGTTGCACCAACTGTAATGGCATCACCCATTTAAGAAAATCAACCCTTTCCCCCCCACGCTCCTTCTTTTGCCATTTTTTGGCTTGTAATATCCATAATGACCATGGCACAGGGCATTTCCTGGGGATTAATGACCGGATGGGGTTAATGATCTCCAGCTGCAGTCTGAGCCATCAGCTTCTCCCAGGTGGTCAGCCTCTATCCCTGCACCTCAATTATTGCTGCTGAGCTCTTTCACACAGTAGAAAGGTCTAAGAGCGAGGAACCCCTGAGAAACCCGTCAGATGCTTCCCTAAATGGACAAGCTCACATGCCCTGCAGGAAGAATAATTGACAAAAAGAGGTCCAGCAACACAGTCAGGATGTATTCCTCTAGGTTCCGATGGGGTGCTCATGGGAGTGTTTTAGGTAACCATTCAATTACATTACTACTACTTTAAGATTTGACTGCCTGAGTGACCCATTAACCAAATGCTCAGATACTCTAGTGATGGGCACCCTAAAATAGATAGAAAGAATGATTTCTTGTTGATAGAACAAGCGGTGAGTAATCACTACTGGCTGAATGGGGAGACGTATGTTCAGTACTGTAGCGGCAAGTAACAAACCCATGTGCCTTTGTCAACATTATGAACTCTACACTGTTTCTCAGAGTATGATAAAGGCACAACTTTAACCTCTCCCACTTGTGCTAAAGCAGCAGTGCCATTGTCGTTAACTTGGAGTAACAACGTCTCTCTCACCAGCTGCTCTGTATATGGCTGCATGTGAATTCTTGGGGCTGCATTCATAGCATTAATCTCAACTAGGTGGAGAGATCGCTGCAGGCTATGTGTTTAATGTGACTCCATCAGAATTTCTGACATTCACTATTTTTTAAAAATGAAATGAGAAGTAGGACAGGCCCAAACAGCCATTTCTGGACACTCCTTCCCTTCAACAAAGTCCTTCCATTGAAGCGTTCACACTAAGTGGCACCTTACCCTTCCATGTGGTATTGCGAGCTCAGGACGGGGGAGGAGGAGCTGAGGGAAAGGGTTGCATTTTCTGAAGGGGTCTGAAAAATCTACAGGGCTCCAGTCAAGAACAGGGCCCAAAAAAAATGGAAGGGAAAAGAGTTATGAATTACTTGCACCTTCAGCACAGCTGCCACAGGGGATGAGTTTCAGCAGAAGTTGCTTCCCCTGCAGTCCCATGGGAGAGGGGGACTCAGAGAATGTCCCCCAACAGGAGCAGGTCTGCAGAGCAGATGAAGCACAGGACAAGGCCATACAATCACGAGTTGCTTGTGCTTTAAACTAGCCATAGCCACAATCTGACCACCATAAAAGCACCAGCCACTTCTCCTGGGCTTATGGATTCAAAGAAAATGTCGGTGACTATTGCAGTGGCATAGCAGAGGCCTCAGATGATAATGCCAAAGCTGCTGGACAATGGGAAGGGGAGACTTCATTCATTGTTAACAGTCTAGACTATAAACTTGTTAAGATTTATAATTCACACACAGATGGGCCTAAACCAAAGGTCAGGTCCTAGGAGAGTTTGGGCCTGGAGTTTCAGTTTGGGCCTGTCTCTGTGCTTACAGCCATGAGGTTTCGACAGAGATGCGCCCCCACCGGAGAGCACGGCTGGAGCCAAGGCAACACAGCTGCAAAGGGGAGGAATAAAGGTGCAAGTCATAAAGCTGAAGGGGCTCTGCAAACCATTAGGTAATTAACTGGAGTGAAAAATCTGAGCAACCGGCTGCTGCTCCCAGTCGATGGCTGCGCTCCCTTTGGAGCCTGATTGGATAAAGTATTTTTATTAACTTCATATTTTGCCTCTAATTTTCCTCTCTTCCCTTTCATATCCCTGGGCCCGAGCTCCACCGCTCTTGTGGTGATGTTTATTGGCAGTGGCAGGTTGCAACACCCCTGCAGGCTTCCCACAGACAAACCCCAGAGTGCAGACCACGAACCCAAGCAACTTCAGACACGGCCCTTGCTGTGAAATTGCTCAGGCACTTTCCTCCTGTTTTTCCTTTCAGCTCCCCCTGCTCCCCACTCCGGGGGAAGAGGCAGCAGTCCCTGCATAGCAACTGCTTTTGCCAGGCATTGTCAAACCCAGCTACTTAACGCTCGCAGAGGCTGTGGTTCAGGATAGGAAACAAACCCCCTTGCACAGCAGCAGCTTCTGCACATTACAGGATGGGCACAGAACTAAAAGAGGGAGGGAGCGTGGTTTAATGGTGAGCGCTCTGTCCCAGGCTCTGCCATTGACTCACTGCATAGCCTTGGGAAGGTCACTTAGGCCAACGCTGTCCTAGATCTATAAGTAAGCATCCTGATTTCATACCAACTGTGATGAGATTCGTAGGTGCTCATGACCTCTAAAATCAGGCTACTGGTTCTAAATATTGATTCTGGTGCTTAACTTCAGGCATCTACCTTTGCAAATGTTAGCCTTTGACTGCTCTGGGCCTCAGTTTCCCCATCTGTAAACTGGGGATACTTCCTGTCTCACAAGGGAAGCCACTATGCTTATTTAACTACAGGCCAGATCCTGAGCTCCCCCCGCCCTTTGCCCCAACTGCCACTGATGTCAATCAGAGCTTGGGTCTGTTTGGAGCTTTGCTCCTCATCTTACAGGATGTGACTCCTGGTAGTTGTGAAATTCTTTGAGATCCTCCAATGAAAGGTGCTAGAAGCGTGCCAACTGCCATTAGCATGTGATGGCCTTCAGATACCATGGTTCATAGGTGTATTATTACAACTAGCGCTTGAGAGAGGCAAGATGGACTAGTGGTAAAGGCATGGGCCAGAGAGTTAAAAAGATACAGGTTCAATACCAGGCTGAGTCAGAGAGATGCTATGTAACCTTGAGCAAATCACTTAATTTTCCTATCCCCTGCCTTTAAGATAGGGATGATAATACTTCCTTTTCTACGTAGATTGTAAGCTTCTCGGGGCAGAGACTATCTCACAATGTGCATCAGAACTGGACCCTGATCTTGGTTGGAGTAGACTATAATATAAGTAATAATAAAACAAAAGAACTGCCCTGGGTATCTAGGATCAGCTACTGGTCTGGGTTTACTGTAGGGAGAGACTTTAGGTGGAGATGTTCAAAGGCATTAAGTGGCAGTTGTTAGGCATCCAACTCTCATTAACTTTCAATGGGAATTAGGCACCTAATTTCATTTGTGCCTTCGAAATTGCTCCTTCCTCGATCTCAAATGGAAAGTATTTAACCCTGCCTGGTTGCTTGTTCTGCCCCAACGTACAATAAACTCAGTTTGGTTTCTAACCAGCTGAATTGACTAAATTGTCTTGTTATTCACTATGCTCACATGAGTGGCTGGTTAATGACAATTGGCTACAACCCCGGCCTCCTTTTATAAAGTATTGGGGGGAGGGGCAGGGGCCATTGCTTGGGTCTCTGGATGCTAGAAGGAAAATAAAGAAACAATGAAACCCAGGGAGAAGCCAATTTTAAAAAAATGGAATGAGTCTGTTGAACTAGCATTAGTGACCATTTTCAGCAGCACTCCAGTTGTCTGTAATAAAAGAGGGGACTGGCTCGGTCACTGGAAGATTTATTTCAGGCCCCTTTTCTTATTGGAAGGAAGCACAAAAGATGCTTTGTTTCCTGGACAGGGAAGCAGGGCTCCTCAGGCTAGAGTCACTTCCAGCCTGCTGCCTGCACGGGAAGCTTGAGGCACTTCCCCATGTGGGATCCATTTCAGTCTGCAAACTTTACACTAAGTGTCATAGCAACACCAGGATTCCGCTGTCTCTGCCCCACGCTTCCTTGCTGGGTGGGCTAGCACCATTGTCGACTTGCTGTCGGCCAGCACAGACCCAGCAATGCTCCGTGCTGCTATGCTGACAACCACGAAGAGGCAGAGGCTGCGCGGGTTGTATTTCAGCTCTCAAAGCTGGGTGGCCTCGGTTTTGGACTTCGCCCACCGCAGCACCAAGCCAATGATGTGCCAGCAGCAACCCCTGCTTCAGCGGTGGTGGAGGAAGCGGGACAAGGATGAGGAAGGAGAGGATGACCCCGAGCCACTGTTTCTACAGGAGCTGTGCAGTGCCCTTTAGGGGCTTGGGAAACCAAGGCTAATTGGTGGGAAAGGACTGCTCTGCAGACTTGGGATGCCCAGCAGCGGTGAGAGAATTTCAGGATGGCGAAGGCAACTCTTGGTGACATACGTGCCGAACTGGCCCCGGAGCTGCGGCAGCAGTGGCTGCAGGGTACCAACGTGTGTTGCCCCATCGCTGCGGAGAAGCAGATCGCCACTGCCCTCTGGTAGCTGGCCACTCCCATCATTCAGCCCAGGGAGATCAACCATCGGGGTCATTGTCATGCAGGTGTGTGATTTAGGGTGACCAGATGTCCCGATTTTATAGGGACAGTCCCGATTTTGGGTCTTTTTCTTATATTCAGGCTCCTATTACCCCCCGCCCCGATTTTTCACACTTGCTGTCTGGTCACCCTATGTGTGATGCCATGCGTAAGGGGCTGTTGTACCATGTTATCAAGCTTGGCAGTTCTCAAAAGATCGATGGCTTTTATGCATGAGATCCCCCAACTGTACTGGGGCAACTGATGGGAACTTTATGCTTATTATTTGCCTCCTCACCAGTGCCCAGAATTTATAAACAGAAAGGGGTATTTTCCCATGGCACTCCAAGGCTGGTTGACCACCATGGCAGGTTTACAAACAAACACAGAGTGAGCTAGAAAGGTCCTCGATGTTAGGTTCTTTTGGAACTCAGCTCTATTTACCTTAATGAATAAAGGACAGTTTACCCCCCAGGATCACTGTGGGCATTAATGCTGTGAAGATTGCACTGTTATCCTGGGAGACTCAGTTTATGGTCTGCTTTCCTGGCTAATTAAGTGCTTTCATCCGAGGATCCCAATGCACCTCAACAAGATTGGTTAACACTATTATGCCCATTTTACGGATTAGAAACAGACACAAACGTGTCCAAGGTCAGATGCTGATGCAGTTGCAGAGTTAGGGCTAAAGTTCACGTCTGCCACTCTAAGCACTAGATCACATTACCTTCATTAAACAGAGAACTTCCTGCTTCATTTCCTGGCTGGAAATATAAAAAGAACAGCTTCTCCCCTTGCACACGAGCACTGCCAGTTCCGGTCTCGGATGGAAACCAGGAATGAAATGTATCCAAAGGTCCAGAGATGGGGATGGAAATATTTATTTCTGAACCATTCACCCATGCCTCACTGCAGTGAGCCTCACTGGTCTTCTGGCCAATGAGGTAAAGGCCGAGTGAGGAGTTTGGTGAACCAAAGAAACGCTTCAGAAGCTGGTGGCTCAACATTGGCCATGCCAAACCCAAGGTTTGCAGCTTTGAGTTTGGATGGCTGAGCATTGCTGTGTGCTGCTTTTTATGTCAAGACACCACTATCTCAGGATGACCTTAGTCCAGAGGAGGCCACATCTCCTGACTCCTTCCTCGGAGCAGAGTGGCAGAATAGCACTAAATGGAACAAGGCTTCAGGACCCCATGCCCAGGGGAGAAGGCAGCTACTCACATCTGTATAGGGTCACCTGACACCTGAACTCCATCACCAAAGAGCCACAGGCTCAATTGAACTGACATTGCCATACAGAACTCACTTTCCCTCCTAGTACTTCTCCAGTGGATTCCTTCTCTATCGATATCCCCACCACGGTTGCTTAGGCCCAGAGTCTGTTGGTGATTTTTGACTCCTCTCTCTCCTTTTCTCCACACAACCAGGCTGTAACCAAATCCTGCTGTTTCTTCCTCCTTAACATCTCTGGGGTCCATCCTTCACTTTTCCATTCACACAGTCAAATCTCTTGTTCAGGGCCCCATTATATCCTGCCATCATCCCCCTGCCTGGTCTTCCAAACACACACTTTGCCTCCCTTCAGTCCATATAAAATGTAGCCACTAAACTCACCTTCCTTTCCCATTGGTTTAATCTTTGAATCCCTGCCTGGGCTCCCAGTCTGCTATCCCACCAGATTTAAGCTCCTCATCAGCACCTTCCTACATATCCTCCCTGGCCGAGCTTCATGTTTCTCCGTCCCCTCCATTCTGCCATCATTCCCAAACATATCCACCCATCCATCAGCGTCTCACACAATCACATCTCTGTCTTCTTCTACATAGTCCCCTCCACATGATACAACCTCCCTTAGCTCATACATGTGCTCCAATCCATCCACATTTAAGTCTCTCAAAAACCCACTCCTGCCAAGTTGCATACAGTGAATCGAGTGGACCTCTGTTAAAAAAAACTCCTATACATTGGTCCTGTTCCCCTAGCCTCTGTGTATCCTTAGATTGTGAACTCCTTGGGGCAGGGACCATCCCTTCTTGAATATCTGGAAAGTACCTAGTGCATGTGGGCACTACCATAAACAAATGAAGAATAATAATGCCATGATGAGCTTTGTGATCACCAAGCTTTGCATCTAGAATAGAAACCTCCCTGGGCTGCCCCTCACCCCCACTAAGCCAAACCAGGAGATTTTAGGCATTGAAAATCTGGCGGTTCAGTGGGGCGAAGGCAGGTTCCCTGCCTGCCCTGGTCCCGCGCTCCTCCCAAAAGTGGCTGGCACGTCCCTGGAGCCCCTGGGGGTGTGGGGCCAGGCGGCTCTGCGCACTGCCCCACCCCCAGCGCCCACTCCTCAGCTCCCATTGGCAGGGAGCTGTGGCCAATGGGCAGAGGCGGCAGGTTTGTATAATTTTTGGTGGTGCCCATAATTGGTCCAAGTCCTGCCTCCAACCCACACCCACCTTGTAAGCCAATATATATTTTTTAAAATAATGTAAAAATGTGAGGGTTCTGGGGTGGGACTGGGGATGAGGGGTTTGGGATGTGGGAGGGGCTTGGGGTGCAGGGGTGAAGACTGTGGGGTGGGGCCGGGGACGAGGGGTTCACTGCAGGAGGGGGCTCACGGCTGGGGCAGAGGGCTCTGGCTGGGGGTGCGGGCTCTGAGGTGGGGCGGGGCCGGGGATGAGGAGTTTGGGATGCAGGCAGGCTGCCCCGGGGCTGGGGTCAGAAAGGAGAACTCCTCCCAGCCCTCTCCCCCCCCCCCAGCAGCACACTCACCTCTCACCACTGTCACTGCACGTGCTCCTAGGGCCCCTCTCAGGTCCAGGAAGCCCATATAACTCACTACCTCTGCCAGTGGGAGCTGTGGGGGTGGTGCCTGCAGTCATGGGCAGCATGTGGAGCCCCCGTCTTTCCCCCCACCTCCAGGGGCCACAGGGATATGCCAGCTGGTTCTGGGACAGCATGGGGCCTCAGAGAAGGGGCGGGGCCTTGGGGAAGGGGCGGGGCAGGGCAAGGGTGTTTGGGTTTGTGCGATTAGATAGTTGGCAACCCTACTTGCCTATGTCACCAGCCAGTGCCAAAACCCTGACTGAGGTGCGCTCTCAACAAGAAGAGTCAAGCTCACCTCTGCAGAAGACAGAGCTTTCTCCAGGGACAGTCCAAGACCGTGAAATGACTAAGGACCATCACAAACCTCACTCTCTTCTGTTCCAAGGCCAAGGTGCATTTCTTTGACCTCGCTTTCTCTAACATAAACACGTAGCAGCATGACAATGCTTACACGAACTAGGTACCTTTTCGTTCATGTTTGCAGCATCCGTACGGGACGGTTACAGCGCATCACTTTAGTGCACCCCTGTCATCTGTAGTGCAGGGCGTGTAGACGAGTCCTTAGAGTCTTGGGAGCATGGAAGTGGAACCACAAGTACCTTTTATTTGGGGGAAAAGGGAAAAAAGGCAAAAAATAAACGATCCCCACTGATATATTTACATACAACACAATGAGCCAAACCCAACCAGTGTGTCAGGACTCCCGTCACCCCTGCAGCCCCAAAGATGAAACTGGCCAGCCGATTGAGGTGCAGGATTCCTACTCACATACCAGTCCCCACCCACCTGAAACTCCACTCAGAGGTTCAGCCAGACTCCATTGTCATCCAGTGGTCTGCTCCAGTCCAGCACTACCAGCTCCCCCTCCCAGGTGCAGCTCAATTTCATGATATTAGCCCTGCCATTGCCAGTTCAGTCAACCTCACTGCATAGCATTGCAGTGAGCTATGCACCACTGCCACTGTCCACTCATGCCCTGCAGCCATAAGACTCTGTGGAACAGCCCCACCTGGTGACTCCTTTCATCCTTCAGTCCCAGCTTCATCCTTTCAGTATTCTCACCACTGGCCAATTCAATGTAGTAATTCCTAGAGATGGGGTCCCTTTGAAGTCAAGCTTGGTGCAGCATATTTACCAATCCTTTCTATGACTGCGAAATCCAGGACAGGATTTAGGGGGACTCTGTGTGGTGACACTAAGCAGCCCAGACTGTTTAATTCATTTATGAATTGGAGAGCCAGAAGGAACTGCATGGCCCTGTCTGTGTCTCGTATGCTGAATGCAGGCTTCCCCTTCATGATCATTACAAACTAGTACTGTCTTCTCCATAAGGGACAAAGTACTGGATTCTTACGGCCACTAAAAAGCGTGTTAGCAAAGAACAAAGGACAGTTTTTTAGTATGCACTCTTGGTCAGTGCCAGCAAATGATACAAGTGAGGTCTTCTCCCACTCACTCATCATATTAATAAACTAGTGTTAATGACCGGTCTGTGTGTCCAAGCCTTGCTTATACAACAGCTCCCAAAGAACCATTTTGTCCACAGGGTTTTGTTATATGTGCTGTAGTAATTAACAGACAGTTTGTATTTCAACTAATATACCTATTTTTAGGGATGTTTTTTCTCATTGTAGAAATTAAATAAACCAGTTTTTAAAAAGAAAAGTGGAAAAACTAATTCTATCACGTGCAGCCCTAAAGACACCCCAATATGGGTCATCGGCAAGGTTTGAACCACAGACCTTTAAATCCCTACTACAGACCTCTACCACTTGAACTAAAGGAGTAGGTTATTAGCATCTCAATGGACCTCCCACTAGAAGGGAATATGACACATACACTTTGATTGTGGGTTATGCAACTATTTGCTAGACAGCAAGAGAATGTTGGGACTCACTACACCTCGTTTAGATGCTTGTCTCTGGGAGTATGATCTAGTGGTTGGAGAAGGGCTCGTTAGCGACAGTATAACCAAGAACATAAATATGGCACATGCATTCCGAAAGGTAGGGTGACTAAGACTTGGGTTCTATTCACAGCTCTATGCAAAGTGACCTTGTGAAACCTCTCAATTACCTTTTATCTGTAAAATAGCTTGAGTGCCTTCTGTGGTCGGAGGAGGCCTTGCTCAGTAATAAGGTTTGTGAAGGACACAGCAATATTAATAGCAGTCGGTGGAGGAAAC
Source organism: Natator depressus (assembly GCF_965152275.1). Lineage (NCBI taxonomy): Eukaryota > Metazoa > Chordata > Testudines > Cheloniidae > Natator > Natator depressus. The sequence goes on from NC_134236.1 coordinate 16,280,586, forward strand.
TTGTCTCAATCTCCTGGCTCCCAGTTCAGTGCATTTCCCCCGAGCGATAGATTATTTGAACAGGGCATCTCTTTCTCAACAGCACCAGGTTTGAGGGTGCAGTGAAGCAGGAGCCTGATTCAGCTGAACTGCAGGACATCCCACAAAATCCCATATGCTTGAGAGCTCTGCCTGTGAGTAAAGTATTCACACGTAAACATTTGCAGAAAAAGCCCTAAAGCTGTCAAGACATCTAAGCTGTAAGCCAGAGATTTTGAAAGGAAAAAAGCTGCCTGGTTTCTCAGAGTGTAAACTACTGTGTTCTAAGTCTCCTGCAAGTGATCAGAAACCCATCTGTCTCTTTGCTGTATTATGAGTCATTGTCAGTTTCCAAGAAGTTGTTTTTGTCAGCTTCCAAGAAGCTGTTGTTTTTTTAAAACATCTATAAAGGGCCAATTTCCAAGCATGCTGCCTAAACTGAGCCTGCAGAATAGGGCCTTTTGCACCTGAGGGCTCATTGGATTCAAGCATACGGGAGGACTCAGGGCCCAATTCTAAGAGGTGCTGAGCACTTGCCGTGGGAACTGCAGAGGCTCACACCTTGTGGGCTCAGGCACTCACTCGGCGCACCAGTAGAGTTTGTAGCAAAACTTAAACATACCGATTTCAGAAATATTTTGTAAAATCCCCTACTCCCCTGTCTTCTCAACCTCAAATCTATTATCATGTAGAAAGAGAACAGACAAAAGCAGGAAAAAGACCTTTCGACCTTTTCAGTCGAAAAACATTGGTTCTGGATTTCCCCTGTGCTAAACTTGTTCATGAAAAATCAAGACTAGGAGCCCCCTTAAAATCTCTGGGGCTCTGTGAAGGTGCAAGGCCCTGATGCATGGAGCTCATTGGAGGGACTGGGGCCAAGGAGTTCTCTCTTTTACTCTGTTTCCCTCTTGTTCTATTTGGCTTTCATCTCTCTCTCCTTCTCTTTCTCCCATGCATTGGCTAGCTTTGCATCTGGTTCCCCTTTGCCTCCTCTCCCCTTCCCTTTGTTTACTTTTGTAAGCAGACTGTTGTTTTTAATTCAATTCCCTTTGGGTTTTGTTTGGTTTTTCAGTTGTAGTCTTCTCTCCAACTGTCCCATTCTTTCCTTTTACCTTCCACCTATTAATGCTGTGACCTGCTTCCAATTAGATCTGTTTTGTCTTGTTTACTGGACATTTCCCCCCTCCTGTGTGTAGTACAGCAACCACTTTTTCAGCTGGTCGGAAGCCAGAAAGCTGCTTCTCTTCCATCATTGTGGGTTTTACTCATTTACTTATTTATCTCCCCCCCCCAACCCTGAAATAACACTCATGGCTGTTTATGAGCATTTAAAGAATGTTTACACTTTAATTGTAGCAATTGCTTTGGAAGTTACTTGAGTGTATTTTAAAGATAAAATTCAATAAATTTATTTGTTTTCATCTCAAACCACGAAACAAAATATTGATCTGATCTTGCAAATACTTACTACTATGCTGTCTATTTATTATTATTCATCATGTTTATTACGACAGTGCTTAGTCCCTTAGTGCAAAGTGCTGTAAACACATACACAGAGTAGTAGATGGTCCCTGCATCAAAGATCTTACAATCTAAACAGACAAGACAGACACGGGCTGCGGGAAAGGGACAGAACATACAAAGGAGAAAACCCTGAACCCTGAACAAACCCACTGACATAAGTGAACCTATGTGAAATAGTAAGCACCAGGCATGGTGGCAGGTCTGGGTTGAATAACACAGCCATCTTTTCAAGATCAGATACTGACTCAGGGTGCTTCAGGTTTGGGGTGCAGCGTCTCCAGCTGGGCAGACAAAGAACTGGGGACCCTAACTCGGTGTTCACTTTTGAAGGTCTTGGCCACATGACTGCTGGATTTCAGCAGCCAATAGTCATAGAACAGCACACGACTTTCTGCAGCAAAGTTAGGTTGAACCTTTCATTCCAGGAAGCCTAGAACATTTAGACCACCAATTTATTCCCTGCCAGACCCCAGTTGTACCGACTCATGCATGGGCATACATCTGCTCATGTTAGTAGTCCCATTAATGGAACTAATCATGTGAGTAAAGCAAAGCATGTGCAGAAGGACCAGTTTTTGTCACATGGAACAACTATTGAACTCAATGGGAATCACATGTACCTAGATGTTACAGGATCAGTTGAAAGCTAGAGCTAGTTGGACAACAGAAATTTTTCCTGTGTAAAATATCAAACGAAAACTCTTTGTTCAAAGTTTTCCAGTTGAAAAAAATTGGTTTTCCCTGCTGGCAGTTTTGAACTAAGATTTTTGTTTCTAAGTTGACATTTGGATTAAAAATGTCATTTAAATTTTAAAAAACCCGAAAAGCAGCAACATTTTAAGGTAAAAAAAAATTGTTCCTTTTCAAAAAATTGATTTGAGATGAAGATTTTTATTTTGAAATTTCCCACAGGAAACTGAAATTTTTCATCAGAAATGACAGACATTTCCCCATGAAAAATGCTAGTTTTGCAAAAACTTTTTTTTGCAGAAAACTTTTTTTTGCAGAAAACTTTCTACACCAAAAAGCTGTCACTAGCTTTTTCCGTGCAGAGCAAGGTAATTCCATTTCCCAGAGGATTTCGGTATTTTGAAATTTGGCTTCATTCCAATTTGGAACAAACTCCCAAAATTCTCTATGAAAGGGAATAGAGCTGGGGACCCTAGAATCCCTGAGGACCCACAGGGCAGTCCTCATGGTGAGCTGACGAGCTGGGTGCGTGAGCTGGCAGGAAACAGTCACAAGTTTGTCAAAACTGAGCCATCTCCATGAAACATTTATCCCATTTTGATGAATCTGTGCTCTCCAACAGAAGAGAGGTCAGCTGGAGAATCTCCAACCAATTCTGGTCAGTTTACTTTCTGGTTCTCATGAACTACTATAGTGCGGAGGGAGCTGGGTACTGAACCACTTCAGGGGCATGTTTACATCCCAATAGAACACTAATTTCACAAGTACTTTGAGAAATTATAGCTACGTTTATCATAAGTTTTGTTATTTTAATTTTTCTTTTAAACAAAACCTAAATTTGGGTTAGTTGAGTAGTTTGACCTGTTGCACTGAACAGTGGATTTGCTATATTCTCACGGCAGAATGCTATGGGCCCTATTCTGCTGCTGCTGAAGAAAACAGGCTTAATCAACATGAGTAACAGTTGCAAAACCAGGCTCTGTATTAATAAGAGTTAGGGGGAAAATTCTCTCTCCAACATTGTTTGAGAATTCTAGAAGTTATATAATATCATAAATACTCAAAGCAGTAAGGCACTAAATAAATCTGAACTAGCAGGGCTCAATTTTGTTTCTTTGCATGCTTTGTTTGTCACTCTCCTCTACTATTTTTCATACTAGAGTCTTATAATGTAAGCACTTAATTTATGGGCTTGTGAGTCAAGAGGCTTGGCTTCCACTGTGGGACTGCCTCTATGCATGATCTTGGGCAAGTCACTTAGGGCCTGATTCTCAGCTTTCTGATTTGCATTCACAGCTGTGGCCTGCATGACATTCCCATGAATCCACATACAGCTAGTTCTGTGTGCATGAATGAGATGAGGAGGATTCAGTTAAGTGACAGAGAATACACGTGTAATGAAACTGTTTTTTAAAGGTGCATTTTAGAAAAGTGAAAAAAGAACAGTAAGGTTTATAATAAATAAACCACAAACATTTTTTATACAAAATCAGAAACATAAATCGGTATGTTTACACTTTAATAGGATAAATATAAAACAAAATGTATTTGAAAATAATTCCCTCCTTCACTTACCTGCCAACTTCTCAATTCAAAGGCCTGCATTTCTCCTGCTATGGACGATAACATCAGAGTCACCAGAAAGGGAACTTGGAGTAGAACTCAGAAGCAGTCCTAAAGGCATAAGTCATATGGACGTTCATGCACAATGAGAATAGCACCTTCCAAAAAGAATAATAAAAACATCATTTCAAAAATAATAAGCAGAGACATGTGAGTCGCCATCAAGATTGTAACAGTCTCATTGTTCTTTCAGGTGATGAGCACAAAACCGCTTCACAAAAGCAATCAATATATTTATTATACCCAGGCCACCAAAATATGGCTATGATGTAAAATATCCAAGAAGCAGCTGTTTTTCAGAGATGAGTAAAGGGTTAAATTGTCTAATCCAAAGCAATGGAAAGGCATCTAATGACATCATTGGACTTTGGATCAGGCCCTAAATGATTCTTTATATTTAGGGCTCAGTCTGCAACCCTTTGTCACCTGTGCAGTCTTTACTCCCATATTGATGTCAATGAAACTATTATCATGAGTAAGGGTTACTTGCATGAATAAGAGTTTGCGAGATCGGGCCCTTAATTACTACAAATATTGCTACAAATCAGAGAATAATCTTACTTTATGGGCCTAACCCTCCTGTGACTTGACTGTGAAGGTCAGAAGAAATGATAATGATCATTAAATCCAACCTCGTATATGACAAAAGCCAAACAATTTTATCCAGTAAAATTTGCATCAAGATTGAGCTAGAACATAAAGGTAGAACATAAACATACTCCCAGTATGACTGACTCCGCTGACTGTCCTGGAGATACTCCTGGTTTGCATGTATATAAGTGAGATGAGAATCAGGCCCTAAATCTACAATGGTCCTTTTCATCTTAAAGACACCAGAAAGCAGGATATTTTGTTTGACATGTCTTCAGCTCCTGGAAAATGCCACTGGCTGGACTAGAGAGCGCATTATAGCTCTCGACTTCAGCTTTGGTTGAAGAGGATATTAGTGACAGTTGCTACTGAAAACATTCTGGAATGGATTTGTTGATAGAAGATGACTGCTGGAGCTTTCAGAGGGAAAATTAAAACTAAAAGACAAGTATATTTAAGCATAATTGCCTTAAAACCAGAATACACTGTAATATAATCTGCAGTTGATTGGGAAATGGAACAATCCAGAAGGCTGACTTCAACACTGTCTAGAAAAGAGCCTAGTTCTATTCAAGCACAATAGCGGGCTTATTTCTCTCTTGCTGTCTAGGTTTTAAATGTCTGCGGATCATAAGACTGTAATCCAGATACTGCTGCAAATGATTTGGATAAGAAATGTATTAACATTACATTTATTAATTTAGACAGAGCTTTAGAGAAGGTCATTTTACAAATCAAGTAAATCCCATTGAAAACTGGGTTGACAGCTCATTAAACAGGACACAGCTCCCTCTTGTGGCTGGGTAACATTAGTGCAAGTCCTTTAACAAATATGTTTCCGCATAATTATCTTCTCCTTTTTAACACTATGTTAGTATTTTCATTTTAGACCTCTCCCAAACTTAATATCTCCCTGGTGGGCTCTGCGAAACACAGAACAATATTAGCATAACTAGCATTGTGCCAAACACCAATAGTAACTCTTCCCCATTGCTTTTATGAGCTATAATGATTAGACATGGGCCAAAACTGGAACCACTGACATCAATCATCTCAAATGTTGGAATCTAGATAGATATTATGTGGATCTAATCTACATCCTGATTTTGGAAAACTGCAGCTGCCTAGTTTGTATGTGAAAGAAAAAGGATCAAGCCAATTTATCAAGCTGCCCTCCAACCAATCCTGAGCTTTGGATGAAATGGAAATGGATCTGAAATATCCCCAGGTTTGACCAATTAACCCAAAATCAGACCAATGATTTTTTTGGGGGGGAAGGGGCCCTCAAACCCACTTCATAATTTTACCCATCTCTAATAATGATTCACATATTTTTACCTTAGGTACCTCTTGTCAAAGGGCGCAGATTCCTGGGATTTATGACACCTCTTTGTGATCAATGGCATGGAAGGTCAGAATGAATGGTTATACTGTAAAAACAAACCGGACTTCTCGTTGTTTTTGTGGATACAGACTAACACGGATACCCCTCTGATACTTGGTTATACTACACTGCAATTCTAAGACTCAAGCACCTTTAGCAGCCGCCAAGCAGCATGAAACCCGACCGGGAACGAGCCGCAAGTCACGTTACAAATCTGAGTGTTAGACAATGTTGACAGCTAAATGGGCTTTTATTATGACGAGCTACTGAACATTCATCCTTAATATAATATTAGAAAGCATGGGATATGAAATCATTAGTAACATCACCATTCTCTTAGCTGTAATGGAAGAAATAATCCAGCAATCGATGGGTTGTGACTTTATCAGTACAATAGCCTATCTCAGGCTCAGGGGTGCTGGAACAATTTGTATAGTGGGGGTGCTGAGAGCCAAATTGCAAATCCTGTATATAATGGAAACCCATTCAAGCCAGCAGGTGTGACAGCACCCCCAGCACTCCTAGTTCCAGCACCTATACTCAGGCTTCATTATTATTCTTTTCTGGTCACAAGATCTAAACAAGCTAAAAGGGGGTTGACAGGACGCAGAGGGTGGGATCCCCAAAGGGACTTGGGTGTTGCAATGCTGAGCATCACAGCACCTTAGGCACTTAGAAAATCACAGGAACAGCATTACGACCCACAAGGCCAAGTAAGGTGCCTAAGCTCCCTATACAATGCATGGGCAGACAGAAGTGCCGAAGAATGGGATCTACAAAAGCCAGCATACTAGGTGGGGAGCTGCCTAAACTAGCCAATGGGAGATGCCAATGAGAGGGGTATGTGCTAAGACCCTCCCCTCTCAGATATGGGCACCTGAGTCCAAACTGCAGGGACAAGAACCCGCTGCCTCTAAGGCTATTTGGGACTAATTTGATAAGCAGTTGATCTCAAACAATATTAGGCCATTTGAGGGAGATTTCCACAGATGTGCCAACTTTTTGCTACACAGCTCATTAAATTGCATTTGGCCTCACTTCCTGCTTGTGGCCAGTTCTCACTGACCAAATCCAAAGTGGGTTCACTCTTTAACTTTAGCTAAGAAATGAGCATAAAGTTTAATAGCCTTAAATACAGAATATCTCTAACCCAATAAAGAAAGAAAATTCACCATTTTTAATAACATCAGCTGACCTCTTTCAGTTGTTTAGATGTCACAGCTTATTAATTCTCCACAGGAATAGTAAGCATTTGGTATTGTTTTATTTTGGTATCAATTTACTGTTCCTACTGGATAAAATAAATGGGCTGATATAGTGTCAATTAACACAATCCTTTGTTTAACTCTTCCAGAGCCATGCTGATGAGTGCTGCAGAAATTAAAGCTACAAGGCCACACTCTGCTCTCAATTACACAAATGGAACTCCCATTCATAGTTGGTTTTAGTTTCAAGGTTTTAGTTTCAGCTCATCTCTAAAATACCTCAGCTCCCTCTTTACTTCCACACTCCAGTCTGGGATCGCCCCATCTCTAGCTGGAAGGAGTTTAATGAGCATGTCAGAAAGAAATTAGCTACAGGTATATTTACAACAAATCAAGGGAAATATTTCTTCATGAACATGCAGTCAGCCTGGGAAACTCACTGCCACAGGAAATCATAGAATCAAAGGGCCAAACCCTGGAACCTTTAGTCAAACTAGACTCCTGCTGATGTGAATGGGAACCTGCCAAAGAAGGCGGGGTGAGCATTTTGCCCAAATACTATAACATAGCTGAATTTATAAAAGGGACTAGATAATTTTATGTCCAATAATAATAGCTATAGTTGCCTATTCTAATCAAATCCCAGGGCGGAAGGAATAGGTCAATATTGGCAGGAATTTCTCCCCCTATAAGTTATTCCATAGAAAACTAAGTGGGGTTTATACCTTCTTCTGAAGAATCAGCTACTATCCACTGCACTGGAGACAGGCCATCAGACCAGATGAAGCAGTGGTGTTTTCATGTCCAGTGAATTGATCTGGTTGATTCTATAGTTCATCTATGTTTTCTTAACTTATCAAGTTGAATCACTGAATTTTTTCTGTTGCTTCTCATCTTCTCAGGAGACCTCCCACCTTAAAGCCAGCAGCACAGACCCCAGAGAAGCTGGAGGGAATTTACCATGCTGCGCTTCACATTCTTTAATGTCCTTTGCAAACTCTTTGATGTTGGGAAGTTGTTTCAGTGTCAGATCAAGAAGATGAGACATTTTGTGGCCTCTAGACTATGCTTTCAGATCAGCCTATGAGATATGCAGGGCTGCAGCCAACTTACCCTTAAAAAGGATAGAATACACTTGTTTGGGTTTTCTAAATGAATTCCTGAAATGGAAGGTACCAATAGAAGAGTGGCGGAAGAGAAAGTAATGGAGTGGCTCCAGTCCACTGAAGACTGATTGCCTCTAGCGTGTGGGCTTGTTGGTGCTAAACTTTCTTTTCTTAAAACGTTCACTTTCACTACCAGTCTATATATAGACAAATGACCAGCATCCACCAGGGTTAGACCTGCTCAGAAGAGGGTTAGATAATAAGGTGGTTAAAATGCTGGCAGTCAGTCTACACTAGCACTCTGACCACTGCTCCCACCAGTGGAGTTCCAACAGGGGTGGGAAGAAAATGAGAAAGTCTAGTGCAGGCAAAGTCTTAGCAACTTCAGCCCCGTGAACTAAGTCATCTACCTATAATTGACTACCTATTCTGAGTGGGCCGCACTAGCATAGAGTGCGTATTTTATGTAACAAGGAAACCACTTTCTCTGGTAGACTTATCTTTCCAGTTATTGATTTTAGTGCTTGCAAATGGTACCAGACCGGCAAGCACGGAGGACTGAAGTCCTCCATCTTCCCACAGAATGGGCCGTGCAATGTTAGTGTAGTCATCCCCACACAGCCTGTTGTATCTTATCCCTATTCTGGGTAGGCCACCTCTCATAGTAAGAAGGTTGATCATTACCCAGGCCCATTTGGTCCTTAGCCTTCCCACTTGGACTGCTAACAAGGCTGAAAACATTGTAAGCTCCTGGGGGGGCACTGAGCATGTTTTTGTTTTGTGATTATACAGCGCCTAGCACCAGGCTCTTAGGCACTATGATAATAACAACAAAGGAAATTGGCAGAATCATAGGTGCCGACTCCATGGGTGCTCCGGGATTCAAACATCCATGAAAGAAAATAGGGGGTGCTCAGCACCCACAGACCGTGGCCCTACCCTCACTCCTCCTTGAGGCCCTGGCGAGTTATATGGGCCTGTGGTGCCTCTGCTCCAAGAATAGTGAGAGAGCCTGAGTGAGTGTCTGATTGGCTGCTAGCCTGCAGGGGGCGGGCATTAGGGTGTCTGTCTGTTTGCGTCAGGGAAGCCTGGCTGTTTAAAAATAGCCAGAGCCTCGCGAACCAGCTGAGCGACAGCGAACCAGCTGAGCAGCGGGGACAGCAGAGCAGCTCACAGCAGGAGTTTGCCTGGGAGTTCGCCTGGAGTGAGCCCAGTGAGGCTTACATCTTGCAAACGTCTCTGAGGAAGCTCATAGTAGGTAGGTGATATGGAAGGGGGGGGTTCAGCTGTTGTGACCTGCACTGGATGTGCCATGTTTGTCTTTCTTCCACAGGACAGAAGCGGCTTTGTCTGTACGAAGTGCAAGCTGGTCTCCATATTGGAAGAGAAGATTGAAGGTCTGGAACAACAGATAACGACCCTGCGTTGTATACGAGAAACTGAGGATTTTCTGGACAAAACACAGGATAGGCTTCTAGGGGCACAAAGCTCTAAAGATATAGAGCAGGTAGCACAGAGGAGCCAAGAGGCCAGTGAAGAAGCTTGGCAACATGTGACCTCCAGAAGAGGTAAGCGGAATGTCCGGGTTCCAGTAACACAGACACAGGTAACCAACCGCTTTCATGTTCTCTCCACAGGTACCATTGCGGAGAGTGGACCAGATGATATGTCTGGGGGGAGAAAGCAGAAGGAGACTCTGCTGGTTGGAAGGCATGAGATGCGATGTCCTGAGGTTGGGGGTTCCACGACCACCACTCCCAAGAGGAGAAGGCGGGTGGTGGTGGTCGGGGACTCTCTCCTCCGGGGGACTGAGTCATCTATCTGCCGCCCTGACCGGGAAAACCGAGAAGTCTGCTGCTTGCCAGGGGCTAAGATTCGCGATGTGACGGAGAGACTGCCGAGACTCATCAAGCCCTCGGATCGCTACCCCTTCCTGCTTCTCCACATGGGCACCAATGATACTGCCAAGAATGACCTTGAGCGGATCACTGCGGACTACGTGGCTCTGGGAAGAAGGATAAAGGAGTTGGAGGCGCAAGTGGTGTTCTCGTCCATCCTCCCCGTGGAAGGAAAAGGCCTGGGTAGGGACCGTCGAATCGTGGAAGTCAACGAATGGCTACGCAGGTGGTGTCGGAGAGAAGGCTTTGGATTCTTTGACCATGGGATGGTGTTCCATGAAGGAGGAGTGCTGGGCAGAGACGGGCTCCATCTTACGAAGAGAGGGAAGAGCATCTTTGCCAGCAGGCTGGCTAACCTAGTGAGGAGGGCTTTAAACTAGGTTCACCGGGGGAAGGAGACCAAAGCCCTGAGGTAAGTGGGAAAGCGGGATACCGGGAGGAAGCACAGGCAGGAATGTCTGTGAGGGGAGGGCTCCTGCCTCATACTGGGAATGAGGGGCGATCAACAGGTTATCTCAAGTGCTTATATACAAATGCACAAAGCCTTGGAAACAAGCAGGGAGAACTGGAGGTCCTGGTGATGTCAAGGAACTATGACGTGATTGGAATAACAGAGACTTGGTGGGATAACTCACATGACTGGAGTACAGTCATGGATGGTTATAAACTGTTCAGGAAGGACAGGCAGGGCAGAAAAGGTGGGGGAGTAGCACTGTATGTAAGGGAGCAGTATGACTGCTCAGAGCTCCGGTACGAAACTGTGGTAAAACCTGAGTGTCTCTGGATTAAGTTTAGAAGTGTGTGCAACAAGAGTGATGTAGTGGTGGGAGTCTGCTATAGACCACCGGACCAGGGGGATGAGGTGGATGAGGCTTTCTTCCGGCAACTCACGGAAGCTACTAGATCGCATGCCCTGATTCTCATGGGTGACTTTAATTTTCCTGATATCTGCTGGGAGAGCAATACAGCGGTGCATAGACAATCCAGGAAGTTTTTGGAAAGCGTAGGGGACAATTTCCTGGCGCAAGTGCTAGGGGAGCCAACTAGGGGGGGCGCTTTTCTTGACCTGCTGCTCACAAACCGGGTAGAATTAGTGGGGGAAGCAAAAGTGGATGGGAATCTGGGAGGCAGTGACCATGAGTTGGTTGAGTTCAGGATCCTGACACAGGGAAGAAAGGTAAGCAGCAGGATACGGACCCTGGACTTCAGGAAAGCAGACTTCGACTCCCTCAGGGAACAGATGGCCAGGATCCCCTGGGGGACTAACATGAAGGGGAAGGGAGTCCAGGAGAGCTGGCTGTATTTCAAGGAATCCCTGTTGAGGTTACAGGGACAAACCATCCCGATGAGTCGAAAGAATAGTAAACATGGCAAGCGACCAGCTTGGCTTAATGGTGAAATCCTAGCGGATCTTAAACATAAAAAAGAAGCTTACAAGAAGTGGAAGGTTGGACATATGACCAGGGAAGAGTATAAAAATATCGCTCGGGCATGTAGGAAAGATATCAGGAGGGCCAAATCGCACCTGGAGCTGCAGCTAGCAAGAGATGTCAAGAGTAACAAGAAGGGTTTCTTCAGGTATGTTGGCAACATGAAGAAAGCCAAGGAAAGTGTGGGCCCCTTACTGAATGAGGGAGGCAACCTAGTGACAGAGGATGTGGAAAAAGCTAATGTACTCAATGCTTTTTTTGCCTCTGTTTTCACTAACAAGGTCAGCTCCCAGACTGCTGCGCTGGGCATCACAGAATGGGGAAGAGATGGCCAGCCCTCTGTGGAGATAGAGGTGGTTAGGGACTATTTAGAAAAGCTGGACGTGCACAAGTCCATGGGGCCGGACGAGTTACATCCGAGAGTGCTAAAGGAATTGGCGGCTGTGATTGCAGAGCCCTTGGCCATTATCTTTGAAAACTCGTGGCGAACGGGGGAAGTCCCGGATGACTGGAAAAAGGCTAATGTAGTGCCAATCTTTAAAAAAGGGAAGAAGGAGGATCCTGGGAACTACAGGCCAGTCAGCCTCACCTCAGTCCCTGGAAAAATCATGGAGCAGGTCCTCAGAGAATCAATCCTGAAGCACTTACATGAGAGGAAAGTGATCAGGAACAGTCAGCATGGATTCACCAAGGGAAGGTCATGCCTGACTAATCTAATCGCCTTTTATGATGAGATTACTGGTTCTGTGGATGAAGGGAAAGCAGTGGATGTATTGTTTCTTGACTTTAGCAAAGCTTTTGACACGGTCTCCCACAGTATTCTTGTCAGCAAGTTAAGGAAGTATGGGCTAGATGAATGCACTATAAGGTGGGTAGAAAGCTGGCTAGATTGTCGGGCTCAACGGGTAGTGATCAATGGCTCCATGTCTAGTTGGCAGCCGGTGTCAAGTGGAGTGCCCCAGGGGTCGGTCCTGGGGCCGGTTTTGTTCAATATCTTCATAAATGATCTGGAGGATGGTGTGGATTGCACTCTCAGCAAATTTGCAGATGATACTAAACTGGGAGGAGTGGTAGATACGCTGGAGGGGAGGGATAGGATACAGAAGGACCTAGACAAATTGGAGGATTGGGCCAAAAGAAATCTGATGAGGTTCAATAAGGATAAGTGCAGGGTCCTGCACTTAGGATGGAAGAATCCAATGCACCGCTACAGACTAGGGACCGAATGGCTAGGCAGCAGTTCTGCGGAAAAGGACCTAGGGGTGACAGTGGACGAGAAGCTGGATATGAGTCAACAGTGTGCCCTTGTTGCCAAGAAGGCCAATGGCATTTTGGGATGTATAAGTAGAGGCACAGCGAGCAGATCGAGGGATGTGATCGTTCCCCTCTATTCGACACTGGTGAGGCCTCATCTGGAGTACTGTGTCCAGTTTTGGGCCCCACACTACAAGAAGGATGTGGATAAATTGGAGAGAGTCCAGCGAAGGGCAACAAAAATGATTAGGGGTCTAGAGCACATGACTTATGAAGAGAGGCTGAGGGAGCTGGGATTGTTTAGTCTGCAGAAGAGAAGAATGAGGGGGGATTTGATAGCTGCTTTCAACTACCTGAAAGGGGGTTCCAAAGAGGATGGCTCTAGACTGTTCTCAATGGTAGCAGATGACAGAACGAGGAGTAATGGTCTCAAGTTGCAATGGGGGAGGTTTAGATTGGATATTAGGAAAAACTTTTTCACTAAGAGGGTGGTGAAACACTGGAATGCGTTACCTAGGGAGGTGGTAGAATCTCCTTCCTTAGAGGTTTTTAAGGTCAGGCTTGACAAAGCCCTGGCTGGGATGATTTAACTGGGAATTGGTCCTGCTTCGAGCAGGGGGTTGGACTAGATGACCTTCTGGGGTCCCTTCCAACCCTGATATTCTATGATTCTATGATTATGAATATTCAGGGCCCAGGAGCTCAGCTCCACCAATGTTCGGGGCCAGATCTCTCCCCCGACCCCACTTGCCGCCCCCACGCACCTCCCCCAGAGCATCTCCTAGCCCCACTTGCTGCCCCCAAGCTATTTAAAAGCGTCCGGGGGCCCCTGGCAGCTGACACCACCAGTGGCAGTGAGCAGGGATAAGGCGGCTTCCTGCCTTCCCTCACTCTGTGCCACTCCCGGAAGTGACCAGCACGTCCCTGCTGCCCTGGGATGTGTGTGTCTCCGCGTGCTGCCCCTACCCTGAGCGCCAACTCCGCAGCTCCCATTGGCCAGGAACTGCAGAACAGAGTATGACACTATGAGGGGAAAACAGCTACCATGTCTTTAAATATCAGTTTAAACTAACTGGACACTGGAAATGCTATTATGCATTAATCATAATTGTGCAGTCATTGCATGGTGTCACTACGGGGAAGAGTTAAGGTTGTTTGGTGTCTGAACTGTGCATTTCCATACTTCAACATGGTTGGATTTCTTTTATATTTATTGTTCAATTTTTAATTTATTGGCTTTATAATGCTTGTTTTGGGAATTACAGGGGTATTAGACACAATACCCCTGTAATGGTTTTTACCCTAAATTACTGATTTATAGTCTCAACCGTAACTCTATCTTTACATAGTTTTTGTCTGGGACATTAACAATTTTTTTAAAATTTGGAATCCTTGTAACTTTTGACCCAGCTTCTTAGCCAGTGTGAAGTTGCACATGATATTTAGTACTTGTTCATATAAACATTCAAGCCTTTAAAAATATCTCCCTGAACTCCTTAAACTCTTTGCCTCAATGATTTCCTGTGGCAGGGAATTCCTCAGATTGATTATATGCTTTAAACAGAAGTATTTCCTTGCATCCATTTTAAATTTGCTGCCTGTCAAGTTGACTGAGCATCCCCCGTTAGTTCCTGCCTTCTGGGATTGGATGAAGTGGAGCATCCGGATGGTTTTCTGCAAACCAGTCATTATTTTGTATTCCAGCATTATAACAAAACAAAACAAAACAAAACCCCACTCATGTAAACAGGAAAATCTAAAAGGTTTTCCAGAATCTTAGTCAACATCAACAAAACAACCTTACAAAGTCAGCTGCGCCCAGTGGAAACAGCAAATGGAAAAACTAAGATGGCCATTTCCTCTTCTTCTTGCCCTCAGAGTTAAAATAGATTCTCCTAGGAATCTATAGCCTACAATAAGAGAACTGGCAGAAGACGCCCTTTTGTCTACCATTGGTCTGATCCAAAATCCCGTTGAAGTCAATCCTAAAATTCCCATAAAGCCCAAGAGACACTAAATCTATCTGAGGTATGCCCCTTATTACATAGTGCCTGAGCACCCCTGTTTGTAAAGCATTTATCTTCCCAACACCCATGTGAGGTAAGGAAGTGCTGTTATCCCCATTTACAATTGGGAACTAAGGTTCAAGGAGCCTAAGTGACTTGCCAAAGGTCACACAGGAAGTCTGTGGCAGAGCATGGAATTGCACCTTGATCTCCCAGGCGCCAAATTACTGGCCCTTCCTTCCTCCATGCATAGTCTAAAGTACCTAGTCCTTTCAAATAAGAAAGGGTTTATCATCTAGCAAGACAAGCAACATGCTGTAGGAAGAATAAGGGAGGGATGCAATCTAGCTATGTAGCTTTATGTGTATTGTGAGGTTGGTTTTTTAAAAATAATCAATATCAGTTATCCCTGATTGTCCTGGTACTGAGCCATTACTAGCTGACTAACATCTTGCAGGTGTCATGGTACAAGTGGGTCTTGAAAAGGGATTTGGGTCTAACATTCAGCTTCTGATCCAGCCCGCTATGTTGCGTGGCTTGTGAGATCTGATGGGACCACAGTACAGATTGATACAGCTGCCAGCCCAAGTCCCTTTCCCATGAACTCCTCCCAAGCTGAGGAGAGAAGGATAATCTGCCTAAAGCCACATGTTATACATAGATATTCCCACAGCTCCTTGTGTGCTCTCCAGAATGTATTTTGGACTCTGCCTTGTGCTTCAGGTAGCCATCTCCAGCTCTGCAAAGTGAGCATAAAATGCTACTGTACCCCCATTAGCACAGACGTGAATGATGACACAGGTTGCAAGGCTGTGGAGAATTAGTACCATAAAACTGAGGTCCTGACCCTTGTGGTCATTAAGGATCCCTTGACTGAAAATTATGCTGGGCATATCCAGGTTGAGATTTGTCCCTCTCAAGGACACCTCCACTTCTTCTTCTTCTCTTCTCCTTGCTACCCATTGTTAAAAAAACAGGCTCATATCCTGCTCCCCGTCTTTTACAGATGGGTAAACTGAGGCATGGAGAGGTTAAGCAACTTGCCTTAGGTTATCCAAAGGTTGGTAGCACAGCCATGAGCATAATCTAAGACTCCCACTTCCTAATCTGCTTCCATAAACCATGTTTTATTAATTGTATTATTATTTGTATAGGACCACCCGTGCACTCAGTCAAGGTGTTAAACAGTAGGTAACGTGTGCAAAACAAATGTCCCACTTTTAGCTTCCAGTCTAGACCAGGCTATCTCCTTAAAAAAATATTAAAAACTATTGGGAAAGTGTGACATATAGGAGAGGGACATCTGATTCCCTAATCAAGAAACGTAGGGTCAAAGACCTTCCTGGTGTAATTCTACCAGGTCAGTCAATTTACACCTGCAACTATTCTGGCCCACAGTACCAAAGGAGAAGGGAAACACACTTGTACATTCTTAGCACTGGATTCAGATTGTCTGTTCCACAATAAAGGGCTTAAATCTCCAAAAAGTCACCTTCCTTGAAGGAAACCATCTATCATCCCAAAGTAGAGCCCTCAAAAGGCTTATGTGACTAGGAAGTCTTTCTTTACACAATCTCTTCCAATCAAGCCCTTAAGATTTTGTGTTTAAAGTCCAGACCCCTTAGAAAAATCAATATTTTTAGCCCCATTCAGGCTCTGAACCAAACAAGAACCCCCCAGTTCTCCAAAGACGTGGTTGAAGGATCAACGCTGTGTCACGTCCCCCATCGGGACAGCCAAGCTCCTTGTGGGCCACCGTACCTTTTGATACTTGCCATCAGGATATATGTGTTTAATCAGGCTCTTGACAGGTAAAGACTGTGAAAAAGAGGACAGTTTGTTCTCCCAAGCTGTTCAGTCTCTAAGCTCCCTGTTTATTTTGGAAGCGAATGAATAACATTGTGCTGGGAAAGGAAATTAAAAAAGCAGGGTTGTAATTTACAGTAGAGAAGAGAACAGATTTAGACCCCCACACACACTCTTCCCCCCTCCCTCCTCTTTTCACTGCTCTGGTTCCAAACGTGCCACAGCTGAAAGAGAGAACCTCAAGCCTTCCTTATTGCTGGCAACAACAAGTGAGTTACAATTGCCAGTCTCTGTACGCCTGCCAAGAGAACAAACTGCTTCAAGGCAAAGGGCGGGGTAGGGGGAAGGGGATTTATCAAAACCAAATGCCACTGGAAATCCTAATGCTGCAAAGCCCGGTTCAAGATGTACATTGTAACATATCCCTAGCCTGTAAGAAAGGGGAGGAAAATGGATTCTTTAAAAGAATATTTAAAATAAAACAATTGCTCTGCAGTGAGGAATTCTCCTCTCTGGTTTTTATAAAAAGCTCTAATTTTTTTTTCATCTCCAAGTAAACTCCCAGCTGTTTTCTTTGAAAACAGATACCAGGCTGGCACCTCTCTGCCAAAGTGCTCCACATTGTTCTAATGAGATATGATAGGTGGTTTGGAGCAGGAGCTGGTCCAAGCAGCGGAGGTATCGCTTTATTGTGTTTGTTTTTCTTTCAGAATTCAGCAATCTGGCAACTCTTTTTTTCTTTTGTATGCTTTTATCATTCCATTCTAACCTGTCCCCTGGATCCAAATCAGATCCAGCCTTCTGCCCCTACCAAGTGTTCATCATGATTCCCCAGAAATGCGAAGGAAGAGAAGCTCATAGGTTTTTAAAGCCGGAAGGGACCATTATGGTCATCTAGATCTGACCTCCTGCATAACACAGGTCATAGAATTTCACCCTAAATTTTCTGCACCAAGCCCATATCTTGTGCTTGAGCTAGAGCACACTTTCAGAAAGACATCCAGACTTGATTTAAAGACTTTAAGTGATGGAGAATCCATCACATTTCGAGATAAGCTGTCCCAGTGGATACATAAGGCACAATTTTAAGGTTATAATTATCTCAGAAGTTGTCTAGCTTCAACGTCCAGTCATTGTATCTTGTTATGCCTTTGTCTTGTAAATTAAAGAGTTCTCTAATATCAGATATCTTCTGCCTAGGCAGATACTTATAGACCATGATTAAATCACTTCTTAACCTTCTCTTGGGTAAACTAAATAACTTCTAAAGCCTCCCACTAAAAGGCATGTTTTCCAGGCCTTGAATCATTCAGAGAGCTCTTTTCTGGCCCCGTTTCAATATTTCAACATCCTTTTTGAAGTGTGGACACCAGAAAGGGACACAATATTCCAGTAACGGTCTCACTATGCTGTTTACAGAGGTAATAGAATCATAGAATATCAGGGTTGGAAGGGACCTCAGGAGGTCATCTAGTCCAACCCCCTGCTCAAAGCAGGACCAATCCCCAATTTTTGCCCCAGATCCCAAATGGCCCCCTCAAGGATTGAACTCACAACCTTGGGTTTAGCAGGCCAATGCTCAAACCACTGAGCTATCCCTCCCCCCGATATGGCTAACCCAACAGCAAAACCCTGCCATAGACACCCCCCCAGTCCCATTACATAGGTTCCCCATCTGAGGGGCACCCACTTCCCCATCAGGGGGCACCCACCGTCATGCTTGACTTCATTTCCCCAGTGCAACCTGCTCCAGATCCAACTTCCAAACTCCTGTGCTGCTGACAAGTCCCCTTTCCTACAGATAATACTCCCTGAGTTCTGGCTATTGTCAAAGGTTACAAGTGGGCAGGGCCTCGCTTTCACAGAAATGCTCATCCTAAAGCACCTCTAGCCTCACAATAATTCTCGCCAGCACACTGACTCAGGGGGGAAAGTGCCACCTACAGCACCATCAAACCCACATTCTGTAGCACCCTGCATTTCCTATTCAAAACAGACCCAATCCTCTTTCAGGACCAAATATCACAGCCCAAGTTGGCATAGCCTGATAATGAGCTGGCCTTGTGCCGGGCCGCCATACCCACTGTATTTTGAAGGTGTGAACCTACATGTTCTGATCTCCACATCCTTAGAGTCTCATGCTGCTTTCATGGTCAAATCAGATATTTTGGGATATCTCTATAACTGACAGCTCTTTGGCTGGTTTTGAAAGTTTATCTCCATTACATCCACTGTTAGCATACAAGAGTGGTAAGTGGTTCTTCGGTGGGAGCGCTGCAGATGTTCACCTCTCCAAAGGACAGTGCTACAAAACCTTTATAGCTATTCTCCGCTTTGCCACCCATCCGCAGAGACACAGGAAACTGAATGCCTTTAAAATACGGAAAGGAGAGGACCACAGAAACAGGAAGTTCTGGGTGCACTCTCAGGTCCTCGCAACTTAAACATGAGTCCTGCATCTGGTTTTCTGAGTTAAGTGCTTTTATAATTGTAACCCTGATAGTTATATTTTCACTTAGTAAATCTGTTTCACTTAATAAAATGTGCTATAAATTAATGCATCTGTTCTCTGCTACGTATCAGCCTGATGATGTCACTGCATGGAGCCCTTCCCAGTTCACCAGACCTCCTGTTCCATTATGTAAAATGAGAAAATGCTGAAATATTCACTAGTTATCAACTGCTAATGGTTTTGTTTTGTTTTGTTTTGTTTTTTTTACACACAATGCTCTGAACTCAAAATCAGAACTGCAGCACATTAGCAGCTGTTAACACTTCACATTTTGCATGTACACTGGCCATGGAGTGCTTCTGCTCTACAGCTGAGCAGCTGAGTTCTGTTTCAAATGAAAATAGGACTGAGCCTCAAAGTTTGGAGCCACAGCCAAACTTCCCCGAAGTGTGAGCTATTAGCTAGACCCTTTAAGGAGGCTGCGGTCAAAGCTGACATCCAGATATGACTTCCCAAAGAGGGTGGTCAGATATCCAGGGCTTTGGTCAGAGCAAGAAGCCACTTGGAAGGCTTGCAGGGATTCAGATCTAGGGTTGCATCCGATGAAATGAGCTGTAGCTCACAAAAGCTTATGCTCAAATAAATTTGTTGGTCTCTAAGGTGCCACAAGTCCTCCTGTTCTTTTTGCGGATACAGACTAACACGGCTGCTACTCTGAGATCTAGGGTTGTGGTTCACGCCAATCTCTAGTTTAGATGCCATTTCTTCTGAGATACCACATGCACATTTCCACTCCAGGGCCCCATCTGTCTAAACCCCACATTCTGGGCTCTGCAAAGACACCTGGCTTGATCTATCATTGCAAGTGCCTGTTAACGAGTCAGCCTTTAAACAATTTGCCTAAGCCATTCCAATATGTCAACTAGAGGGGCATCACTCACCCCCAGGGTGGAGGAGAGTGACTAAAACATGGCCACTATTTCCTTTGTCACTTTGTTAGCCACAGAGCAAAACCCAACTTCGGGGACAGAATGTGGCAAACCACGTGTTTTCAGTTACATGCAGAGGGAAGTTAGTGAACTGCTGTTATTTCAGAGCTACTGCATTCGGAGTAAAATCTATTCAGCACTTTAAAAGGATATTGGCCATGGAATGGCCACCAATAAACCTACAAGAACAAGCAAAAGAAGGTTTCCAGTCTTTTCCTTCTGTCATCTGTAGGACCCCTGCCCCATTTGCTGCAGATGTTGGATGGTGTATAGTAAATGAGGCAGGATAAGAAAGGATGAGCTCATAACTGAGGTGGCTGAATGCTGCTCTGGAGAACTTGACTTGATCCCTGCCTCTGCCACACAGTTCCTGTGTGATGCTAGTCAAGTCACTTAAAACCAAACTTCTCAGAGATGTCACTGGTTGTGTGTGCCTCATCTTCTGGGTGCCTGACTTGAGTCTGATTTGCAGAAGTGCTGAGTTCAGACAGCGGCAACTGAAGTCAATGGGAGCTGTGCTTTGGACAGGTAAGTGCTGGAAAATCAGGTCCTCGTCATCTCAGATTGGGCACCCAAAAATAATGAATACTTTTGTCTCTGTGCCTCAGTGCCCCATCAATAAAACAGGGACAGTAATTGACTCTCATCTCACAAGTGAAAAGCAATTAATTAATAGTTGTGAAGCACTCAGATATTAGAGTTATGAGCATCATAGAAAAGCCTGGGAGGGAATGAATAACTCTGTCTGCAGAGCAGGGCTTGAATTGTGTGCAGTAAATAAGGCCTGGGGCCACACATTGAGCAATTTGAGCATGAGCTTTCGTGAGCTACAGCTCACTTCATCGGATGCATACTGTGGAAATTGCAGAATACATTATTATATACACAGACACCATGAAACAATACCTCCTCCCACCCCACTCTCCTGCTGGTAATAGCTTATCTAAAGTGATCATCAAGATGGGCCATTTCCAGCACAAATCCAGGTTTTCTCACCCTCCGCCCCCCCACAGACAAACTCACTCTCTTGCTGGTAATAGCCCATCCAAAGTGACCACTCTCTTCACAATGTGTATGATAATCAAGGTGGGCCATTTCCTGCAGGAATCCAGGTTCTCTCACCCCCTCACCCCCCTCCAAAAACCACACAAACAAACTCTCCTTACAACGTGCATGAAAATCAAGGTGGGCCATTTCCAGCACAAATACAGGTTTTCTCACCCCCCCCACCCCCATACATACACAAACTCACTCTCCTGCTGGTAATAGCCTATCCAAAGTGACCACTCTCCTTACAACGTGCATGAAAATCAAGGTGGGCCATTTCCAGCACAAATCCAGGTTTTTTAACCCCCCCCCCACACACACACACACAAACTCACTCTCCTGCTGGCAATAGCTCATCCAAACTGACCACTCTCCTCACAATGTGCATGACAATCAAGGTGGGCCACTTCCAGCATAAATCCAAGTTTAACCAGAAGGCCGGGGGGGGGGATAGGAAAAAACAAGGGGAAATAGGCTACCTTGATTACCTGCAGGAAATGGCCCACCTTGATTATCATACACATTGTGAAGAGAGTGCTCACTTTGGATGGGCTATTACCAGCAAGAGAGTGAGTTTGTCTGTGGGGGGGCGGAGGGTGAGAAAACCTGGATTTGTGCTGGAAATGGCCCATCTTGATGATCACTTTAGATAAGCTATTACCAGTAGGAGAGTGGGGTGGTAGGAGGTATTGTTTCATGGTGTCTGTGTATATAATAATGTATTCTGCAATTTCCACAGTATGCATCCGATGAAGTGAGCTGTAGCTCACGAAAGCTCATGCTCAAATAAATTGGTTAGTCTCTAAGGTGCCACAAGTATTCCTTTCACATTGAGCAATGAGGAGAAAACAAGGTTGCTTGTGTAATTGTGAATCATCCACATGGAAGAAGCAAGGAAAAGCAGGTGGGGCAGTTAAAGAAGATAGTAAAGTAGCAGAGAAGGGCTGTTTTTTGTTTTGGGAGTTGTTGTTTTTTGCATCATTCTTTACTGGAGATGATGGGGAAATGCCTGTTCCAAGGAAATTATTATGGCTGAATCAGAAGGTGGTTTTGAGAGAAATTGATGTTTCTAAAGAAAAATCTATGGAGTAAACTGAGAAGCTCAAGTGCAGTAAATCACTAGAACTGGACGGTCTTCATCCAAACAGACTGAAGGAAATGAGGTATGAAATAACAGGGACACAAGTCTATGCAATAAAGGGGCCAATCCAATCACTTCTGAAGTCAGCAGATAGACTCACACAGAGTTCGCTGAGCATTGGATCAGACCCTCAGGGCTTCTTCTAGACAAGGGGTTCCCAAACTCGGTTCATGGCTTGTTCAGGGTAAGCCCCTGGCGGGCCACAAGACACTTTGTTTACCTGAGTGTCCGCAGGTACGGCTGCTCACAGCTCCCAATGGCCGTGGTTCCCAGTTCCCTGCCAACAGGAGGTGCGAGTGGCCGTACCTGCGGACGTTCAGGTAAACAAAGCATCTCGCGGCCCACCAGGGGCTTACCCTGAACAAGCTGCGACCCAAGTTTGGGAACCCCTGTTCTAGACAGATGAAGAGCACCCACACCTCTGATTGAATTGCTGATGCTCATCACCGCTCCAGGTCAGATCCTAGAGGCTAGATCATAACTGCCATCTGAACAGGTACAGAAAGCTGGGTGCGATTATAAGTAAACACCCCCTTGTGCATCCTGGACCAGACACAGTCCCGGTGTCTGTGCTGCCATCAGCAAAGATTCTTCAGAATCAGGGGGTTCCGTTCAAAACTCCTATGAGTACAGGTTGCAGGGTTTGGTGCCATACATTTATAAACAGCTGGAATTGCATGTCACACTGATAACCTGGAGTCAAACCCGGACATCCTCACTCAGTTCTAACTATGGGGACATTCATCAGGCCAAAATCCTGCAGTCTTTACATAAGAATGGCCATACTGAGTCCATCTAGCCCAATATCCTGTCTTCTGACAGTGGCCAATGCCAGATGCTTCGGAGGGCAATTATTGTGTGATCAATCCCCTACCATCCAGTCCCAGCTTCTGGCTTTACTTGGGCAAAGATTCCCCTCAGATCAGTAGGTGTTACAGGTGCTCTGCACTGCTCAGAATCTGGCCCATTTTATTATTGTTATATTTATATTACAGTAACACCTAGCGACAACATTAATCAGGGCCCCGTTGTGCATTACATACAAACAGTAAGAGACAGTCTCTGCCCTGAAGAGCTTACATTAAAAACAGACACAAATGGCAAAGAGAGTATCATCCCCATTTTACAGATGGGAAACTGAGGCACGGAGAGATTAAATGGCTTTCACAAGGTCACACAGCAGGTCTGTAGGCGAGCTTGGAGATGAACTCAAATCTCCCAAGTCCCATGCTAGTGCCTTAACCACAAGACCATCCTTCCTCCCACATATGACATCCTGGGCCTGATTCTGATTTGACTTTTGCCAGCGTAAAACAGGTACTGCTCAAACAAAAGTCAGTGGAGTTGCAACAATGGAAGATCCACTGAGCTCCCTGTAATCCAAGTTTCTGTATTTCAGTAGGAATGTGGATTTTATCAAACAAAAGAGGAGGCCCCTTTGTCTTCAGCCACACTGTAGCTGAGACTTTTTTGTCAGAGCTGAAGACAATATTCCCAGATTACGTGAAAAATGCCTTTCAAACAGATGGTGCCACAAGGGGCAGGAGTCCAGCACTCAGGCCTTGCTTTCTGTTTTCAGAAACCAATAGGCAAAAGGAGAAGATTCAGGGCTGCCAAGTATTTTATTTTATTGTCATTTAAGTTGGCTGGTGCTGCACAAGTAGCTGGCAGAGTCACACTAGCAGGCCTTTCTTGTTGGAGTCTGGTAATAATAGCATTTCCATCATGCTCACCTCCAAGTCATGCTTTAGAGGAGAGACTGCTAAGGAAACAGGGCAAGGATGGTTTGTATTGGCTGTTCCCTCCCCTGTTTCCTTGCTGCATTGTGATTTACAGGGCATTGAACTAGCAGCTCCATCTATCCGCACTCCCTTCAGATTTTCCAGGCTGGCATCGTAGGAAATCAGGCTGGAATGTTATTGTGAAGTTCTGGTAGGTGGGCAGAACAGAGAAGGTTCCTTCATCTTGGAAATTCTTATGTCACTGTCGACCAGAAAACATCCCCCTACTTTGCAGATGCCTGCCAGCAGCAGGGTTTGGGGTTTTATCCAGAACAGCTTTCTCCAGGAAAGCTGCATAATCAGACTTGCCAGATGTCACCCCACTGAACTGAGGACACTTTTGTGCCCGTCCTATAAATCATTTATCCCAGAGAAATGCAAAAAAAAAAAAGAGAGGGCTCTAGATCCATGTTAATGCAACACAGTTAAAATCACAAAAAGCCAGGAATGAAAAAGTTGATATTAACGTCCAACAACAACATTTAATTCAGCCAGCTCCTTTATATTTTATAGGGTGCATTGTCGCCTGAAGGAATGTGCGCATGCTTGGGAATCAGCAGATCCTGAGTACTCATATTGGCCCTGCCACTTATTTCATGAGTGATCATAAGGAATTTGTTCCACCTTCCCATCAGCAAACTGAGGATAACAATACATTCCCGCTTACCTGCAAGGGGTGTTGTGAGGATTGGTTAAGGAGTGTCGGTGCAGGGCTTTGAATCACAAAGTGCTGCTACAGAATTATCCAGAAAAACAGAAGTTGGCAAGTGTTGTGTCCTTGCAACAATGGTGCCTTTACCGTGCTGGTGGACCATCAGCTTTTACATTTCTTGACTTTTCTGTGATTTAAACTCTGTCATTATATGTAGCATTGAGGCATTTCCTAGGTTTTTTAAAAAAGAAAAAAAAGGAGAAATTGCCTGTGTTTAATGCAATTTAAATTAACACTTGGACACAGAGCGCTCTAAAAATACCCACCTTGCTCAATTTAAGTGGTCACAATTAGCCTTTGACGTTTACCCACTGCTGAAGGGAACGGGGTGGGGAAGGGGAGAGTTCTCAAATTTGCTGTTGCTATTTTTGTTTTGGCTAGAGACAATTTTCTGTAAGTGAGGGTTGAAAGATGTGTTGCTACTCTGTTTACAAGGTGACGGCTTTATCATCATAATAAATAAGGGAGATAGAAATCTTAGAATGTGCACATTTTTGCAGAATGAAGCTGAAATTGGTGAGATCTCTGTAGCAGAACTTTCCCTAAACCAACCAGAGTAAAGAACCAGAGTCTCCATGAAATTTACCAGGGGCCCTGCTATTGTCAATCTAGTTTGCATAGAAGGAGCTAAGATTCCACTGTGGTGGGTGGCAGTACAAAATCTGAAATATTTCAATTTGGAAATGCTGTTGTGTGCTTCATGGGACTTGTCGTTTGGGTGCCTCATACTTCCATTCTTCTAGATAGGCTGGATCCCTGGTCACACTACATCTTCCATGATGCACCCCAGTCTTCCCTCTTGCTGGGGAGAGGCAATGCATCATGGGAGTCCCTTGGCCATGGTGCTTTGTGGGAGATTAAGTCCAACTGGGGATACCAGCCCATAGAGGAGAATGGGGACATGAAGTAACCAAACCACAACTCTGAGGCACTGAAGCAACATAGTCAAACCAAAATATTTCATTTTGCAGACAAAGTATTTTGATTTTCAGAGGTTCCGTTTTCTGATGAAAAATCAAAATGTTCTGTGGCAAAGCCTTCTTTTCATGAAGAATTAAGATGAATCAAAACCCCAATTTTCTATCATAAAACAGTTTTGATGGTAATTTCCGAGCAGCGCCGTATAATACGTTTCACCTGAAGATCTGAGAGTGATTTTATAACATTAAGTAAGCCTGAGAGTTTGTCTAGCTTAGGAAAAGAGGTCAAGGTTAGCTCAGGTTTCACTACCACACATTAGCAAACACTCACCAAACCATGACCTTTTCCCTCATGTAGATACAGGATTAGCACCTTTTACTTGGATTTAACCGCGAGAAAGATGATTCCAGGAAAGTCTAGGTTACAACATGACCATGACCATGATTTTGAAGGTGTGAAATTGTGTCTATGCTCAGTGCTACATGGAGTTTCAAAACTCGTTAGTTAACTGAGTTTTAAATTGCACCTTTTTCCCTAGGCTAGACAAACCTCAACTAACAGATGGATAACCTGTTCCAATGACTCCTCAGGCTTTGTCTACATTAGCACTTTTGTCGGTAAAACTTTTGTCAGTCAGGGGTGTGAAAATAAAACCGCCCTTCATTGGGGGTGGTTTAATTATGCCGGCCGGAGAGCTCTCTCCCTCTGGCATAGAGCAGCTTTACAGGAGACGTTATAGCAGCTGCAGCGATTCAGTTGTGCCTCGATACGGTCTGTAGTGTAGACATAGCCTCACTGGGCTGATGTCTCTCTTGGGGTAAATGAGTGCTGCTCCATTGACTTCAATACAGCTGGTAGATTTTTTAAAAATAGATTCTTCAAGAAAGATTGCAAATTTATTAATTAAATTGTGCACAAACACACTCATTGAATTATCAGCCTGGTTCCATAGTTGGAACAAAATCATATTTAAAAAATAATTTAAACAATCACAAAATTCAAATTTATATGAACAATGCTATCCACACAGCTCTAGTCAGCAGTAATAAAACTGGGTGATTAGCCAGGCAATGATCTTCTCTCTTAGAGCTTTGATAGCAAGCTAGCTGCTGTGCAATGGTTGCGAGAGTCAGAGATGCAGCACGCTGCTTGTTTTCAGAAGTCACTGCCAAATAGATGACACAGCTGCTTTTTGGCATGGTACCCATTAAACTCACACACACACGTATACAGTCAATCGTTTATCCACAGATCTGTTATTAAGTGGCTATGTTGACACTGTCTCCGCTGGTTTTATTAAGGCTGATGTATTATGCAGATGCTGCATCATGTAGGCTGCTAAAGAGCTTTGAGATAGAGAGTTTTGGGTAAATCTCCCATTCACTGGACAATGAGGTAGTAATAACAGTGGCTAGTGACAGACATAGTGAAGGAAGGCTATTCAGGCTTCCCTTTCTTCTTTTCCCAGACATTGTTCTGCCAATGCACCCTTTATCTTATGCTGACAAAAGTCTTTTCTCCTCTTTGATGGAGATCAGATATCACAAACAAATACATCTTTTAATGGAAAATCATCTTCACCGAGAGAGAGAAAGGATAATCTTGTTAAGGCACCATACTAGGATGCAGGAGATCTGGGTTCAGATCCTGGGTCTACTTCAAATTTTCTCTGTGATCTTGAGCAAGTTGCCTGTGTGGTGTACTGAAAACAGTGTGAAAGTTACAAGCTATCACTTTAAGTGGAAGGGGTTTCCTGGCCTTGCTTGAAGACTAATAAACACTGTAGGGAAGTGTGTGATTAGACAGAGCCAGTCTGCAAAGAGCTATCCTAGAGCAAGGTGTGGTGAGCCATGCCTCCCTGCCATAGAGAGCAGCCTGCTTTCTTTCTCTGTGTTTGGTGCTTGTGTGTTAGGATTCTGGATTTTAAGAAAAAAAGCTAACATTGCATCCTTTCAGCAAGAGTATTTTATGCTTTTATCTAACTTCTCTGTGCCTCAGTTCTTTATCTGTGTAACCCTTCTGCCAGGTGGAGCCAGCAGCAACCAGGGCCGGGTTCAATATCTAGGGGTTTCTTTCCATCGACACAACACAGAACCAGCTCGAGCCCCCACCCAGTAACCTGGGAAAATTACACACCACCCCTGGGCGCCTCTGAGAGGTAATACTTCCCCACTCGCAAGCACAGAGTCTGAGTGTAGAAAAGAAACTTTTAATAAAGGGAGGGAAGTAACTGGGTGTTAATTTGGGAAAACACTGCAAACGGCGTTCATAAACATAAACCATAAGTAAAAGACCCACCCCCAAGTAGGTTGGGCAGTGCCCTTTTCCCCTCAGGCTCTTAAGTCCAGCAACCCAAAAGTCCTTTTCACATGCCCGACCCTTCTCTGCACCCCACCCACAGTTGCTGTCCTTGGTCAGTGCAGACCCAGAGTTCAGAGGTGCATCTGCAGAGTTCACCTCCCCACCCTGGGTGGGGAGATAAAGAGGCATCTTACTCACTCCGCTGGCTGCTCACCGGCCACCCGCTCACCGTTCTTGTTGCACTCCTCCACCAGCCACCCAGCTGGCTGCTCGTTGCTCCTCTCCACCGCTGCCGCCCTGCTGGCTACACGTCACGCCTCTCTATCGCCACCCTACTGGCTGCACATCACGCCTCTCTGCTGCCACCCTGCTGGCCATGCATCGTGCCTCTTCACTGCCGCCCTGCTGGTCACACATTCGCCAGCTGACTGCTAGTCACCTTCTGCCTCTCTGCTGTGACCTCTGCCCATCAGTCTCTCCGTGATTTTCAGCTCTTTTGCAAGCTGAGCAGAAACACTTCCCCATCTCAAGTGATTTCAGCTCTCAGTGATTTTAGCTCTTAGCAGGCAGGGCAGAAACACAGTCCTACCACAACTGGTTTCAGCTCTGATTGAGCAATGAAAATACCAAAGAGGCTCCTAATGAAGCCTATTTAGCGCTATTCTTTGAACAGTGGGGAAGAACAGGTTAAGCCCATCTACAGAGGACCCCTGTGGGGAACAAAGGGTTGTGCAGCCTCCTGACCAGGATTCCCATCCCCACCCCTCTTACTTTCACAGGACTTTGGCAGTCAAGCCCCTGGCTCAATGAGGTCCTCTCTGCTAAGGGTGACCCACCCCCTCCCCATATGGAACTGGTTAAGCACAGTCCTGCTTTCCTGCATTCCCACAATAATCACAACATTGACAACAGCATTTCACTACCCCTGCGTTCAGTACTAACGTGATTTGTAACCCAACACCAGCCAAGTTGATTACAATGAGCAAAACACCACTCCAGCTGCTGAATAATCTAAGCAAAGCAGGAGAAAACTGTATTTACATAACCACACCCAGAGTCTCTCCCCCTCCCAGCTAGCTGTCAGGGAAGCATTCATTCAGACCCTGCTTACATCTCTAAAATAACAATAATAATAATAATATTTCCTTTTTCTGTATGGTCTATTTAGATAATAAGCTCTTTGGATCAGGGACTGTCTTTTTGTACTGTGTTTGTACAGCGCTTAGCACAATCGGGCCGGGTCCATCATTAGGCCCCCTAGGTGTTATGATAATAATAATAAATCTTATTATATGTACGTACGGTGCCTAGCATAGCCGGTCCCAATCTCAGTAAGGGTTCCTAGGTGTTACTGTAATATAAGCAATAATATTCATAATCATTAGTTGTCTCTACTTGCATGTCCATTCCACTTAAGCATCAGGCATTTACTCCCAAATTGTCTCAAAACGCTATTGTATTGTAATAATTAAGAGGCAGGAGTGACTGACCTCCAGGGAAAGTTTAAAAGAAGTAAGGGCCTGATCCTGAGAGGACTGTGAGCATTCCCATCACCTTCAGTATAGAAAGGAAGTGTTAATCCATCCTACAGATGGGCAACTGAGGCACAGGGAGGTTAAGTGACTTACCCAGAGTCAGACAGCAAGTCTGTGGCTGAGCTAGGAAGTGAATCCCAATCTTCCGAGTCCACTGCCTTAACCACAAGACCAGTCTTCTTCAGTTGCTAACTGTAATTTCTATTAAGAGATTGGAATAGTGTAAGTATATATAAACATGCACTTCTATGAACCGCAAATGTTTATCAAGCATGCTAAATATTTTAAAGGAGTAGAGCTGTAGCACACTTTCCAAAGATGTGAAACACCCATAACAAAAGCCCACCCGAATCTTGTCTAGACCTATTCTGTATACTAATTTCCCGAATGGGGTATCATCTCTGTCAGGGTCACTGAAAGCACCTTTTTGATTCCTGGGTTTTACTGTGCTCATTACTATAATATGGTCAGGCACCACACATTTTTGGGGGCATATTTATATGCATATTTCATTGGGGAGATGGGGGTTAATTTATTTTTTGGCAGACACATGCAAGGAGAGGAATGAGGTTCAGTGGAGGAGGGATTTTCATATCAGAAGTCAACCCCACTCCAACTCCACTTCAGCAGTGGCTCTTGGGAGGTATTTAAGAAGCACAGCTTAAATGGAGCTGCAAAGTTAAATAATACAGAGCAAGCTGTCCAGAATACCCAGAGGCAGATGCTCAAAGACAAATGCACAGAGCTGGTCATTTGGGAGCTGAAAGTATAAAGCCAGCTGCTGGAGAGAGCCAACTGTTCTGAGCTGATCACTCTGTGATAGGCTGGTTGGTGCTTAAAGCTGGCTGCTTAGGGTGAACATTGGAGTTCATGGAGCAGAGTCAACTATTGTGGGCCTACTGAGGTTCAAGAAGCTCAGGGAGCAGAGGCAGAGAGCAAACGTATAAAGCCAGCTGTTCTGGCCATAAGACCAGCTACCCTGAGCTAAGCACTTGGAACCAGCTGCTCAGCAGTCATGGTATAGTACCACCTTTCCAGCGCTGGCTATAAAGACCTAGCTCTCATAAGTGGAGAACATAGCGCTAGCTACCTGCTCCGGCACAAATGTAGTAATCCACCGATGTCTGCTGCCATCTTCTCATGATCAAAGCTGTGGAGAGAGTTTCAAGAAATAGGCCCAGTGCAGAGACCTAGCGGTTCAGAGTGGAGTATTCGAAGCCAATTACTTGGCACCAAATACTTACTACTAGCTGATGAAACTGAACGCACAGAGCCATAAAGCAAAGCCAGCTTTTTAGACCAAATGATAGAAGCCAAATGGAGGTGATGTCCAAAATGTTCAGAGCCAGAGGCTAAACAAAGAAAGAACTACGCATCGGACCATGAGTCTACAGGTATTCTCATGTTCAACTCCATCTGAACCTCTGTGGTGGGCCCTGTCCACTTCTCCTGAAAAATGCCTACTGTATCAGTAAAAGCAGATGGGTAAGTGCCTCACCTCTTCAGCTCACCTACACTCCTCAGGTACCAGAGTGGTAGACGTGTTAGTCTATATCAGCACAAAAAAACCCCAAGGAGTACTTGTGGCACCTTAGAGATTAACAAATTTATTTAAGCATAAACTTTCGTGGGCTAAAACCCACTTCATCAGATGCATGCAGTGGAAAATACAGTAGGAGGATATATATATATATATATATATATATATATACACAGAGAACATGAAAAAATGGGTGTTGCCATACCCACTATAACGAGAGTGATCAGTTAAGGTGGGCTATTATCAGCAGGAGAAAAAACACTTTTGTAGTGATAATCAGGATGGCCCATTTCCAACAGGTAGTTGGACATTCCTAAACTCTTTGATCACAGCTTTTTTCAGGTCTCTGATCTTCTCCTGATCTGTCAGAGCTCTACCTTGGCTACTCCAGGCCTATACCTATTACATCACCTCTGCTGACCTTCAGCTACGACGGTTTATTCTGATCTCTTCCCCAGCACTCACATTCATTAAATCAAAAGGCATCCAGGTAAGCTGTACCTCTCGGTCTCTGGCCCCAACCAAACCATTTTATAACTTGGTTTGACTAAAAGCAAGATTAAAAAAAAACTGTTATTAAACTCAGCTGTGTGGGTGGGCAACAGTCTTGTCAATTTTTATTTTAAAGGGGAAAGAAACTGGAATTTATGACTCACAATTACCACAAGGCAACGCCAGGTGCAGATCAGCAACACATTCTGCCTTTCTAAAGTTGTTTTTCCACAAAGGCACATCCTGAAGATGGCTGAAGCCACCCTGCAATGTCTGAGGTGTAAAACTGTTAAAACTTGTCTAATCCTCCACTAATGCTGCCTGCTGTTGCTGCTGAGTGCTCCTTGTGACTACATAACTCATCTGAGTAGAAAATAGCCAGCTGGAGCTAGAAAGTGCCTACATTTGGACCGTTCGCTCATAGCTTTGTCAAGTCTTGGAGTGCATATGTAAGTAGGCTTGCTGGGATAGATCCACAAAAGGATTTAAGCACCTGCCATTTTAGGTGCCTAAATCTAACATTTAGGCACCAGTGAGACCCTCAAAACCCACCCCCAGTTAGCTGCTGCTGCTCAGTAGGGCCCTAAATCCTTTTGTGGATCTAGTCCAAGACATTTAAAAACTAGGGGCTGCAACACTGAGCATTGCAATATCGAAGTCCCTTTGTGGATCTAGCTCATTGTGATTAAGTTCATTATGGAAAAATCATGTTATTTCACTGCAGCGACCAAGGATGATGGTATTTCTACCAATAGATCTTGAAATGCAGACAGCCCCGTGCTCAAAAACCATCTTTGCAGATGAAGCAACTAAAATAGGGCACTCTCCTTTTCCTCCTCACTCAGTACTGAGGCAAAGTAGTTAATTATCAATTTGGACTCTGTTGTAATGGGCCAATTCTTATTCATCATCAAACCACTGTGCAGAGTCAAAGCATTCGAACCACACAAATGGTGACTGCCGTTGCAATCTGGTATCCACATGTTCCAGGGCAGCCTCAGGCATATTGATCTAATTTTTCAGAAGTTTACCCCTTCGTGTTTGCCATCCCTGCATTTTTGAACATACAGGCCACAGGATGAAGTTCCA
The DNA here is from genome assembly GCF_965152275.1 of Natator depressus. Taxonomy (NCBI): domain Eukaryota; kingdom Metazoa; phylum Chordata; order Testudines; family Cheloniidae; genus Natator; species Natator depressus. The sequence continues at coordinate 16,313,121 of NC_134236.1, forward strand.
GCATAGCACTTCCTAGTATTTGGAAAAGCTCAAACAACAAGAGACACTGTCTTTGAAAGGTAAGTCACAATGATCGAGTTCATCATGAAATAGGCCCACAAATGTTTATAACTCTTGAAAAAGACCCTAACTTGTTTTAAACCAGCACCTGACTCAGTTTCTGCAATATGTTTCAAATAACGAACAGCAGCTAAATAATAAAATTAGCTTATCCCCTTCGATAATCTGGCCCGACTAGCAATACACACAGGGCAGTTGAAGCATCACTGAAATGTTCAGTTCCCTGAGACGTACCAACAAGAGGTTGAAGAGAGATTTTTTCATCAAGATCCAGAACAGGAAGCATAAGTTTGTGGATAACACACGACATTACAATAAGAAGTTTGTGGAGAACACATAACAATACATTAGCTAATCTTGTCCTGCACACCTTTTGAGCAGACCATATTCTCTGCTGCACCATCAAAACTCAGGCCAACCAATTTTGCTTTGCGCTCTTCTCCCTTCATCCCCACAATTCCTGAAGTTGCCTCCACTGTGTACGATACAGGCTGTGTTAGCAAAGAGAGTTTCTCATCCAGCATAAATCTAAACCACATACCAACTCTTTCTCAGCTACACACCCATTAGTGTCGATCTATCAGCAACCTAGATTTTTTGCAGGCATTTTTGAGCCACTTTCCAAAGAGACTGTGCTATTCTCTTCACAAATCTTTCACTCTGTGGGTGTTAATATAGCCTGATCCAAGATTAAACTATTTTTGGTTTGCACAGTGCAAAATATTCCAAAATCTCTGACACTGGTGTCACATTTAGTGATTGTGAAACTGATGTTAATCAAGGCAGCAAACTTTTGGGCCAAGTTTATTGGTTTGCTCTGGCTGTTTGGAGCAGCACCATGCAAAGCCTCTGTAAACTCAATCTACCAGCTGTTTCAACCAGGTGTATGGTTGGCTTTGCATCACTGGGGTGTGTGTGTGTGTGTGTGCGTGTTCTGTAAAGGGCCCAACACACTTTTGGATGCTGTAAAATAAAGAATAGCCAAAACACGGTGTGCAGATTAATAGGAGTTGGAATGAACAGGGGTATGGTCCAGCAATTAAGAAAAAAAAAAAAAGAAAGGGGGGTGGCAAGAGCTGGATGAAACTGGGAATTTCTGGCTTATGGGAAATTTTTTCATTTCAGAATTTGGTTTGGTTCCAATTCAAACCAAACCTCCCTCCCCCCTCACTGACTTTTTTTTTGTTTAATTTCCAGCAAATCACTTCTGAAGCCAGGACTGCTGCTGATAGAAATGGACATGTTTCTGGTCAGTTTTGCGACAGCTACTCAGACACAGTGCCCTGGAGTGGCAGACGGTGGAAGCCTGAGGTCTCCAGCACTGGGGCCGTCCTCCTGGCAGGGTTGTCCCAGGGCCATGGACCTCAGAAGCCTGGGCTCCCCAGCAGCCTATCAGGGAAACTGCCAGGTAATCTGGCTGTGATTTGGCTGTTGACAAATTGAAAAGGGTGCAGAGAAGAGACCTGGGAATGATTAAACGATTAGAAAACATGCCTTAAAGTAACCGATTCCAAGAGCTCAGTCTGTTTAGCTTCACAAAGAGAAGGCCAGGAAGTGATTTGATTACAATCTGTAAGTACCTACATGGTGAACAAATATTTAATGATGGGCTCTGCAGCCTAGCTGAGTCAAGGTATAACGCCATCCAATGGCTGTAAGTTGAAGCTAAACAAATTCAGACTGGAAATGAGGCATATATTTTTGACAGGGATGGTAATTAACCACTGGAACAACTTACCAAGGGTCATGGTGGATTCTCCATCACTGACAATTTTTCAATCAAGATTGGATGTTTTTCTAAAAGATCTGCTCGAGAAATTATTTTGAGGGCAGTTCTCTGGCCTGTGCTATGCAGGAGGCCAGACTCGATGATCACAATGATCCCGTCTGGCCTTAGAATCTATGAATCTATGATTTCATGAAAGCTTGTCAAACCAGAAACATTTCTGCAAAACATTTCGTGTTTGACAAATCAGCATTTTCTGTCAGAAAATCCCTGACCAGCTCTAGTGGTAGTGGAGAAGCCGGGGTTGCTCAACAGGGACACTGTCCTACAGCCATTGCACACACCAGGCACCCAGTGACTTCAGTGAAAATAAGGTGAGTATAAAACTTGCAAGCCTGGCCTGACATGGGTTTCAAGCCTAACTCCTACTTTCTCCTAGTAAAATTCAATCAAGCTGTTGAAATTGAAGAGACTGTCTTCTCCTATTATATTTGTTTAGAACTGTTTAATTCCTTATTAATTGACTGGATATAATTTAGAATAAGAAACTTCTCAGTTTTCTTTTAGCATTTCACGTAGGGGCTGTGACTTGGAAGACAGCCGCAGGGTATAAGGGGTTAAAGCGAAGAAAAGCAGCACTCGCCATTCCTCATGCTTGGTACTGCTCTCGCAACACCAAGATCCATTCTGCATGGCAGTGTCCCCTCTGCCATCCCCACCCCCCAATATTAATAATGAGCACTGAGGTTCTCTGTTCAATCAGGAATGCCAAATACCACAATCAAGCTTCAATCTTTTTAGTACAACATGCTCCGCATGCCAGGCCATGTGCTTGTTGAAAAACTGACTCTGGTGGAATGAGTTTCTGTTATAAGACCTCATTCTCTCTCTCTCGCTCTGTGTGTGTGTGTGTGTGTATTAGCAGTTAGTATACAATTCATATGCCGGAATCCAATATCTTTGTATTTACGTGCAGTTGTAAAAAAAAAACAAAACATCTAAATATAGAGATATGCACGGTGTCTGCTCAGTTTGCCCTTTAGCAGCATCTCACTCTCTCACTCTCTGCCCAAATATAATTTCACTTTCTAACCTAGATCGCCCCCTGAAGAAAAAAAAATAAGCCAAACAAATCTCACATTCATGAACCCACAGGACCAAGCCACCTCGAGCCATATGAGTAGGGAGCTAATTTATTAGAGCAGTTAGCACAAGTACAAAGCAACGGGAGTAAACTACTACTTCCAAAAAAATGAGAGATTCTTTGGAGTGCTCCAGCATACAAACCTGGTGGGGCACTGTTGGATGTATAGCAAATTACTTCCACCCCGCCCCTTTGCTTTTTGTGATTTAGCCAAATCAGTTTCTCTGCAGAGGCTGGAGACAAGGAAGCATGTGGATAATTATGGTGATTCCTATGGGGCAAGGTTAAGCACGGGGGGGGGGAGGGGGGGGAAGGGTGCAGAAATCAGCATCTGAGAAAATCTTCTCTATTGCCTTTTGACTGCTCTCCAACCCATATGGATATGTGGTGAAAGTATTATTTAGACTGATAATTTGGTGGATATGTCTCAGTGCTTCCTAGAAGTAATCAAGCAGGTTGTTTGGCCAAGTGATTTGTAGAATAGCTACAGTCTACAAAAAGCAAAGAGGAGAAAAGGTTAGGAGTGAATCAGTTTTTCTTGGTATAAGCAGGACCCATATATGTTATGGCAAGCTGAACCTGAGTTCAAACACGAGATCATGAAGGTATAGGAGACCTGAGTTCTATTCCTCGTTCTTCCAGAGCCTTCCTGCATAACCTTGGGCAAATTGCTTAATTTCTCTGTTCTTCATCTGTAAAATAGGACTAAAATACTTCCTTTTTTCCATCCAATGTTTGTCTTGTTCCTTTAGACCGTTACCTCTTTAAAGCAAGGATTCTCTCTTCCTATGTGTTTGTATAGTGCCTAGAACAATGGGGCTCCAAACTCACAAGGGCCTCTCTAGGCCCTACTTTAGTACAAATAATTAATTAAAGCCTTCTGGTGTCTGCAACAGACTGGAAATTTGGGGCAGCCTTCAGTAAATTAAAATTGGAAGTTTTTTTTTTAAATTAAATACAAAAATAAATGAGGCCATCAGCACAGTACCCCTTGTGTTCTTAATTTTGATGTGAAGGCAATTATATGTTGTCCCCACATGTTCAGTTTGCAGCGTGCCACAGATTTCTGTATTGACAAAAACGGACAAGTTATCATGAGAGAAACTGGAGATTTTGGCAGATGGAGAGAGGACAACGGGGCCTTTCAGTAAAGGGAAAGGTATGGAAAATAGCTTTGTATTGGGGGTCAAGCACATTGGTTTGATGTCTTGGACAAAATGATCTACATTGAAATAGTTAACGGTGCATTTAAATTTCCATCATTTGGTTTCAGAGTTAAGATCACTGAGGTCAACAGTGGAATTTACACCTCCCAGAGCTATTATTTCATGTTAACAGCACTGCCACACTTGACATTCTGCCCAGGTTTGAAAGGTGTTCTTCGCAGCCATTAGGGCTAAAATTGTACATTTTCAAAAAAGGCCCTTGGTAAGGGGTGGAGCCTGTTCTAAATTCCACAGAATATACAGGCCCCTGGGTATAAGTGGCCTCAGATGTGTACTCTGAGATTTTCCAGCCTTTAATTGAAGGGAAAGAGCTTCTCTATGCATCCCATGCAGCTAAGCTTAGCAAAAACAGCTTGCAGAATGGGGGCCATTTTACTACACACCTTCCAGCAGCGGCAACACATAAAACAGGCAGGGATCCCAACCCAGATTCATCCCCAAAGCACCATCCTGCGCATGTAAGGACCAGGGTGTCGGCGGTCAGGCCGAACGGCTAGAGTCAAGAGCCTGGAACTGGAGCCCGGGCCAGAGTCAGGTGCCAAGCCGAAGTTCAGCGCTGGAGACAGTCAGGGGTAGAGCACAGGAGCAGGGACCTGGAGTGAGGCAGGAAAGCTGGAGCCAGGAACAGACAGGGGGCTGGGGTAAGGAGGAGAGGAACAGGCTAGGAGGCAGCGCGTGGGAGGCAGGCACGTAGACAGAGACCATAGTAACACCCAGCCACAGATTCAGCTAGTTGCTCACAGAACTTCTTGTGCCTCCTTCTGGTTTAAGTAGTACATCCAGCCACTCAGTGGGAGTGGATGTCTACCCCAATCAGGAGCTTTGTGGGAGGGGCCCTTTGCAAGCTAGAGTTTCGCTGGTCCTCTTCTCCAGTGGTTCAGATGCACTGCTGGGTGGTGTCCCTGGTCTGAGTACTAATTTGGCACCTTTAAGCCTGGCTCTGAGGCCTGCACTCCCTCATGGTGTACTGGATTACAATATGTGGTAGGGCGCCTACAGTTAGGTGTTGCAATGGTGAGTTTAAGTCCCATTTATGGATCTAGCCCACACCAGCTTTGCATGCCAGACTTATAAAAGAAAGATGAAAACAACAATGTAACTGGATCTAAAACTCCTAATGTCGGGTCACCATTTAAAAAATGCCTTTCAAATACTGCAAGAGGAACTGCTTTCGTCAAAAAAAGTAGTGCAGGAAATAAACACATCTTTAAACCACCAAGAGGTGTCTGGACGGTTTGTAAAAGTCACAAGTACCTTGAAAGCATTGAAATTCTGCCCACGTCATGTTTTCCCTTTGACCAAGTTGTCACTGAATTAATGGACAAGTTTACAGCCAGTCTGAATAGCACCACAGGATATATGAGAAACTACTTAAACATCAAAATAGGCAGGTTTCAGAATTATATTAAGTAAGATTTCCACTGAAAATTCCAGGTTCCTTACTCCTAAGTCTTCTGTGCTGTCACTCCATTCACAAGTATTAAATGTTTCACTTAAATATAAAAAATGATTAACATTACAAACAGCCAATTTTTTCTATAACTTTATAAAGACTTATAAAAGTCTTTTCTGCTGTAAATTGCTGTAAATTCCTCCTGCCCTGCCCCCCAAAGAAAAAGGGAATCTTCCAGAGAAGCAGGTGAAATTGAACCTAAGAAATTGGCATCAGTTCAAGAATCACTGGCCAAGTTCTGGGTCTTATACAGGGAGTCAGACTAGAAGGTCATAATGGTCTCTTCTGACCTTAAAATTACATTTATGTTGTGTTATTCTCCAGGCTTGCAAAAAAGATGAGGAGCCAAATAAGGATTAAATCAGGACACCCCTCCAACCCCCCAAAAGGAAACAACAAACAATGTATTTTTAGAACCAGATTCCCATCCTATATGTTGGGTTTTATGGGCAAGAGAATGGGGCATGGGTCTGAGAATATATAGGCCAAAGCTACAAGTCCAGAACTGGATTCTGATTCATATCCAAGCCTTCGCCAACTGTGGGGGCTATTCAGATGCGGGTTTGATTTGGCCTGTTTACGGAGATAAGTTCAGTATCTCCTGAAGTTGGGATGTGGATCAGGATCTGAACTCTCTCAAAGGTCTTTGGATCCAGAATTTTGGTTTGCTTCCATCTCATGCTCTGGTGTGTGCCAATAATTCCCCCCTCTCCCACCCCCTCAGACTCTGAAACTGGAAATACCAGAAGAAAAGTATTTCCAGGCAGGGGTCCAATTCACCCTCTGCAGTATCTGAGTGGTCTCTCTGCCATTAATAATATACCACAGAGGGCACATGAGGGCCTTGGATGGGGTAAGCAGCAGAACTGACAGGTGTCCTGTAGGAAAGCTCATTATCACATAATTTTCTTCCCACTGTTGCAGGGCCCACATGTTCTGAAAGTTCAGGGTAGCATCCTCAGTTAATCCAAACCTCAACTTTAGACTTTTTGAAAAATACTCCTACTACTCTGTTATAGAGGGATCCGCAATTATCACTATTTAGAGATGGACTAGAAACAGCATAATTCACTCTACAGCAGCGGTCCCCAAACTTTTGAGAGTCGCACCCCCCCCTTACCCCTGTCCGCCCCTCCCCCACACCCCGGGACTGGGAACAGGGCCACAGCTTGGGGGGAGGACATGGACAGGAGTAAGGGGGCTGAGGCTGGGGCCGCAGCTCGGGGAGGGGGGATGTGGGAGCAGAGCTGCAACCGGGCTGCGGTGAGGACCAGTAACCGGGCCCATGGCCAGGTGTGGCTCTGCTCCCGGCCTTACCCCCAGCCTTGGCCCTGGCCCTCCCTCCCCACCCCCATGAGGACAGGCCCAGGCCCTGCCACACTCCCCAGATGTTCCTCCATGCCCCCCTAAAGGGGTGTGCCCCACACTTTGGGGACCTCTGCTCTATTGTAATAAGGTGTATGGGAGGGATTCATTGCTGGAAAATGTTGGGATTCACGATGAAAAGAATCTCTTATATACTTATAGCTGTCCACACAGATACCAGACACTCAGACTCCATAGCGATGAATATGTGGTAAATGTACTGGTCCTATCCGGCTGCCACTGCACACACAAACACACCCATTACAAGCAAGAGTGGAATCTTCCACAGCACTCAGTAATGTCAGTGCTAAAACCCCTATTTGCCTTCCGTGGGAGTACAGTTAGGCCAGTGCTGGGCACTTCTGAAAATCCCAACCCAAAGGAATATGATGCAATACAAGCATTTTTGGTCTGAGTACAAGAATAGGAACCAGGAACTTCTGAAGTCTAGTTGCAGATCTGTTGTCTCATTCTGTGAGCATGGGCAGGTCACTTCACTGCTCTGTGCCTTAGTTTTCCCATCTGTAAAATGGAGCTAATGCTACTTAGCTACCTGGCAAGTGTTATGATTAATTAATTCACTAATGTGTATTAAGAGCATTGAAGATAGAAAGCACTAGGTGAATGCTACCAATTATAATTTACATATGGAGTTTAGTTTCAGCTAAATATAATTATGAAATAGAGAAATATAATTAGAAAAATATAGTTAGAAACATAATTCTCAGAAAAAGGGCAACTTGTCCAAATACATTCAAGAACAGCAGAACATTAAAGGGCCTTGCAGTGGTATAACTATGGAATAACTATGATCTGATCTTCTTAAGTGTCATGCACCCTTAGCAGCCACTGAACTCAAAGGGAGTTAGGAGTACTCAAGACCTGTGAAAAGCCAGGCCACTAGAAGCTTTAGTATGCAGAGATTATTCTAGCTTGGTGGTATGAAAGTGAGATTTTCATTTGTGGTTTCTCCTCCTCACCCATGTTCCCCCCATTTTTAAATATCTTTTTTATTATTGTCTTCACTCATATCATATTTATGAGTAGGTTTGGAAGGATTAGATTTTTAATTGGTACATACGCAAGGCAATGAAAAAATATTTCCATTGATAATAATGCAAATTACAGATAGACAAAGTAAGAACAATGTTACTTGAGAATTTAAGAAAGCTTGATTTAAGGCTATTTACTTTGACATGTGATATTGACAATTTGTACTTTAACAGTTCTAAAGCTTTAACTTTTTCAATGTCAGCATCTACTGTCATTAAATAATTATTGTCTGACACTCCCTGCATGACTTCCCACAACTGGGAAAATTAAACTAGATTAAAATTGAAAAAAATTATTAAAACCCATAATTATGCACAACTATGAACATTTACATCAATACAAATTTAAAAATGCTTAAAAATCAACATTTTTTAACATAATTTTGATGGATAATATCAAAAATTGAGTTCTGCCAGGCCTATATATGAGTTGTAAATTAAGCTTATATATTGTAAATAGAACTATTAACCCCTTTTCCCTGTTGATATATGAGTTCAATTTTCTGGGTTTCTCCCACCACAGTTAGACGACAATCAGTAATACTATTCCTTAATAAAATAATGAATAAAGAATAGCATAAGGATGTTCTGCATTTCTATAGCATCTTTCTTTCTGAAGGATCCCAAAGAAACATTACTTTACAAACATAACTAATTTTGCATACCCTTCATAGATTTTTTTTCAGGCCTGAAGAGACCACTGTGATCATCAAGTCTGATCTCCTATATAACAATGGCATAGAACCGGACCTCAAACTCTCTTCAGACAGGCCATTGAGCAGAAAAAAGCAGGGAATTATGTATCCACAGCAGTCCTAGGAGAGGACACTACCCTAGAAGTTAAAGTGCCCGTGACACATTTCCAGTTCCCTAAGCCAGACAGTCCCCCAGATGTCAGCCACCACTGACAGGCAGCCACCTCTGGGGAAAAACATAGCAGTAGTTTGAAGGTGCACAGAAATACTACACAACGGTTTAGGACAAAAAGTACTCTCTCCGGCTCAAAATGCAGAGGGGACATTTTAGTAAGCAGGAAGTAATCACTAGAGATTGTGACAAAGTTCCTGCTCCACTTTGGTGGGTCTTGCGCTTATTGGCGGATTTGCTCGGCTTGGAGCTTCACTGCAGCCCTCAGCTTGGCAGTTTTTGTGAACCCACAGTCCAGGTCGACTCCTCCTGTGTCTGATCAGGAGTTGGGAGGATTTGGGGGGAACCCGGGCCTGCCCTCTACTCCGGGTTCCAGCCCAGGGCCCTGTGGAATGCAGCTGTCTAGAGTGCCTCCTGGAACAGCTGTGCGACAGCTACAACTCCCTGGGCTACTTCCCCATGGCCTCCTCCCAACACCTTCTTTATCCTCACCATAGGACCTTCCTCCTGGTGTCTGATAATGCTTGTACACCTCAGTCCTCCAACAGTCTGCGTTCTCACTCTCAGCTCCTAGCGCCTCTTGCTCCCAGCTCCTCACACGCACACCACAAACTGAAGTGAGCTCCTTTTTAAAACCCAGGTGCCCTGATTAGCCTGCCTTAATTGATTTGAGCAGCTTCTTGATTGGCAGCAGGTGTTCTAATCAGCCTGTCTTAATTGTCTCCAGAAGGATCCTGATTGTTCTGGAACCTTCCCTGTTACCTTACCCAGGGAAAAGGGACCTACTTAGCCTGGGGCTAATATATCTGCCTTCTACTACTCTCCCATAGCCATCTGGCCCGACCCTGTCACAAGATGTAATATGGTCATAATCCAGATGAAGATCCAACTGTCTTCCAGGTTTGGAGATTGTTGCCCAATATTGGGGTAAATCCTGCCCTTTCAGTGCTTGAGGGCACTGCACAGGTCTGGAAGTTGAGTTGCCATTGGGAAAAAAGAGCCCTGGCCCACTACTGGGAGCTGAGGTGCTGGCTCAGAGCCCCTTTGGAGCCTCACAGGAGGGAGCTGAGGTGTCAAACCGGGCTTTGAAGTGCCACCTTCAGGAGACACTGCGGCTTGTGCAGAAGAGAGAAAAGTGAGGAAGAATTGTGAGGGGGACAGAAAGGGAGACAGAAGCCAAGGTGGTCTGGTGGGAGGGAGAGAAAGGTTGTATAGCTGGGCTGACTTCCAAGTTTTCTTTGCAGGGGACCGCACAAAAAAGAGTCATGTTCCTTGAGCTTGACAAGCCTCCCATGCTGGCTCCAATGGACTAACTGCTTAAGGACACCTAGAGGTGAAAGTAAGCCAGTACACCCCGGTACAACGTACCGGTAAGGGCCGGTGGGCCATACCAGGACGGGCTTTCCGAAAGGGCAATTTAAAGCCCTGGGGTAGCGGCGGCAGGGCTGCGGTGGGGATTTAAAGGGCCCCGGAGCTCCAGCCGCTGCTACCTCCCCTCCCAGGGCTCTTTAAATCCCAGCCTGAGCCCTGCTGCCCGAGCCCTGGGGTAGCAGCGGTGGGGCTCTGGCGGGGATTTAAAGGGCCCCAGAGCTCCAGCCACCGCTACTGCCCCGGGGCCCTTTAAATCCCCACCAGAGCCCCGCCGCCGCTACCCCGGGGCTCAGGCAGAAGGGCTCAGGCCGGGATTTAAAGGACCCAGAGGGGGGTAGCGGTGGCTGGAGCTCTGGGGCCCTTTAAATCCCCACCAGAGCCCCGCCGCCGCTACCCCAGGGCTCGGGCGGCGGGGCTCAGGCCAGGATTTAAAGGGCCCCGGAGCTCCAGCCGCCACTACTGTAAATCTCCCCACTGTATTTTCCACTGAATGCATCCGATTAAATGAGCTGTAGCTCACGAAAGCTTATGCTCAAATAAATTTGTTAGTCTCTAAGGTGCCACAAGTCCTCCTTTTCTTTTTATAGGAACTTGAGTATTTCCTGACTCAAGGGGGGACGCTTAACAGACACAACGAGACCACTTTAAGTACAGGGCAGGATTTGAACAAAAAGGTGTAAAAAGGAATGAAATAGAAGTTGTGGGTCAATTGTAGCCCAAGTTGGGGGCAGCATACAGTAAGAGAACTACATGTTCCTCACCATACCTCCCATATTCCCTCACTCCCACCACCACATTGAATTCAAGCACTGACTCCAAATAGGCAGGACGTCAGACTTCAGTCTTCTCTGAACGATGGTTCCTCCAGCAGCACCATGCTCACCTAACTCCAGGCTGCAGCACTACTGAGTATTGATTCTATGGGGGAAAAGCCACCTACTGAGACCCCAACACCATCTTCTCAGCATCTGGGTGTTTCTTGAAGATCTCCAATCCAAGTACTTACTAATTTGCCTTTAATATTTACAGCTGTTGTGTTCTACAAGGGTGGAAAAAGACCACTAGCTGGCAGAAGTGGGAAAGAAGCCCTGGCTAAATGGAGACTTGCATTCAGTATGAAGGGCCACCGAGTGGAGGCTGGAAAGAAGGGTGTGAGCATTTGAAGTTACAAGGGGGCTCTTCTCCACCCACCTTCAAGACCTGGAAAGGGGAAACTATGTGCTTTTTTTCACTGAGGAGATGCTGAGATGCAGTCCCCTTGTTAGACAGTAAAAGTCCCCTTTGAAACCTAAAATGGAGACTTTAATTCCAATAAAGGTTTTAATGCTGGTACAGTGCAGAAAATCAAAACACCTGTGAAAAGGAGCAGAGTGACAAGACTCCTTTGCTTGACATTTGTTGTTGTTTTCCAGGACTGGTGGGTTTGTTTTTCTTGTTTCCTGTAGAACTTGATACATGAAAGCCTATTTCAATGACAATACCCTTCCCCCACACTGGGAACATACAGTATCCATTCCATAGACTGATTGCTGCCACACTCACGTACCCACACTACCTGGCTGTGTTTGTCACAACAAACATGAATCTATTGTACAACCAAAGCACCTTCTACGGAGCCTTTGTTTTTTAATCATATACTTGCCCTCTAGACTAAAACCAGGAAGTGCAGACACAAGAAAATAATTCCAGACCCATAATTTTGCTTTGGATACACATACATGGCTCCCATTGGCTTGAGTTGGATTTCTGCCTGTGTATATCTGAAGTCATAATAAGCTCCTTTAGTTATTGTAAGTGATGGGCTTGAATTGCAGGACTTGGATGCAGAGCCAAATTCGGATCCAAACTGCTGGGGCATTTGGATCCATGGTTTTGTTCTGGCCCATTACAGAAACAGGAAGTTCCTGTAAAGTTCCCAAAGTTTGGGGGGGTTCAGATTTAGGGGTTGCTTGATTCAGCTCCATGGAGAACACCATTTTTTGCATGCCTCTGCACTTCCTGTTTTCAGCTGGGACTGGAAGCAGAAACACCATACCACAAAAAAGCTTTCCGAGTTCAATGGGACCTGTGTGCCTGGGACTATGGCCCAAAGCAAACAAAGACAAAAGGTAACCAAACATTTTCAAATCCCCCCCCAGAGAGTTTCAGGTTCTGTTCAAGGTTTGGAAGAAGAGTTTGGGTCACTACTTCTTTTATCCAAACCGATTTGCCCATCCCTAATTGCAACAGCACATCTGGAAATGCTACAGCTAAGGCCCTGCCAGCACTTTCATTATAAACCCTCCTGTTTTCAGAGTTTTGTAACTTTTGCTGAAAAAATCCAATAGCACAAAGGCTGAAACTTGATATCAAGGTTCTCAGCTGGGGAGCAATTTTTTTTCCTTCTGTGTTGCAATATTTGAAGGAAATCAAATCAAATCATTTTTAAAGACAAGAATAAAAACGGGCTGGGGGGAAGATTTAGGTTTAGGAAGGTGGGGGTGGGGGTGGGCATTTGGTTTCTGATCCTTTTTTATTTACAGCCCTTGGGGGAAAATATTACAGATACTAACAATCTCCAACTCTGGCAAATGCTCAGATCTAAACTTTGATTGTTGCCTTGGCAGAGCCGATCGAAGGAATGCAAGGACCCAGGTTGCAGGAGGTGCTCCCTTAGGGTGACCAGATGTCCTGATTTTATAGGGACAATCGCAATATTCGGGGCTTTGTCTTATATAGGCACCTATTACCCACCACTTCCTGTCCCAATTTTGTACACTTGCTATCTGGTCACCCTATTCTCCCTTGGCCATGGCACCTGCTCTGAGGCTGAAGCATGGGGCTAGGAGGGGTAGCAAGCATCAGGACACTTCTCTTTTTTAATGTCAAAAAGAAACAGAAGGGTTGAGAATGGCTGGTGACTCTGGGACAGAGAGCAAACATTAGGAACCTCAAGTGGGAGGAAGAGGCATTTGGGAGATGATTCTTAGCAGGATGTTCAGACAAAGATGAGGCTACCTCCCTCCCCAAAAAAACCCTTCCCAGGTTTTACACTAAAGCCAGTGCACGGGAGGTGGGTTCTCCCCCTCACTCCCTTTACAGCAGTAGCTAGAGGCCCCAACTAAGTTAAGGACCCTGTTGTGCAAGGCAGTGTACACACACATAGTGAGAGAGAATCCCTGCCCCAGAAAGCTTACAATTTAAATAGACAAGACAGACAAAGGGTGGGAGGGGAAGCACAAGCCTACAGAGTGGAAGCAATTTGCCCAAAGTCACAGTTATTCAGAGTCAGAGATAGAACCCAACTCTCCTGAGCCCCAGTCCAGTGCTGCATCCACTAGAACATGGGGGTCATCTGAATACTCACAGAGGGTGAAAATTACCCTTGTGCAGAGGGCCAGTGTAAGGCCTGAGTACCACTGAAGTGCCACTTACACCCTAAAATTAATTTCACCCACAGTACAGCCAAGATCAATAAAGGTCTGCATTTATCCAGCACTTGGCTGATTCTCTGCTTTGATTTAAGGAGTATGCCGATGAGCTGGGGCAAAGTGCAAGAGATACTGGGGGGACAGTGGGAGAATTAAAGAAAATAATGCCTCCTACATTCCTCCCACATCTTCTAAAAATATGTTGGAAGACCTTTATCTATTTAAAAAAAATCTTTCAAACCCAACCAATATTAATTTATTTTATATATGACCATTAACAAACACTCCAGATCCAACTCAACCCAAACTCTTAGAAAATTCAGATCCAGATCTGCATTTTGCCACCTGGGCCCATCTCTAGTACCTCAGCCAAAGATCATTTACACCACAGCGAGATCAAACTCAAAGAGCCTTAAACAGAACTTAATGCAGCTTGATGGGGGTGAGAGAGAAGAAAATCCTGGCAACAATTCACTTCCATTAGGTTTAAAAACCTATATCTGTTCTACATGGAACTGAATAGTCAGTTGAGGAGGGTATGGTGGCAACAAATCAGGAGTTAATTTCATAAGAGATAGACAAACCAGTTTGGAAAAATAAGAACACTCTTGAATCTTCCCCATTCAACTCTCAGATTGAACCAAACTAGAATCTCTCTAAGGACAGAGAAAGTTTAGAATATAATTTTCAAATGCCCCTTGCACTTCCTGCTTTTACACAATCCTGGAAATTGAAATGCTGTAATACTGCAACAAAGGCTGCTCTTGTGTTATTTCCAGCGCGACCAAATGCAGGCAGTGGTGGGAAATGTGTGAGAAAAGACTGGTCCTGGGCCATTACCAACCTTTAAGGGATGCTGATAAGTTAGGAAAAACATTATAAACTGCTTGGATGCCGTGGATTGAATGAAACTCAGCCCCTAGGCAATAAGAATGTTCTCAAGATTCTATGGTTAACAACTCAAATATCTAGGTTTTGCTGTTCATTCAGTCCTCCTGATTATCTTCTTTAGTCTGTGAGTGCATAATTTATTTCCACATACTGAATGTAGGGAACTGGTACAGCAAATAATAAACTGCTCAGAGTCTAGCAGTCATTGTACTCCAAAATACAAAACTACATTTATGCTTTAGTTTGATGAAGTGGTTATACCAGGACAGAGTTACAAGGAAATCATGATTACATCTGTTAGAAATTTTAAAGAAGTGGACTGGATACTCGAAGGATTAATAATGCAAATTGCAGTATCAAAGCCTAGATAGCTATCTAGTGCTCCCTAGGTTTAGTCCATTAGCCCTACTACATTAATGTAAATCAAGAATATGGATAGCAGACACAACATTGTTTAATTCACACACATGCATGATAAACAGCATTATTCCCCACACCAGTCCTGGTGGTACTTCATGCATCAACTCCCTCCCTCCACCTGTTCCCATTTTGATCTGCTAATGATCACTGAGTAAGACCCTTATTCATTCGGTGAAGGTGTCCACACTGTACAGGGTTTGCCGAACACATAAATATACATCCGCATCTACTGTCTAGTGGAGTATTAAAGGCCTTTGTGAAACCCAAGGAGATTCCACTCACCATGTCACCCTTTGTCTGCTCTTTGCTTTACATTTTCAAACAATTCCACCAGATTTGTCCTTTCCAGAAACCATGCCGGCTACTTTCTATCAGCTCATATTTTTCCAGATGTTTTGTGATCTCATCCCTTACTAATGTCTCCAAGATCTTGTCTACTGTCAAAATGAAACTTTACTGCAAATCTGTAATTCTCTGACTTCACCTTAGTCCTCTTCTTAGGGAATGGGGTTACATTTGCTTTGTTTCAGTCCCTTAGTACCTCCGCTATTTCCAAGAAGCTATTAAGACTTCTTTATTGGACCGGTATCCTTTTCTGTCATCTCTTTCGTGAGACTGGGGTGTAACCAGTCAAGTCCTAAAACTGTCTCTCTCTTCAGTGATTTTTTTGTCTGACCCCCAAATTGTTCTGGCTTTCAATGTCCTTTGTTTTAATTTCTGGCATGTACTTAAGCTTTTTCTGAGTAGTTCCATGAGACCTACTTATCATTGGTGATTGGATGAGAGTTAGACGGCTGAGACTCAGACCAGACAAGAGTGAGGTAATAGTGGTAGATTGGCAAACATGACTCCTGAACATGGTAACGATTTACAAAGCCCTTTGCTTGTAGACCAGTGGTTCACAACCAGACCAGGCTGCACTGGGGCTTCTTTGAAGTGAATTGGTGATCTCGTTTCAGTGAATAGGTGTCCAAGTTATTAAAAAACCTCATCATGAAAGACAGCTTCAGTGGAACGTCCGAGCGTTCAATGGTCATGTTCACTGAGAAGGCACGTGATGCTTGGAAAGAAGATTATTCTACCCATTATGGAAATGTCTGATATATTTTAATAGTAATAAAGCTAATAGAGTTCTATATAATCACCCTAGAAACCAATAGTATTTAACAGAGAATGAGATCCATTCTATGGTGTTTGTAAACTATCCCATAGAACTCTATGGCCAGGAAGCAATTCTGTATTAAGTTCTATAGGGTGGTCAATAAATATATGTATTATCTTTTTGTATCAAATTCTTCCCTATAAGACTTTTCCTTAAGGGGTCATACCCAGGTTTGGAGTCAAAGACTGGACATCAATTTGCATGGTGGGCTGAGACCTTCCTTAGTGTAATTTTGACTGGACTTTCTCTGCCCTGTGCTGATTGGCTGCTTCCTCCAACCCTCCCGCTTCCTCTCCCTCAGTCTCTTCGCCTCAACCTCACTCCACACCAGCCCCTCGAAGGGCATGTCTACACTAGAGAGCGTACAGTGGCACAGCTGTACTGCTGTAAGGTCTCCCTGCTGGCATAATTAAACGTCCCCTAACGAGCAGCAGTAGCTATGTCAGCAGGATATGCTGTCCCGCCAACACAGCACTGTCCACACTGCCACTTCTGTTGGTATAACTTACGTCAGTCGCGGGATTTTTTTCACATCCCTGAGCGACATAAGTTATATCAACAAAAGTACTAGTGTAGACATAGCCTTATTCTCTTCTCCCTGGACTTGCCCCTCTCACCACCCTTCCTTTCCCTTTTCTTTCCAATTGACTCATCCCCTCCTAAGTAAACTCACCCCCCAAAATCATGGAATTAACACGATGTTCGTGCCATCATATTGTTCACTCTGCTTGTGTGTTCTACCCCTTCCCCCACCTGTATTTGTCTTGTCTATTTAGATTGTAAGCTCCTCATGGCAGCGACCATCTACTACTATGGGTGTGTACAGTGCTTAGCACAATGGGTCCCCATTTGTAGTTGGCCCTTGGGCACTATCTTAATAAACTCAATTTTAAAAATGACAAAAGACGTGAACATGACTGAAAGGGGAAGGGTGAAACAGATTCTCCTCTCACCCCACTGCGAATTCAGAGAAACTCTACTGACTCCAGTGGAGTTACACCAGCGTAAAGTTGGCGTATGTGAGAAGAGATTCAGGTCCTCTATATCTTAAATGTTGGCAATGTATTTGCATTTTCTTCCTCCGCTCTTTGCAGGATACTGAGGCAGCAGCTGGATCCACAGAAGATGTAGAATGAGCAAATGCTGAACACACTCCAACTATATCTGTGGTACATTTATGTCTGTTGCCGGGTTCTTTGGCAGTCATCATTGCCAAGTCTCAGGATATTGGTGCTTGTGGTTGGCAGTGCTGCAAACACCTCTGGCTGGTTTCTTTACTAGGAAAGGAAAGACGTAATCTGAGACTGTTCTTAGGTAAGGTGGATTGGTTGGGCCACCTCATCTTCACAAGAGAAGGAAGGATGGTCCAGTGGTCAGGGCATTGGCCTGAGAGTTAGGAAAGCCAGAGTCAATTCTCTGCTCTGCCACTGATTTCCCATGTGACCTTGGGAAAGTCATTTAGTCTTTCTATGCCTCAGTTCCCCACCTGTAAAAGGGGGATAACAGCACATCCCTATCGCTCAGAGACATTGTGAATATAAATACATTAAAGATTTTGAGGTGCTTAAATACTACAATAATGGGGCCCATATCAGTACCTTAGATGTGAATTAGTTATGATGAATTGCCAAGATCTGTGCACCCATTATTTTGTTATTTCTCTAGTTGAAGGCCTGATTCTTCTTCCACTGAAGCCAATGGCAAAACTTGCATTGATTGCAATGGGAGAGGGATTGGATCATGGATTTTTGGGACAAGGTCTTCTCATGTCGGTATAGAACTATGCACTCTAGCCAAAAGAAGTATATAAAGGGTTGATAACAGTGGTAACTTTGCACCCCATTCAGTTCTGTACAAATCCTTCCCGAGGATTTTTGTTCTACCACAACAGAAGCTCTTTAAAAGGCTAAATAGGGATAACTTTAATTGTTAGCATCTATCACTTCTCTAACTTGACCACAAACATATCAGCAAGAGCTGCTTCTGATAATGCTTGACTACAATGGCATTCCTGTATATGCCGCATACATGCCAGGCATATGTACTCAAACTGAGTTGATCCCTAGTGAATATTGCTGAATAGGCAATCACAGGAAGGTACTGGGTTACTATGATCTTCACCCCAAATAGCCTTTCCATTGCTCTCCTGAATTTTTGCCTGCACTTTTCAACAAACAACAACTCAGTTTCCCAGTGAAGCCACAGGCCTACATCTTGGCTGGTATAAATTGATGGAACTTTACTGAAGTTGATGGAGCTCCACCAATTGGCACCAGCAGAACACTTGGCCCTCTGGGTTTAAACTTACTTCAAACAGACCCCTATGGTCCCTCTACATGTACAATAATGGCTTTGAAAGATCTGCCATTTGGTTGCATCCTCTCTATAAGCTCATGAGAGCCCTGCAAGTACAAAGGCATGGCCTATAAAAGATCAGAGGCCAAGAATCAACAGAGGCCAAAGCTGCTTGGAAAGGCTCTCCCTACATGTTCTCCCCGTCCTCCCCATCCCCACAGCTCTGATAACACGACCAACTTGGTTGCTAATCTGCCAGACGCCACCAGGCCACAGCTGCACTTCTAATAAGTAAATGAAGATTCTTTACTAGGGCTGGCAGAAAAGAAGGGATGTGGGTACAAAATCCTAGAGACAAAAGCAAGGTGGAGAATTTCCCAGCTACCTTCCCAGAGACAGTCCAAAAGGAGGGGGTACATGGGTAAACTCCCAGGGTTCCCTGGGTCTCATACCCAAGTTGCCTCTTGAAGTTCATCTTTCTATGGGAGGGAGATACAGTCATAGGCCAAGAATTTCAAAAATGGGTGCCTAAGCTTAGATGCCTAATTTACAAGCCTAAGTGGTTTGATTTTTTTAAAGTGTTGAGCATCCAGCAGCTTCCATTGATGTTGGGTGTTAAACATTTTTGAAAATCATTAGGCCACTTATTCAGATGCCTAAATATGAATTTTAGGGTTACCAATTTTGGTTGGACACATTCCTGGAGGTTTCATTCCATGGCATAATCTTTAATGAAAGATTAATCTTTAGTTCCTGGAGACTCCAGAACAATCCTGGAGAGTTGGCAACCCTAATGGATTTAGGCGGCTAACTTTAGGCACCCTTTTTTGAAAACTTGAATCTTGATCTCACAGGCACAGGTTTGCTCTACCTCTGGGTTCGTGGGTGACAGCAGTGCTCATGCTGCCGTTCACATAATCCCCTTGCTACCTTGCCATGCCATTGGTCCACATCCTCTTCTAGGTGTTCAGAGCCGTTGTGAAAAGGAAGCCATTTGCAAAGCACAGCAAGTTTTATTGGTCCTACAAACCCCCAAAACTATGCAGCATATTCTGGAGCACCACCTACAGGCACCATATCTATTAACTACTCACCTAAATAAAATATAGAGCACTCCTGTAAAACTGGGAGTCTACCTCTCTGTAGTTGACAGAGGACAAGACTTCCCCACGCTCCCCAAAGTATTATGCAAGTCTCCTCCCACACCTTGTCACCTCTTCCTTCTTTGCTGCTGCTGCTGGCTCATCTCCTTGGGCCACTCTCAGGCTGCTTCTTCCCCAACACTAGCTATGCTTGTGTAACAATGCCCCTGGCCGGGTCATCTGTGGGGAAAGAACCCCAGATCCCTGAATCTAAAAGCATGAGCCTCTGCTGGTTCAGCGGAAGGACCAGGCTCCCTTAGCGTGGAGTAGCGGCTGACTTATAAAACTTTTTGTGTGGTCTATTCACTAGAGAGCACCAGAGCCACACTGCGTCCATCTGCGCTGCAAAAAAAGACTTGCAACACTGGCCCTGATCCTGACTTAGGCTCGCGGCGCTCAAGCTGGGGAGTTAAAAATTGCAGTGCAGACATTCGAGCTCGGGCTGGAGCCCGGGCTCTGAAATCCTGCGAGAAGGTGGATCTGGGAGCCTGGGCTCCAGCCCCAGCCCAAGTATCTACACTGCTATTTTTAGCCCCATAGCCTGAGCACGAGCCAATTGACCGTGGCTCTGAGACTCAGTGCCTCGAGTTTTTTATTGCAGTGTAGATGTACCCACTGTATCAGCATGAATTATGCTTGGTTCCCTTTGCCTCTTCCAGCCCCACCATGTGGCTGTGTAACCTGCTCTACAGCCTGAGCTAACAGCCAGTTGGCTTTTGGCTCAGGCTGTAGAGGCTCATGCACTAAGCTCCAGAGGTCCCAGGTTCGATCCTATGCAGTCGTTGGTGTTACAGCTGCACAGCCCTCTCCCTGATGGGCTGCTCTCCCTTTCTTAGCCCTGCCCCGGCCAAACTCTTCCATCAACCCTACAAGAGCTTCACCTCCTGGCCGGAGCTTTCCTGCATGCTCATGCATTCCACCAGCCCTTTTAACTGGCCTTCTCTCTGCAGCCAGCTGTCTCTATAGTTTGCCACTCACACACATGCATCCTTAGATTCCCAGTTCATACACCTCATCCCTTCTTTTCTCCAGAGATCACTTCCTTTCCCAGGTCATGCTGCAACACACAATATCCTTTACTGGCTAGATGCCAATCCGAGGTCCTTTAAACCCCCTAGGGGATCTGTGTCTGAGTTTTCATTCTAAAAGCGAGGTGGAGGGTGAAACTCAGCAGGGTGATGATGAATAACACCGGGGGGCATTTGTGTGTGTGAATGTTTCTTCTCTAAAGTCAAACTGAGTTCCCTGCTGGTAAGTGCGATCCTTTCATCAGCTTTACAGAGCTGAGCTCTGAAGGGAGTAATTAGGTCACCTTTTGTGGTTACATGTGAAGTGCAATTAAGAGAGATTGTGGTAAATTAACTCAGCTTAGCAACAGCAAGCCCTATTAAACAATTAATCATGGCCTTTGGGGATTATTAATTAACTATTTACAGCTAATTGAATGGAGTGGGGATTTTGATGAGCTGCTGCATATTCATAAAGATCAATGGAAGAGCCCTGCATGGCTGGAACAGTGTGAACTTTTAGTCAAAAATGGCTTTTCAGAGGAAATTAAAATTTTCACAATTTTTATTTCATTTTCTTCTAAATTTTTCAGCACAAGGAATATTTAAGGAGAGATTCCCTCTCCCCACACTCACACAGTTCATGCCTCACATGCAGTTTAATTTAAAATAAAATTTAAAAAAAATCAAAGTGACAGTAAGTGTTCTCTTTGTGTTAGGGTTGAAAATAACCCAATGAGCAACACTGGCCAGAGATTATATGAATATTGTGCTGTGAATTCATTCAAGTCAATGCCAGCCCTTGAATAACAATGAGGGAGGGAGGATTCTGCAGTGTATTCCCCAATTCTTTAAAATGAGAAAAAAATATACATAAAAAGGTTCACAAAACTCAACATAAACCATATTGGATGAGTGTGGCTCTCGTTCTCCCTCTAGTGGCTGTCTCATATAAGAAGATAAGAGCCTACTATAGTTGCCAGCTAGTAGAGTTACTCCTTTAACGCAAAGAAGTCCTTGCTGATGCCCATTCTAATATTAAAATGCTGTAAATAAATTTGCCCCCACTTACACCAACTCATGATTTGCCCCCTTTTTGTTTGTTTTGGTTTTTTTTAAGTGAATTTGATACTAATACATTTTGCTAGAGTGGAGCCACAAGGAGACTAAATCTGAAATTTAGGGCTTGTCTACATGGCGAAGTTAGTGTGAAATAATCTAAGGTGAGAATGTAAAACACACTAGCTACTCTGCATTAACACTCCATTTGGACACTCTTACTCCTCACTAAGAATGGCTTTGGGTAGCTCAGCTTAATACACTCCAAAGCATATTAAGCTAAAGTGCATAAAGGCACTCAGTGCAGAGTAAGAGTGTTCATATAGAGAGTCAATGCAGTGGAGCTAGTGCACATTATCCACTCCAGACTTTTTCCCCATGAGGACAAGCCTTTAGCCATGAAACAGCAAAGCAGGCCTTTTGACTGTCACGCCCTGCTATTTGGAGCACCTGGAAATGCAAAGGAGCATCTCAGCTTTCATTAAAAAAAGCCCTTTCCATTGCAAAGCCAGTGCTGATGCAGGGTTAGTCCTTACAGATGCATGTGACTGATTTTCTATATTTCACATTTTCTTTTTAAACTACTGGTTTATCAAATCCACACACTTAGGCCTTGTCTACGCTAACAGGAAAAGTTGATCTAAGCTACGCAATTTGAGTTATGTGAATAGCTTAACTCAAATCAACATAGCTTAGATCTACTTACCATGGGGTCCACATTACGCAATGTCGACGAGAGATGGTCTCCCATCAACTCCCCTTACTCTTCTCGATCAGGTGGAATACAGGAGTCGACGGGAGAGCGATCAGCAGTCGATTTAGGAGGTCTTCACTAGACCAGCTAAATTGACTGCCAATGCATCAATCGCCGCAGCATCCATCCTCCAGTAAGCGTAGACAAGCATCCTTAACTTAACTTTATAGTTAATAAAGCATTCTAGTCTGGCCATTATGATGTGCAGCAAAGCACCGGTGTTCCGCATTTTGGCCATTTATCACACATTTTTTGACCAGCTCTATTCAAGGCCCAGTGGAGGTCTTTAGACAGTTGAGAAAGGCTCTCATGATTTGCAATGATAGCAGCAGAACATGAATTGTCAAAAGCCTTCAGTATGGCAGTCTGATAGTTGAATGTGTTTCCCGAAATAAAGCTAAAACTTTGAGTTGTTGCAAAGTGTACAATAGATGTACTGATGAGACGCTGCTTTTGTTTGAAATGAAAAATTCTTTGCAAGAGCTGATACTCTGTTGTTTATTCACAATGAAGCATGGCGGTGTGTAGCTGAGTGGACAAGAGTTAGGTTTGTTTGGGGAAGTTTTTCTTGAGTGTGGAGGAGTCAGTGGCAAAATGTTTTGCAGGCCTAGCAAAAAATTGCAAAAGGCAGTCCTGAATGATAGTTACCTGGAAGGAAGTAGAAGCACAAGCTTCCTCTTGTTGTCCTGACAAGATGCCTCACCTTGGAGACTGCCACTATTGAGTAAAAAGGTAATTCAGTCTGTACTCTTCTATGCAGACTACTTATACATCACTATGCAATGGATCTCTTACCTTTCCGGTGTCAGGAGGTAGCTATGCCTTTGGTCCACAGCCAGTATGGTAGTGTAGTTTGTGTCTCAGTTTCTCCTCTGGCTGGGTAGCCAGTTTGATGTGGTTTAGTCCTACAGTCAGATCCCAGTGTCCTCCTCTTCCCTGGTAACAAAAACATCCAAGCAAAAAATAAAACCCAATCCTTCACCCTTTCCTAGCTGGTCAGCCCTTTGCCCAAGTTCCACCCAAGTCTTCTCCCTAGAGAAGAGGGAAGCAAAGGGTGGGTCTTCCTCCCACCACCTCTGGAGGTCCCAGCCTTCATTCCTAAATAAAAATTTGGTGCACATACTAGGCCTGAAGTCCACACCACTTCTCTCATCCCAGGCCATTTCGTTTCTCTTTTCCCCTCACATACCTAAATCTTCACCCCTCAGCACAGGGACTGCGACCAGTCTTTTCCTCCACTGAACAATTTGCACATCCGCCATCTCCTGCCTCTTCAGGTCTCAATCTCTTTACAGAGAGCCATACTTCAGATCTTACCCAGTCCTTGGTAGCTCCCTAAGGGTGGAAAAGAAGGCTGCCATTATGCCTTTCCCAGCATTCCTTGCTATCCCCACCCTCCATCTGAGCTGAAATCATGAACACATTGTGCTGGGCCTGTAGCCTCCTTTAATAGGCCAGCACAGTGTTACAGAGTCCTTTGCTATTCATTTTAGAAGACTGGAGCATCCACTGAGTATCAAAGATAGGCTGAGACCTGAACCCTGAATCTCAACTCTTAAAAAAACAAATTTTTTTTTTGAGGGCGTGAGTATCAGTAATTAAAATCCTAATCTGGCACCTATGTACTAGAATGGTGTAAAAGCACTGGCTAATTACACAAGTTGATTCCCCCAGCTCCAACCCTGCTGCCATGTTTAGGCACTGGGTCAGGTCTAAAACTGGAAAGGGCTTATTTTCCAGCTCCATTCAGATGCAGGTGAAATCTCATGAGCTTTCTGTCATATCCTGCCAACACTCCACAAGAGCAGCTTTTGAGATTCTATGGCTGTCACATCCTAATCCCAGGTACTTTTCAGACAAAAGCCCAAACCCTGAACCTGATTCAGTTCCAGACACCTCTGCAGTCCATCTCTACCATGGGCATAGTTTGGGGGGACAGGGGGAAGTATTACCCCCCGCAAACTGCAAGCCTCAGGCAGATGCAGAATTTGCTCCCCCTCCCCCCCAAAATGTGGCCTCATTGGCCGGGCTGCAGCCACACACACCCAATATAGGAGTCAAACTATGCCTATGATTCATACTAATTAGCAATATGTATACTCTCAGTAACTGAAAATGCCACATTAGAGCGCTAGAGATGGAGGGAGTGTGTCTAGTGGTTAGAGCAAAGGGCTGGGAGTCAGGACTCTGGAATTCTGTTCCTTGCCCTGCCACAACCTCACAGTTTGATTTTTGGGCAAATCACTTAAACATCTCTGTGCCTCAGTTTCCCTGAAAGGACCCTTAGTTCTTTCACAGGCCTGTTGGGAGATTTAATTAATTACTATTTGTAAAACACTGAGAGATCTGCAGATTAAAGGTGCAAAGAATTAGATTTTGTTAGTATCTAACGCTGCTGTCACCCTCACACAATAATTGAACTTTGGCAAAGGCTCCACAAAACAGAAACCCTTCTTTGTGCTTGGTGTGGATGGATTATGATCATTTTAGGACTCTAGCTATGTTTGTTGGCATAAACTTAGAGAAGTTCCAAACAGCCAAATGAAAAATAAATCTTATTATTGTACATTTATACCAAGCTGGGTTCACAGTTTCCTCTTTATTTTTATTAGATTGCTATTTTGATTTTTTTTAAACAAACAGTGGAATATAGTTATTTTAACTTTGAAATTTATGGTCTTCCTTACAACAGGTAGTCACAGTTGCATTCTTGCAAAAGAAAACAAAATTAAAAATATAGACACAGGAAATAAAATTAATTTTAAAATATATGAAAACATTTATTCTGTGCATCAGCCCAAGAGAACAGACATGTCTCTGACTGATACCCACCACAGACTGCAGTTTCTTGAATTGATTGATTAATAAGACAGAAATGAGGAGGTGTGAATTTATTTTGGACTTGGCCAGGATTGAAAAAGGTTTGGCACAGTTCAACTGGGCTTAATCTGCATTTTAAAGTCTATGAACGATGACCACCTACTGGCACCTTCCCATGTGTTAGGGCCCACAGAAAGGAAACATTTTTCACTAGACTTTATTTCGGCGAATGTTCCTGGATTTATAAAGGTACTAAAAAGGCAATAGCAATCTGATTTCAAACAAACAAAATACCTATTTCCCCTGGTGGAACTGAAACTTGACAGAAGAGTCAAGGACTGGGGGGAGAACGTGGAGAAAATGTATCATTATTTAGAGGTAGATTGTTCGTGAAGATGATGTTCCACTTAAGATAAAATTAAATTCCTCTGGGGTGCTTTCGACATTAAGCATGGTATTGAAAGGTAGTAAAGAAGCAATAAATAACAGTTCAAATGGGAAAAAGCTGCTCGCAGGGGGTGGGGTGCGGGGGGAGCTGAAATGCAGAGAATTTTATCTGAGCTGGAAAAAAAAATCCTAAAAGCAGAAAGATCTCACTGTGCGCCATAGCAAGGATAATTAAAAACAAAGCTGTCTTTTAAGACACAGCAATGCTCCCCACCATCTCTTTTTCCTGGCAAAGCCAGGAAACACCCTCAGAAATAAAATAACTGTAACAAGAAAAGACATCTTCTTGAAGAAATTTTGACTCATAGTTTACTGCTTTATAAGCATTTCAGTAGAAAGATGTCCCACACTCAGGCAACAAGTCAAGAATCCACATTTTTAATGCTAGTTTAGTCTTCTATGTGATTATTTTTACAACATCTGCAATTAAATACAGATTTTTCAACTCCCTGATTGTGACCGGATGGAAAGGGGCTTGGTGCACAGAGAGAGAGAGAAAGAGGAAAAAAGCCATCTCCCACTGAAATGGTCTTCATTAAAAACAGCTCTGCTCTGCTTCTGTTTTATTTCATTTTGATGATTGAAATTTTCCTCATCTAATAGTAGATGGTATTTTTTCTTACACTTCAGTAATCCAAAGAAAAATCCGATAGTGCAAACTTAAGCATTTTCAGGGTGGTAGCAATTTGGGTCACCAAGGGATTGTCATGTTTTTAAAGGAGGGCTGGGGTGGGGGTGGAAGAGAGGAAAGATTGTAAAACTCAGAACTAGCAGTTCCAAACCAAAGTAATTAACACTTAGGCAGTGCTGAGATTTTAAAATGCACCCAGCAGGCCCCTGTAAAACAGTATTTGGGGTTGCTAGAACTCACGTCTTGCTCTGCCTGATATTATAGTTCCCCCTGCTATTCCCTATCACACCTGCTGGGGAATTACAAATAAATAACTTGCATCAAATCTCCGCAGCATGAGTTTCATTTCAGGCCTCTTCAACTCACAAGAAGTATTTTTACAGTAACCTGAAAATGGTGCTCACGTAGTTTTCTTCGGGCTCCAGCGTGATTTTAAAATGCAAGCATGTTACTGATGCATGAGACTGACTGCAAAGGTTAATCATGTCCTTAGATACAGACGGCAGCAGAGTCAACAGGAGCTGCACCCACATAAGAGAATACAATTTGGCCCCATGTGTGAAGTGTAATAGAAAAAGTGTGTGGGAAGGGGGAGTGAAATCTATGATTATTAGTAGATTAGAGCATTTTATAGCCACTGACATTTGTACTTGGTTTCAGTTAAAATGTAGCCTGCAATAAATTGCCATTATTAAAATGTGCTCCAGGTCACCCATGTTATAACTCTATTGAGTTCAGTGGAGTTACACCAGAGAAGAATTTGGCCCAGTGTGTTCCAGAATAAGAGGACCTATAAAAATGATGTGGTACATGGAACATGCAAGGTAAAGCACATTTTCCTTTCTTGACTAGTCTTACTTCATTCATTGGATATACAGTATTTATCCTAATGCTAAATGGGAATGGACTGATGCCCAGCTTAGCCACTGCTGGAAACATTAGCAACATCATAGAGGTGTACATCAGAGTAGCTGGTATACTGAGAGCTGGCCTTTTGAATAGGTACCTTCTGTACCCTTGCTCGGGGTGCAATATTGCAAGATGCACAATGACGTTTCATGCAGGAAGAAGGCTACTTAGTCCAACACTCTAATGGAAGTCTGTAAAATGAGCTTGATCACACTGCCATTGAAGTCAATGGGAGTTTTATTATCTATCTCAGCTGGAACAGGGTTCAACCCAACGTTTGGTGATGGATAGCATCTCCCAGAACTCTGCCTGTGGCCAAAACAACTCTCAAAACCTAGCCCTCTGTACCTTGGGGCCCTGGTGAGAAAGCTATTAGACGTGTGTTCCTTAGACTTGGACAGCATTAGTACAACAAAGTCTGTTTTTCACCTTGGTCAGGCCTTGTTCGTCAGAGCGTGTATCACTTTCTATAAGTATTTAAAGTGTATCCAAGGGAGAGAAAGTAGAAGGCACTCTGCCTCAGAACTTTTTCTGGTCAGAGAATGAGCATGTGTGTGAGAGAGAGCAGTCATATATGCACATTGGTAATTATGTAAGCCCATAAACAAACACCTTACAATCAACTACCTTGAGGAAGAAAATTCCTCTATAAGGGAAAGAGTCAATACCTAAAAAAAGAGGTAGTATTCATAGCCCAAGCACACAGTGGAGTAAACACTTTTAAAAATGAAAGTATTGGTTATTCCGGTTATATTATAACAGTAATTGTTTACTCACTGAGGGCTAGCTCCTGCAGATGCCACAGGCGGAAGGATCCAGGCCTAATCACTTATAAGTAACGCTGGTAGAAAAATGAATGGTAGTTTCCACTAAACATTTCAAAAACAATTTTTGTTTTTGCAGGTTTTGAAAAAAGATTTTAAAAATTGTGGACTTTTTTAAATAAAAATTTCCATTTTTCTCCCCTCTTTTTTCCCCTTTTTTCATTTTGCCACTGAAAGAGGAAAAGAAAAAAATGGGGGAAGGGAAAAAAGAAAAGACTGAAAACTAAAAACCAGACAAAACCCTTACCATTTTTGGATTTTGTTGAAAACACAAACAAAAAAATGATTTTTTTTCATGAAAATTTCCATTTTGGATGGAAAAAAGCCTATTTTTGTATGAAAAAGAAAATTCGTACCAGATCCCTATATAAGTCACTGCTCCTAGATGCCTAGGTGCTCCCTAAGGATTTTTTTAAAACAGTAGTGATAATAAATATGGTGCTCTGGTTTGTCATTCTAGGTTATAGGATCAGGATCTAATTCTGTTCTCACCCCATCAAAAACACCAGAAACAACTTGAGTAAAGCCAAAAGAGTGAGACCAGGGTAAAGCCAGTGAGAGGAAATCAGAATCGGAGTCCAAACATTTTGGGTGGCATGTGCATTCACCTTCCCCCATGCTGTAAAACGTCTTCTGGGCATCTTTATTCTATCCCCACTGTGCAAATTATCTGCTGATGTTATTAGAAAACAAGAGGGCAAGTGTTATCGGGGACAGTGTACATGATACAGCAGTTGTATTGTACATACCATTTTGTTCCTTCTGTTGAACGCAATAAAAAAACCCTCCCACATCTAGAATTGAGCTGAAATGAAATACTGCAAATTCCTGGTCAAGCACTCAGTCCTTTTAAAAGCTGAAGTGATCATTTCCCTATGCCCAGCTTCGATTTCCCGAGTGTATATGTAATGCACTAAACTTTGGCCCATACATTGCCCACAAGGTTTTGAGTGTTGGGTTTTTTTGTTTGGCTGGGGATTGGGTATTTTGTTTTTGTTTGTTTGTTTGGGTTTTTTTGGACTCTCCCATGGAAGCGTGGCTCAAGAAACACGAAACGAAAATAATCTGCACTTAGTCAATGGGAGTTTTGCCTATGCAGGGACTGCAGAATCCAAATACACTAAGTGTAGATGAGTCTGTCTTGACCTTTACATACAGATAATCTGTACGTGGTGAGGGAAGGGGAACAGGAAAGAAGCAGACTTTACCAAGCATCTTCAAAATTACCAGCCCCTCAAGAGGAAAGATTAAATACAGGAGGGAAGAGAGATGGAAAATCAAATCAATAGTGAGTTTACTGTGTTCAAAGTGATGAAAGTATTAAGATACAGGCTTTAATATATTAATCACAAACTCTTTCCATAATGCGCATAAGTTCCTGGGGCTTGCTTTGCGTTGTTGACATAAATACACAGTCATTTCTCATTATAGTTTGGTGCGAAGGATACAGGCTAAAACCGACTTTAAAATGTAACTTCATCAGCTCCTAAACCACAAGGTGGCAACATAGCTTCAGATCTCACTGCATATTGCAAAAAGCCAGGCCAGTTAAGTTACATACTTTGTACCTTTTAAGCTGTTTAAACATGCTATTAAAAAAACACTATTGCTCTTATTTTCTCTCGTTGTGTTTTCTGAACATGATTTAAAATAAAATTTGCTGTCTTTTGCATATTTTATCTATATTATATATATAATCCCATTTGCTATAGCTTTCCAAAGCATTTTAACATACAGGATGATTGGTTTAATAGCCACTTTTTTCCAGCTAGAGTTCCTAATCACACCCATAAATGGAGTGACTTTAAGGAGAAATGGGACCAAACAAAAACCTTGAACTTTTAGGTCATCAAAATCCAGATCTGAATTCAGTTTTCGTCTAGGGCCCAACTTTATTTTTATGTAATTTTGTAGAAGCCAAACTATCTCCCTCACAGGAGATGTTTTAATATTGTACCTTCTTTATATTCTTTACTACTGTTTCCTGCCTTAAACTGTTGTACAGTATGACTCTGCTCTATTAAACAGCAGCTGTGTTCTATCACAGAGGTGGCTGCTTTTCAACGGGGAATGAAGTGATTTGTGTTTCCATTAATGTAACACTAAAGTTACACATTTAAACACTGGAGAGACAAGGTGGGTGAGGTAACATCTTTTAGTGGATCAGTTTCTGTTGGTGAGAGAAACAAGCGTGTCTCTTTCACCAACAGAAGTTGGTCCAGTAAAAGATGTTACCTCACCCACCTTGTCTTTCTAATATCTTGGGCCCAACATGGCCCACAACAACACTGCATACCTTTAAACACCGTGAAGTTAGGAAATGAAAAAGCAAAAGGGCTTCACATAATGTCAACTCAACCACATTGCATAATATGTTCTCACTTTTGATCATTTATGCTCCTACCCTGCTAATGCTGCTGCATGTGACTAACTACACAGGAGTAGTCCCTTTGAATCAGAATGGCAGTGTTTTGCAGCCACTTTGCACAGGCTTAAATGACTTCTCAAGAGACAAGGAAGTAGAAAATCAGGCCCAAGGATCTTACAAGCTCTGGCAGCTTCACTGGTTTATAAGCTCTCTGAACTTGGAACTTGGGCTCTATTGCACTAGTGGTGTTAGAGTAACAAGCCTGCCGACTTCACCAGCAGATGGGTCTCATAGAAGCTGCTTTGGCCTCATCTTGTTTGTGTGGTGTCTCAGAATGAATGCCTCTAAGACGTTCCAAGTCACATGACCATTCCAGCATCAAAGGTCTTTTGGCAATGATTCTGATCACATTTAAACCCATTTTACAACAGTGTAACACCATTGACTTTGACAGAATCACTACCCATTTGCGCCAATCTAAGTGAGACCAGAATGCAGCCTACCATGTCATTCTTTAACCCTTCTATAATCACAAAGTCTCATGTCACTCAAACATTAATGGGAGTCTTTCCAGTGATTTCCAATAATGTCTGTAGTTTGTTTTGTTTTTTTTTAAAACTGGCTGAGAAGCTCGGGTGCCTTGATAATGAGCATCTGATCCATTTTTATATCCATAAATAAATGGAGAATGTGCTTCTGATTCTCCTTGCTGTAACCTGTTACTGTCTCCTGACTGGTGCTACTGAAGGAGAAAGAGGAGAATGATGCTGGCTGTGAGTGGGGAAAACTAACTTACTCCCAGGTTGGTAGCTGAACAGCCTTTCACTTTGTTTTTTTCCATTGTAACTCGGAGTATATTTTTGCAGAGATATTCCTAAAATTACTATTATTGCATCACACTGTTAGATCAATGAGGTGGTAACACAATCCAGATTGCTTTGGTATTTGAGTCTTCGTGCCTTCCATGCTGTCTTGTGGAATCTGGCCTAATACCGTGATTAACATGCAATTTCCACGTTTATAAAACACAGCACTTGCTGCCATGACATAACATCTGCCTGGTCACCCATCACTATAATATTTGAGAACCTAATGAAAAGGTTCTCCTTTCATGACAGAAAGTGAGGGGTCTTGCTAAAGCCTGTGATTAAACCAGCCTGATGCTCCTCTGGCTTACAGTAGTGAACATCAGGAATAACTCTAGTGGAGTTATACCTGTGGAAAATGGGTCTGAGTGAGATCACGATCAGGCTCCTTAAATTTAACACTCTTGCAGCTGAATTTTCTTTAGCTGCTTTACTGCATCTGCCGCTGCGTATAACAGCTCCTGCATTAATATAGCCCCCTACCCCCTGAGAGTGTATTACCTTTCAGAAAGTTTCTGTGGAGTGAAAGATCAGCCTTTTCCTTCTCATTCGCAGCTAGCCTAAGAGTGCAAGATCAGATGAGAAAGGGGAAAGAGATGCAAGAGAATGAAAAACAAAGGGTACAAGGTAGTAGGATAGTAGTTTACCCTGCTGCTCTGCTGGCTGAACAGCATTTACAGAAAAAAAAATGAGAGAAATCATCTGGGTTGCTACCAGATGAAATTATAGGACCAAAGGTATGCTGGCCATTGGAAGTGACAAGAGAGGAGCAACAAAGCACCTCCTGTTCTGAGCCCCAGAGTCCTATTTTCCTCTTCCAGCATGACTCAGTCATCCCCAAAGAGCTCAGGAGTGAAGGAATTCTGTCTGAGGGATGCAATGGTAGAAAGGCACACATGCCAGCAGGCACATCAAGGCACCTCTCCAGAAGGCTGCATGGGCTTTCAGCTGGAAGCTTTAATTCTAACACCCTAGAGAGCTGGCCAGAGGAACATGGGGTCAGCCATTTGAAGAGTTAACAAAACTTTTCTTTCAGGGTGGCCCAGTGACAGAGCTCAGCATTGTCATGTGAGGGTACATCTACACAGCAAAGAAAACCCCCTGGCTGGCCCGTGCCAGCTGACTCAGGCTTGCGGGGCTTGGGTTGCGAGGCTGTTCCCTTGCTCGGACTGGAGCCCAGGCCCTAGGACCTGTGGGGTGAGAAGGTCCCAGAGCTCAGGCTCCAGCCCAAGCCCGGAAGTCTACACAGAAATGAAACAACCCCATAGCCCAAGCCCCATGTGAGCCCAAGTCAGCTGGAATGGGCCAACCATGGGTTTTTTCTTTGCTGTGGAGATATACAAGACCTGGATTCAATTCACATTTACCAGCTCTGCCAACCAGAAATGGTACAGGCAGGCTTTGAAAGAGAATCCTATCTTGTTGCCATAAAATAGATGGATAGTCTCTATGAAGTGGGTCTGGCGGGAGAGGGGGATTTAAATGAGGGACACTTTGGTGGGCAGGGTTGTTTTGTTTTTAAGGATTTGGAAGATTCCCT
This sequence comes from Natator depressus, assembly GCF_965152275.1. Taxonomy (NCBI): domain Eukaryota; kingdom Metazoa; phylum Chordata; order Testudines; family Cheloniidae; genus Natator; species Natator depressus. Next base: position 16,345,930 of record NC_134236.1, read on the forward strand.
GCAGGGGAAACAAAGAGAACAAACCCCATATTCCATAACAGAACATGATCTCAGATCACCATTACCAGGGGGTCTGACTACCATTCCGTGAAGTGGGACAGTACCAGGCCAAACAATTCCTGATCCACCTCCTTCTTCAATTCAAAGCTGGAAATTCCTGGGGTTTTTCAAAGCTCTCCATGGACTTGCTCCAATTTGCCCTTCTAATCACAGCTGGTCAACACTTCTTTGTCAAACCCACTCCCCACCCCCCAACTTTTTTTGACTAAGAGGGAAAATTTCATCTTGGTTGACATTTTTTGGTTTTGCAGTGAAAGGATGGAAACCGAAACCCCAAAAGTTGATAGTTTTCAGTTTAAAAAAATGTATTTCGGTTTTCAAAAACTGAAAAAAATTACTGAAAACCAAACCTGCAATGGGACTAGCTCCTGGAGCTGGTTACTACTCAGTGAGTATGGGTATCCAGATCTGACCCTCGATAATTAACCATGCAAAACAAGTGAACATCTCTTGGCATCACCCACACAACACATGGAAGCATTTTGGCACGCCAGGAGAAGAGAGGCAGAAAAAAGCCATATCCTGTATAGTTAATACATTTTATCCTCATTTGACAGAGGAGAAAACTGAGGTCCAGAGAGATTAAGTGTTGTATCCACAGTCACACTGGGAGTATGTGGCAGATCTAGGAGTCAAACCCAGACTGCCACCGTCCCAATCCTGAGGCATAGCTACATAACCTTTCTTCCTTGTGCAAAACAGTATTTCCATATTTAAGAAGAGACACCAAAAGCAAAAGACAGCCGTTCAGACATGCCATTTCACCAGTAAAAGCAAGAGTAGAAAAACAGAGATTGTTATTTTCTTCCCCCTTGCCCATTGCATTAACATGGTGGTGTGGGTTTCAACACCTTACCACGTATTTATAGGAGATCGCCACCCTGTTTCTTTCTTGTACTCTAATAGTCTTTCACTCATGTGTGGGCAATTCCAAGAACCTTTTTATAGGCAGTCTGCCTTTCTATTCTATTCTGTATAGATTTGTATACTGCTGTCATCACGGTAGTCTCTGCGTGCCTTCCAAAAGTGCATTGAGTGACGTGACTAACATCTCTCATCTTCTCCCCAGCAGGAAGAGCCATCTCTCACTTGAACAGCTGCCATAGAAATATAAAGAAGAGGTGTCAGAATAATCAGCTAGGTGGGAGACCTGTCCTACTACATGGTTTTATGGGCTTTATACAGAGAGTTTCGCTAAAGTTAATTCAGAACCCAAATGCAACTACACAGAGGCCTTTTCTCAAGGAGGTGGAGTGAGTCATGGCAGTGATGCTCCACTCCCCTGGCTAGCTTGCAGGATTGTGGTTTCCAGTGATAAATTCAGCCCCTGGGCAATTTACCGAGGAATTACAGTGTGGTAGAGGCCCCCTTCCACCAGGCAGCAAGTATACAAGCCCCAAGACCTGACAAGGTTCAGCACAGAACATCCCGGTTTGGTTTCTTTGTAATAACTCTTATTAAATGTGACCCGCTTTAATAATCCCCAGCAGTTATTAAGAGCTTTTCATCTTCAAAGTGCTTTACGTGCGCTAATGAATCCTCCCAACACTCCTATGACAGGATTATTATCCCCATGTTGCCGACAGGGAAATTGAAGCAGAGAGGTTAAGAAATTTGCCCACAGTCACAGAAGGAGATGGTGTCAGATCCGTAAGCAGAACTCGGAGTCCTCTGCAAGGCCAGACCTCCTCCTTTGGCAGTGCTATGATCTGGGTTACAAAGCCCTGCATATTCCAAACGCATTTATTTTCTTTACATGAGTGTGGTAGAGAGAGGTAAAAAGGATGGATTGGGTTGGATTCCCATTCAGTCTTTGGCCCCTCTATTAGGAACTGTGTGCGTGAAAGATCCTGTATAGAAAGTGGGACTATAGTACTCACATTAAAAATGCCAGTTGCGACTGTGATACTGAGCTGGTTTATACACAGCTTTTCATCCTGAGCTCGCAAGGACTTCCCCAAAGGTGGGTAAGTATCAGTAGCACCAGTTTTACAAATGGGAGCTGTGAAGCAAAGCCAGGGGTTGTAACTGGCTCTGAGTCACACAGCAGGCCAGGAACAGAACTCAGGACTCCCAAATAACTGTTCAGGGCCCTACACACTAGACTACACTGCTTTTCCTGCAGACAGACTTCCAGGAGCTATAGAGCATCATATAAACTGGGGGGATGATGCCCCTGGAGTGGGAGGTCCTGCAGGAGGGGAAAGGTCCTGCCCCCAACAAGTGGAAGGATCTGGGGAGACAAGGTTAAAGAGCAATCCCAGCCCGCAATCACTGCGCAGCAGCTCCATTCTGGCCCATTGGCTCTCACCAAAGTGTGCAGTCAGGGCCCTCCCCACATAAGATCTCACCCTCCCCGCAGATCATTGCCAGATCACCTGCTCCAAACTGGGCACTGTGGCAGGCTAAAAAGTGGTCAGTCTGTGGCCTGGGTAGCCCCCCTTGGCTCCACATTGTATGCAGACCCCAGTCCACTGCGTTTAGAAGCCTACCTCATTTCACAGGCTATCCCCCTGTATCCGTCTTGGTTTCCAAGGATTCTGTTCTTTTATCCCCAATGATTAGGAGTCAATGAACTCCTCCTCCTCCTCTTCTCTAGCCAGTCAAATAAACATTGAGCTGCATTTGTTTCTTTTAAAAATAAAAAGCAGGCTGGACTGACACAGAAGTAGGAATGTCCCTAGTTCTGTTTTTGGCTGATCGGCTGGTTGTGGAAAACTCTACTATGTTTGTAAGGAGAAATAACTTATTACTGTTATAAAAATAAACTCCTTGCTTTTATGCTTCAAATCAAAACGCAATCTGGTCTGCGGAGAACACATTTCTCACTCCTCCTCCTCATTCTCCTCTTCCTCTACAGTGGGCTTCAAACACAAGATCCAGATGCAAGCTATTTTTCCCCAGCTAAGAGATCCAACTTCTTGGCAAGCTTCTGAAGCCATTGGGTGGGTGGCTTAAGACTTCCCTCTGGCTCTGTCATGTGGTTAAAGCTGTCTGGTTGCGTCAAACTTCTGGACACCATTTTCTCTTGACTCACCTTTTATTCCAGCGGAAGTTAGTAATGACTGTCCTTAGCAAATAGGATTGCACGGAAATGCACTTAGTGGTCAGGAGCTTTATACTTTTTAAATATTATCTCCTTGGATATATTCACTAGATGTTAGTGTCACCCGGAAATCCCTGTAAACAGCTGTCTCTCTGTCTTTGCCTCAAGCCACTTTCTACTTAGTTTACAGGCAGCTATTTAATGAAAAATCATGCACTGTCGTGTGTTACTAGTTAAGCCAGTAGCAGAACCTATTAGGAATCTATCAGAAGTGCCTAATTCCGGCCTGCATTTTTCAGACTTCCATGGGACTGTTTAAATGACATGAAATCAGTATCTGCCGTTGCCTCTCAAGCTGTGATGATATCACCAGAATGGATTGAAGCACAGATATTATAGACACAGACGCAGTGCCTTGGCTCCAGGATTCATGTCATAACATAAGACTCTCCCTTTTTATTGAAATGAAAATGTTTCTAGCCCTCCTGGTTAAAAGAAGTTTGAAAATGAGACTCGGGTGTGACTGAGATAGTGACGTCTACCTGAGTCTGCAGACAGCAGGAAACAATAGTTCTGAGGGGAGTGAATTGTCCCATTCATCTCAGTTGCACTCCACTTAACTCTGGGAAACCCACTGCTCTGGATGGGTCCTATGGTACTAATCTAGATAGAATAAATGAGCCAAAGGTGTTAACATACTGTCCAATGTGAAACAGCATTTAACAAGGTCCAGGATTTGGGTTTACAGAGACCTCAGCCTGCTTAACAGCATGGCAAACAAATCCTTAAACATCATTTTAACCTTTTTATTAAAGATACAGAAAAACAGTTAAAGTATTTGATATGCAAAGTATTAAATAAGGCTTTCATTTTACCAACATCCTTTGTTCCTTTTCCCTTGAGAGAGTTTTAGAAGGAAAAATCCCTTCTTTGCTGGTTTCTTAGATGGTATCAAGTATGGTAATAACTGTCCTTTTGGGTAAAAGAGAAGAAGTTAGTTGAGATGGATTGTAGCTGCTGCTGTTGTTAAAGTCCAATTCCGTTTAATTTCAGGTTGCATTTGGGATTCAGCTGAAGCTGTTGGCGGGGGGATGGGGGTCATCTAGGTCCCTATCTCTGGCATGGTCTGGTCAGGTCAGGACAAAGGCTGGGATCCCAGGAGATGGTGGTGAAGGCACCAATGATGGCGAAGCTTGCCTCAGTAGCTTCTGTCTTTTCCCTTGAAAGTCTCTTTCTTTAAGGCCCCACAAAGGGAAGGGTGGCTGGCACAGCCCATCCCCTCATTATTTTGTCCACCAATTAAACCCATTTCTGTAAGGCCAGACTTAGCATAGATGACTTCATTACCATATTTTCTTATTTATTAAGCCCAACCTCAACACAGTCCATGAGCTATGTCAGTAGGCCTTTTTCGTTTGGACTATTCCAGCAGTTCTCAAACTGTGGGTCAGGACCCCAAAGTGGGTCGCCACCCTGTTTTAATGGGGTCACCAGGGCTGGTGTTAGGCTTGAGGGAGCCCAAGGTTGAAGCCCGAGCCCCACCATCCAGGGCCAGGGCCGAAGCCAAAGGGCTTCAGCCCTGGGTGGCGGGGCTCAGGATACAGGCCCCCCTCCAGGGGCTGAAGCCCTTGGGCTTTGGCTTTGGCCCCACTGCCCTGGGGCAGTGGGGCTCAGGCTTGGACTTTGGGTCCCCCCTCGCGATGTGGGGCAGCGGGGCTGGGACAGGCTCAGCCTTCGGTCTCCCCTCTGGTGTCATGTATTAATTTTTGTTGTCAGAAGGGAGTTGCGGGGCAATTATGTTTGAGAACCCCTGGGCTGTTCAGTCTCTCGGTCTCATTCTCTTGCACCTGTTTATAACATGTGTTATTGAAAACAACTTGACCTACTTTCCATTGTTAATTCCCAAGCAGGCTAAAATTATAGCCCAATTGTCACAAGAGTCCTCACCCATGTCACCCCATCAAAAGACTGTGTGTGTGGAGTCCTTCTGTCACCCTGCCACACACAGCTCTTCTGAAGAGAGAATATAGTGCTCTTGGGATTGGGGAGACCTCAGTCTGTCCATAGAGGGGAGCAGATGACTTATGTTGTGGGAGTAGCCCATTCCCACTCCCAGCAGGGGTAAGGCCAGGGCAGGGGATAAGGCAACAGTGCAGGGTCATGGCTAAGGGCACTTCCTTGGGGGGTGGGCATAGAACCCTGGATAATGTACCAGGGTGGTGGATGCAGCCCACATATAACAAATGGAACATGTCCTTTCCTAGCTCTCTTCTGTTTACAAGTGCATCCACCCCTATTGTGTACAGTATAATAATCAAGCATGTTACAGAGCAGCAAGGTCCTCATTTTATCTACAGGACAGAGACAGGGAAGGGGGGGTGTATTATATGAATATATGCAGCTGGGACAACTTTTCCCCACGCTGTCCACCAACATGCCTTCGTCCTAGCCTGGAGAGACCTCCTCTAGGGTGAAAAAGTGGGTCCATCTACATCCTCATTCAAATCCTTGGTCTTTCCGGTGCAAGTGCCAACTATGGTTCCAGTTAGGGTCAGTCATGGTGGTAGTTCTTGTGATGTGAACACTTGTTTTGAGATCTAGATACCCAGCACTGGACTAAAACCAATCCATGCTTTTTAAACACAGGAAGGGCAAGATTGCCTAATAGCAACTGCAGCTGGTGAAAGAGCCACTATAAATCCCGTGATGACATTAATAAAACCTTTATTGAATTGAGAGAAAATGTCATTTGCATATGGATTGGTGACTTTGACAAAGGGATTCCCGAATTGCAAAATGCCTAATGGAAATGTGGAATCACATCTATCCGGTCACATGAACACTGTAACAAAGAGAAATGTTGTAAACACCACCCAAATGGCCTTGACACGTCAACTCCACAACAGGCATCAACAAAAAATGAATCTAAAAGTTGTTACTCTTTGAAATGTACTGTAAGTGAAGAAAGGTCAACCCAGGGGATGAAATGCAGAACTAAGAATTTTATCCCCAAGTAAGGGTCATATGAAGTAGGAACTAACCCAAACCTTTGACTAAAACTACTCGACCAGAACTTTTTTTTTTTTTTTGAGATTTGAAAATGTTTGATTAATTTCCCCTTGTCCTCATATAATACACTGATTTGCACTGCAGCCACCTTTAAGCTTCCAGGCTCCTAGAAGAAAGTTCTTCTGATAGTATTTTTAGATGGATCAGAAGCAAGATGAATTTCCAGGGTAGTTTTACAGTCCTAAGAGGCTCAGATAAATTGAATAAAAGTGAAATAAGCACCTGAAATTTTACAAGCTCTGGATTCTCTACTCGGTATTGACCACACACTGGCTTACACTACTTCCTGTTTCTACCCAGGCTGGAAAAGCCCCCCTTTGTGGCTCTTTTCCTGCCTATCCTGGCTGCAATACCAGGAGGTGCTGAAATGCACAACAATGAATAGAGTTGGGAATGAAAATTATCCAAGTACACTTGAATCTCAGGAAAGGTTTCAGAGGTGCAGAGGGTAAGTTTACCTGTTCCTAGTCACAAATGTTAGGCCTAATTTTCCCTTTACCCATGTTCCTTTACACTGCTCCAGTGCTGAAAAGGGGCAGTAAACACTGCAGAAATAGTCCCTGGGGACTATAACCACACATCCTGGGGATGTAGAGTTTCAAGGATGGCCCTATTCCACTCTTCACATAGTCCCAGCACAGAGAGCGCATTAGTGAAGACGGGGGTTTTGGCTGGAGCACTCTTACCCAGGCATTCCCGGCTGTTCTTCAGAGCTGCTCGGGATGAAACGGACTCATTTCATAAATCCCATATACCGTGGTGTTACTCGCAACCCATACACACCCTTGTAATGCCCACGCAGAGGAAACTAAAGCCAAGAGTAGCACACAAAACAGCATTCTCAGCAAGCTGAGTACAACAAAGTGGGGGGCAGACCCATCCACTCTGTGATCAGCAGCACTGGCCCTTTGCTAGTCCTCTGCTGAATATGCTGTGCAGTGTGGACATGATCCCCTCACCCAAAGAAGCTAGACCCTGCCGCTGTATTACACGATGCCTGAAGCCTACCCATATCAACAGCCTCTCCATCTTGGCAGATATTGCGCCTCCTGATATATGCCAGGAGGTTGCTAGTAGAATTGAGCACACAGGGCAATGAACGGATCCAAGACATCTACTATATGATATAGCACCAATACTGAATTCACGGAAGTTACAACGAAGTTCTCTTGCCACCCTTAGACCTCTCACATTGTCACCTAAAGAGACAAAGGTTCAGTTACGGCAAACAAAAGTAGAGAAGAACCACAGCCTGTGCACTCCAGTTCCTGTCATTTGGACGCCTACTACCACTTGTTGCAGATCAGCCCTGGACTATATGGTACTGCCTTAATCAACTCTGCACTGGAGTTGGCCAGTCTCATGATGCAATGATCTAGTGGGCCTACATCATTGGCCCCAATACCTGTGACTTCTCCAGAGAGCTTCAAAATATGAAGCATCTCCTGTGATGCCAGCTGCTTGAGCATAAATGCTCTTCCAGTGACCCTGGTTGGGGGCAATGATCAGGCAGTTGCATGCGCACAGATGTGGCAAGAAGCAGTATGAAGACACGACAAGAAGACTGGAGCTGTTCTAGCTTGCTGGCGACTGGGGAAGCCACTGAAAAGACATATTATACAGCCGGCACAAAAATAGCTTAAGGTCACTTGCATTCCCTCACCCCCATCCACACATAAGATATTGTACTAAGGCTTCTTGGGCAGAATGGAGCAATCAGCCCACAGATGTTTTACTTGAATCTGCTGATTCATGTTTTCTGTTCTTTATTGCTTACTTGAACAATATAGGAATGAGTCAGGAGCAGAAGACAGTAAGCGAGAATAAGTACTTCCCACTCCCTCCCCCAGCCCTCACATAATAACAAACAGCTCTCCAAAAAGCACTTACGTTCATGAACCGTTTATACATTCACAGACACTGATTTATAGACGTTGGCTTGACCCAGTATTAGACCCTTCGGTTTCTTTGCTGCTGTTACAATTTAAATTCTAAATATAGTCACACACCAAAAACCACCCCCGCCGCCTCCTCTTTGCCCACAGAGGAGAGTCCATGGAGGAGCGGTGATTCCCGTTGCTCTGCAGGAACCCTTCCAGCTACTCAGGGAGGAGTATGATGGCTCTCAAGGGAGTCCAGGTTTCCTTGCCTGAAGGAAAGCTGGCTGGACCATGGAATGCAAGAAGGATCCCATGCCTGAGCATGGCACACCCATACTTTCAAGGCTTCACTAAGGGTTTGGAAGAAAAACCTGCCTGAAGCCCACGTTAATTGATTTAAACACAAGCCAGTAAATCCAAAGTCAAGGAAATTCCACCCATCAAAACTCCACCCTTAAAATTCACTGTTTTGATGTGCCCAGGCACATGATACTTAAGACCACCCAGGACTAAAAGCTGAGAAGAGATAACCCCATGTACTGCAAGCACAAGCAGGCAAAATAAGGATTGAGGAACCTTTCTTCTTTTGATTCACATGGGTAACTTCATCATAGGCCTTACCCAGGGCTGAGTGAACTTCAGATTCATCTCTGACTTTCATAGCCCTTGTGTATTTAGACCTTAACTTTGCAGTAACATATTGTTCATTGGTTTGGTTGGGAGCTGTGATCAATCCTGTTGGGTTCACAGGCAATTGTGGAGATCCTTCCCTCCCACCCCCTCACACACACACACACACACACACACACACACGAAAGGTAAGTTTCTTTCTGCCAAGTTCTGCATTGACTTACCATGTTCCATCTCCCCTAGAAACATAAGGTAAGTCGGCGGGAGAGCGTCTTCCATCAACACAGCATGATGTAGTCACCATGCTAAGTGGATCTAGCTATGTCGACTTCAGTTATGTTATTCACGTAACTGAAGTAGCGTTGCTTAGATCGATTTACCGTGGTAGTGTAGACTGGGCCTAACAGACTGGATGCTAATGAGTATAAACACTGTGTCCTGGTATAACCAAGCTAGAACAATGTTCCAGTGAGCAACTGAAGAAGCATCAGCACATTAAGTGCCCTTACCCACTCCAAAGTCCATTCACTTTCTGTAGCAGGGGCTGCTGTATAAGACTCCCAATGGCAGAGCTTCTCAGTACCTTCTCTTCCTCTTTCATATGGCAGCATCCAATTTTACAGGGCATACAGTGCTAATGGCTCAGATGTCATGTTTCATATACTGGGCTTTTGGCTCTGGCAGCCGTTTGGCTGTGCTTATTACAGAACCCACTCGACTGCTGATCGACCTCTATGAACCAGGCAGGAGCAGACCCCACATGCCCGAGCTTCACTGTAAATGGGTACTTTGCTATAACAAACAGAAGCCACATCCCTCTGAAGGTGTTTGTTAAAAGGATGATAACACCGTATGTATTTAGCACCTTTACTTTTGTGTACTGTTGTGTAAATGCTACTAGAGGAGACTGAATTTGTTTTTGAGAAAAAAGCTTTCATGTACAAAAATGGATTTTCATTCAAAATGTATTTTCTGTAAAAAAAAAATATTTAACTAATTCTAAACAAAACATTTCAGGGTTTTCAATATTTTCCATTTCAAAATTGTTGGAAAATGCCCATCTTCTCTCCAGTTTGTAACTTTTCCTGACTTTTTCTATTAAAAAAAAATGAGGAAAAAGTAAAAGTTTAAAACTGAAAGAAACACTTTCACTTTTAGAAGTAACTCATTTTTAACTGTCTCTTTAAGTGGCAAAAGGTACAAAGTAACACTGACTTTTTTCCCCCCATTGGGGAAAAAAATTTAAACAAGAGAAAATTATTTTTGACCAGCTCTATCTGGTATGTCTTTGGAACAGTTTTTCCTTTATTAAATTTCTAAGGGAGTTGAGTTCTATTGAAAGAGAGGGTCTAATAGTCAGGCACAGAGCAGGATATGTCATGCAATCATAGAATCTCAGGGTTGGAAGGGACCTCAGGAGGTCATCTCGTCCAACCCCCTGCTCAAAGCTGTCGTGAAAGCTTTCTCCACACAGCTCTGTCGATGCACTATGCTCACCCACTGCTAGCCCACTCCTGGAGCTCTCTTAAAGAGGCGGCCTTTGTGATTTTGTGAACGTGAACAAACTGGGGAGTAGGCAGAAGCTACTGAACATATTTTAAGTTGTAATTTAAGGCAGGATTTAAAGTTATGCGCACAAAGCTGAAAGGGTTCCTGGAAATTCTGAGTACGCTCAACTTCCCCTGTGCTTGACTTGACCAATAGGAACTCAGCCTATGCATTGCCTATCCCCATCAGAGAAGGGAAGATGAATCTGTGGTTAAGACATTGGACCAGGATCCAGAAGACCTGGGTTCAGTTCTGGTTCTGCCACAGATTTCCTGTATAATCTTCGGGAGTCAATTGATCCCTCCATGCTTTAGTTCCCCATATGTAAAATGAGGGTAATAATGCATCCCTATTTCACAGGGATTTTCTGAGGATAACTACATACTGAGTGACTCAACTACAACGGAAACAGAGACCAAACTGGAGATTTAAATCCCTGGTTTGGGATTTATTAATTACTAAACATTTATGCTGTATGGTGAAGCAGAGCAGCTAAAGAACCCCGTTCGATAAGTCAGTGAACAACTAGCAGACCCATGCAGAGATCCAATCACTATCAAGCATGGAGAGGGGGCTGGTGAGATCACCCAATATTGTTCAGGTGTTACAGACACTCATCAATTCCTGGGTCCTTTAAAAAAAAAAAAAAAACTTGTGAAAAACTTAATGCAAAATAAATTACAGCAACCCACGTTCCTAACTGAAATAACTCAGCTCTTCTTTTAAACAGAAAAGCTGAAAGGCACAAGTTCATGTTATGGACTAATAGCCTGGAAAATTTTAGTTTAAAAAACAAAGCTGGCTTTGAGTTACACAGGAGAAGCCTGGAAAAAAGCATCTGAAACCACTAACTTCTATTTTTTTCCTGCATTTTTACAACATAATATGGCTGAACTGATTTTATTATTATTATTATTATATTTTAAAAACTTGCTTTAAAAATAACCAACTCAAAAATCCCCTCTCCAGTATTCATGTGCCAAGTTTCAGCTCAGGGCCATTTTTTACAGCTGAATTATACACCTTGAAAAATAAGGGGCTTATAGTGACAGCACTGAGTCCCCTAAATATAGTGGTATGAATGGGAGGGAGGGATAATAATAATGGGCCATAGTGCACAGCAGCAATAAGCGAAGGAGCCCTGACTCAGCATGAGGAACTCTATATATCTTGGAAGGTTTTCTTGAACCTAAACATTGTTGCTAAGAAAGGAATAAACAGTTTGAACTGCTGTTGCCATTCATCTGACTCTCGCACATGGAGGAATACACAACATTATTCTCTCAAAGCCAAAACGAAATCTTCCAGACATAACTCTTTCTTCCTTGGAACTGGAGAGGATTTTGAACAGCTATTTGCAGTCAACTTGGAGAAATCCCCCTGCTCTTGGGGAGTTACTTACAAAGAGGATGATAATTTATGGCATATCGACAACTCCCAGAGCTGAGTTAGGCCTCACCACCCTTTGCTGGTACATGAGCAGCTTTAACCCAGTGAGAGAGAGAATTATTACCACCCAAGTGAAATGAAGCAGAGAGGTTAGCAAAACTAACACTAGCTTTGGGTGCCTCAATTTTTTAAGTGTCTCAAACTGGGCACTCAAAAAGTTTGAGACACCCCAAACTAAGTGCCACTTTTGAAATTTTTTAATCTTAGAAACTGGCCTAAGAGCATCCAGCAACTCAGTGGCATAGCTGGGAACTAGAGCTGGATGGGAAACGGTTTGCGCGCCCTGTGAGAATTTTCAAGATTTTGAAAAAAATTCCCATCTTGAACTGGAACGAAGAGTCAAAAACCTTTTGTTTTGATAACTTCAAAATGTTTTGATTTCAACTTAATTTACTTTTTTTTAAAAAAAAGTTAACTTAAATTTCAAAACAAACTGTTGTTTCAACCTCAAAACCCCCATAACTTTTTTCATGTCAAAACTGGATGTTTCAAGAATTTCAAAACTGTTCAATTTTTTTTTTTTTTGAAATTGGAAATTTTTGTTCCAGCTGACCCTTTCCTGTGAACAGTTTTCACTAATTGGCATTTTATGAAAAAATAATTTAGTTGAGAAATCCCTGAGCTGTTAAATTCTGATACCAAGTGCCCTTGTTATAACAACTATACACAACACTGCCTCTTGCCTTTTCTTATTAAAAGCAAGATTATTGTTGGTGGGAACAACAGGGTCTGATTCCAGTTTTACACCATTTTTACACTGATGAAACTGCATTGGAATTAGACCTGATAGACACAAGTGTAAGACAGATCAGTAGAAGTTCCTAAATGTATCTAAACCAAGATAGAAACATATCAATGTTTTCTACATTCCACTTTGATGACCAACAAGATCCCTATTTAAATCATGAGCACAGACATAAATAAATTACATTTAAAATGAAAGTTAAAAAATAGAAAGCAGCCTCCAGATCTTAAGTTTAAATGGCTTGACTAAAATCAGTTTTTTCATCGCTGGAACCCATTTCAGCCAACTGTGTTTCTGGAGTAAGTGTCAAGTTTCTGGCAGTAAATTTGAAACAACAAACAAAAACCCCAGGTGAGAGATTTTTTTATATCCCCAAGCTGCATGAGTTATAAAGCTAATGTTATTAAGGAGAACTCCTGAGTATGATTTTTTTCTCTCCCCATATCTGTGAAAGGACTAAAGTCTAATCAGAGAGTTTGTGCAAGGTTTGGACATGGAAATTAGTAAAAAATACAAGTTTATAATCCTAAAAGTGATTTCTTTGCAGTGAAAGAGTAACCAAGCGTTGCATTCTTACTTTTTTTATTTAATGGGACATCAATTTAAGAACTCATACATCCCTCTGACAGATTTTTTTCCACCTATTATTATTACTAGTGACACCCAAGATTACTATAATGGAAAAAGACTGGAGAAAAATTAGTTTTCTTTGTGCCTAGTCACTTTCCTTCTTTACCATATAATGTCAGTTTCTCCTGTTGGATGAATGGTTCTTTTGCACAGCAACAGGGAGAGAAAAATAGGAAAATGTGATTAACAAAAGTTGTGTAAAGATATTGGGCCAAATTCATCCCTGAGGTAACTCCACCAATGTCATGAGAAATTCAGAGATGGTATTTGCCCACTTTGTCTCCTTTCATAGAGGAAAATTCAGTGCTGTGGTTTCTATGACATCAGAATTCATCACAAAGGACATAATTTTGACATCACTATTCACCATCATGGAAGTGATTGTGAAACCACTGTTATGGCACTAAGGGCCCAGTCTTGCAAGGTGCTGGATAGAGCTAGTTGAGATTTTTCCTTCCAAATATTTTTGTTTTTAATGAAAATGGCTTTTTTGTCAAAACAGAAATTACCGTGGGGTTTCAACAACATTTTTCATTATTTTCATTGAGAAGCAAAAAAAATTGACTGATCAACATTTTTTAGTTTTTGGGAGTTCTGTTTTTTAATTAAACCTGCTGATTTTTTTAGTCTAAAAGTTTCATGGGAAATAAACGATTATTCCGCAGCGAGCTTGAGTGGTGAGCATCCTTGTCTCAAAGGGCCTTCAACAAGAGTTAGGGGAGCTCAGTATCCCACAGGACTGGGCCATAGGAGGCACCAGAAAGAGGTGTAAGCGGATAAGAGGGAAGTCAGCTTCTATTTGCAAAGGAATATATTGGCTGTAAGCAACAATGGGAAAGAAAAGACAGAAGAACAAATAACATGACGATTTAATGCAGTGTTGCCAAAATACGCTGGTCAAGATTTTCAAAAATGCCTAGTGACTTTTGGGTATCCAATTTCAAAGACCTTAAAGAGTCTCCAATTTTCAGAAAGTGCTGAGCCTACACCTTTGAAAGTCAGGTTCCCCCTCTTCAGGCTGTCTCAGATGGGGCTCCCAGAATTCACTGGTTGCTTTTGAAAAACTCAGCCTCCATTTTGTTACCTCATTAGAGTGTGACAGAGGTCTGTCTGTCACAAGAGCTACCAGAGATTGCACACACTGTGGTATTTTTCACATGCTAGCCTTTGCTTACAGTCTTTGACTTATCTTTAGTCTTTGATTTGCTTTAGTCAAACACAAATTATTGAGTTCAGTGCAGGGATAACTGGGTGAAATTCAAGGGCCTGTGACATACAGGAGTCAGACTAGAGGTTCCTTCTGTCCTTAAGCTCTATGAATCTCCTTTCTTCTTACCACAAGAAAAGTTATTTTCCTAGTGATGCTGGCTGGACAGAGGACAAGTTGTCAGGACACACAATACATGTTTTCTTTAAATGTTTTCTTTCTCTTTTTGTTTATTATTTTAAGATTATTACCAGAAACTTGACACTTACTCCAGAAACACAGCTAATCGAGACCAGTTTTAGGAATTTAAACTATTCTCAGACTAATCAACCAGAGAAAAACCTGCTGCACTAATTTCATAATTTGACATCACAAATCTTAACCAGTCACATTCAAGTATCTATTTTTACCCACAGTGTTGCAAACCTGTTTATTTTGGGGGTAAACTACTTGGTACTTTTGCTGTGAGCTAACATTAATGGGAGGAAGAGTTGTTTAACTAACCCATCGGAATAGAAAGACAGCAGCAACAATGAGAGAACTGTTCTCATTTAAATACACATGGCCTAGCTCACATTTGGCATAAGTGGATTCAACTCCATTTTATTCTATTCTACATAGATTCTTATACCGGCCTCATCACCTCAGTATCTAAACAATTCCCACATTTAGTGATGTGACTAACATCAGTTACCTGTTGTTTGGTTCTTGATTTCAGTGGAATCATAAACACTTGTGACACCAATGGAATTGACCCATAATCTCTATAATAAAAGATGGTAGTCTCCTTGCCCAGACAATGATCATGAAAGACCTGATCTTGCAGTCAAATTCATATAGCCCCACTGATGGTATATCTACACAGCGAGCGGCTGCCCATGGTAACAAGTCTCAGAGCTCAGGTCAGGCTACAGGGCTAAAAATAGCTGGGCAGATATTTTAGCTCTGGCTGGAGCTCAGCTCTGAAAACCACCCCCATCTCTAGGCTCCAGAGCCTGAGCTCCAGCCCAACCCGCAATGTCTACACAGCTATTTTTAACATGGTAGCCCAAGCCCCATGAGACGGAGTCTGTCGACCTGGGCTCTGAGACTCGCTGCCACAGGCTGCAGCTGGCTGTGTAGATGTACCCAAAGAGATCAGAACCTTAAGATAAAAATGCCAATTTATACCAAATGTCCTGTTCTTTCAGTAGCTAACTTTGAGGGCAATTATTATTATTTGCATTACAGTAGCACTAGGGAGAGCCATGTGAGGTTGCACTAGATGCTATACAAACACAATAAGAGACAATCACTACCCCAAAGAGCTCATGATCTAAGATGATAAGAGAGAATAATTATTATCCCTCTTTACATGAAAGGAGGCAATACCGTATGCTTCTATTTGAAAGACAGACAGACAGACGTGCCAAATTGCCGTGTCTGTTTGCTCATCTTGAAGGAGTGAGGACTAAGATGACACAGACAGGATTTGAACCTATGGCTTCAAGAATGCCAGGAATATAGCTCACTAAGGCCTTAAATGTTAAGGTCCTGATCCCTCAGTGGGGTAACATGGATTGCCCTTAAATTCAGCAGCCATATAGAAGTGGCCTGGCATCACCCTCCTGTTCAAGTCTTTAACTTCATGACTTCAGTGAGTACCTCTGAAAGCCAGGCTATTTTGATTTATGTGCCTATGTATGGTTTATATATGTGCCTATATATGGAAAAATTTAGGCTTTTCCTTAAAAGTTCCATAGAATTTGATAAGGGGTTAATACAATATAATTTGACTAAAATTACTCTAAAACACTGTCACATTGAATAGTGAATGAGCTCCTTTCTAGAGGATTTTTCAACCAACCTGTAGAATTCTATAAACAGGAGCATAAGTCTACAGAGCTTATCTACAATGGCACCATCTGGATACATTGTTACAGAGTGTTTAGAAAGATAAATCGCCCCTCAGACCATTACAGTGCTAATAGTAAAATGGTCTTCTTGCAAAATTCCCAAGCGTTGAACTCAAAGGCAGGAGCATTTGGGGCTTAATCAGTGAGAGCTGGCCCATTCACATGTACATATAATTTTCTGTGACAGAAAGAGGAACTACCTCTTTACTGAGCCTCTCCTAAGGACTCATTGACTTTCACCTCAGCCCTGCTCAACTAAGTTAATGGGAGGTGAGAATGCTCAGGAGCTTTCAGGGTACAAGGCCAAGGTACAAGCCTCGGACTGTGAAAAATCCAGCAATGATTTATGTCACTAGCTTTTCCAGCCACATAAGCAACTGAAGTGAGTGCCATAAACTGCACATTGATTCGGCATATCCTTAAAAATGGAATTTGTGCTATCCGCTTCCAACACAGTGAGTTTTATACATGACAGAGGCAAAGTTATCACAATGAAACAATCTCTGCCCTCTTCAACAATGGTGTAAGTCTGGAGTAACTCCATTGAGGTAAAGAGATTCATTCCCCAGATTCACTGCCTTGTCACTGACAGGAGTATTTTGTCCATACATTGTTCCTGGGGCCAGTTTTGTTCAATATCTTCATTAATGATCTGGAGGATGGTGTGGATTGCACTCTCAGCAAGTTTGCGGATGACACTAAACTGGGAGGAGTGGCAGATACGCTGGAGGGCAGGGATAGGATACAGAGGGACCTAGACAAATTGGAGGATTGGGCCAAAAGAAATCTGATGAGGTTCAACAAGGACAAGTGCAGAGTCCTGCACTTAGGACGGAAGAATCCAATGCACAGCTACAGACTAGGGACCGAATGGCTAGGCAGCAGTTCTGCAGAGAAGGACCTAGGGGTGACAGTGGACGAGAAGCTGGATATGAGTCAGCAGTGTGCCCTTGTTGCCAAGAAGGCCAATGGCATTTTGGGATGTATAAGTAGGGGCATAGCCAGCAGATCGAGGGACGTGATCGTTCCCCTCTATTCGACATTGGTGAGGCCTCATCTGGAGTACTGTGTCCAGTTTTGGGCCCCACACTACAAGAAGGATGTGGAAAAATTGGAGAGAGTCCAGCGAAGGGCAACAAAAATGATTAGGGGACTGGAACACATGAGTTATGAGGAGAGGCTGAGGGAACTGGGATTGTTTAGTCTACGGAAGAGAAGAATGAGGGGGGATTTGATAGGTGCTTTTAACTACCTGAAAGGTGGATCCAAAGAGGATGGATCTAGACTATTCTCAGTGATAGCAGATGACAGGACAAGGAGTAATGGTCTCAAGTTGCAGTGGGGGAGGTTTACGTTGGATATTAGGAAAAAAATTTTCACTAGGAGGGTGGTGAAACACTGGAATGCGTTACCTAGGGAGGTGGTGGAATCCCCTTCCTCAGAAGTTTTTAAGGTCAGGCTTGACAAAGCCCTGGCTGGGATGATTTAGTTGGGATTGGTCTTACTCTGGGCAAGGGGTTGGACTAGATGGCCTCCAGAGGTCCCTTCCAACTCTGTTATTCTATGATTCTATGATTTTAATGGTGAGCAAACTCAAAAGTTGTAGAGTTTGATTGCAAGATAAGCAGCCAGTATTTGGGAGCATTAGCAGCTCTGTGTCAGCATTTTAGTTCGGGTTAGTGGAGTGGTCCCCAAACTCTGGGGCACACCCCACTAAGGGGGCATGGAGGAATGTTTGGGGGGGGAGGCATGGCAAGGCCTGTGCCAGCCCTCACGGGGGGCAGGGAGGGAGCATCACTGAGCTCTGCTCTGCTCCCAACTCTGCTCTGGCCCCAGCTCATCGCTCAGCTCTTGGCCTCACCCCCAGCCACGACCCCAGCTCCGACCCTGCCCCCCAGCTGTGGCTCTGGCCTTGGCCTCTGGCTCCCGACTCAGCGATAGCTCCATATCCAGCCTCGGCTGCCAGCTGCCGGCCACCGGCCAGGCCTGCTTCTGGCCACGGCCCCAGGCCCACACCAAGCCTTGGGCCCCAACTGTGGCTCCACTCCCAGTTCCGGCCCTGCTCCCAGCCACAGACCCGTCCCCAGCTGCAGCCCTGGCCTAGGCCCCTGACTCCTGGCCCCAGCCACAGCTCCCAACCTCTGCTGGGCAGGAGCGGGGCTGGGGGGGGAAGGGCATGAGGTAAAAAGTTTGGGGACCACTGGGTTAGTGCAATTCACCTTGTCACCCTATTAACTAAGGACACTTTTGAATACTACCATAAACAGTTGCTCTTACTGCCATAGCGCCCACCGGCATCAGGTCCTAGTGTTACAGCAAATTTCCCCTTTAGCACCCACCCTGGTGGTTACCTTCTTGGCCCCATGATGGTTTGTTTCTATCCAAGTCTTCCATGGCCTGGCCCTCCACTCAGGTCACTTAAAAGTCCAACGCCCTTCCAGGGTAACAAAAGGTCCAAGTGTAAGTCCAAATAAATTCTTCTGCCCCTCTGGGGCTACCCTGAAGTTGTTTGCTTTTATCTCTGGGCCCTGCAGAGTTTCTCCTTTGTTGCTTCTGCCCCATCATGTTTTCCTCACTGCTTCCCCTCACCAGAGATTCGAGCAGTTTAACTCCAGGATCTCACTACTCCTCACAGGCCCTACAGCAAGGCTTGCTCCCGAGAAACCGAACCTCCTCCTCCTCCTCCTCCTCACTTGGGTCTCCTCTTGCTCCTCTCTCCTGGGTCACTGCCCTCCGACTGCACTCACAGCTCTGTTTAAGGAGGCCTCTCTCTGATCCCTCTACAGCTGAGGTTGCCATTATAATTAAATCTCCATCCGACTCAGCTGGGAGACAGCTGTCTGGTCCCAGGCAAAGATAAACCCAGCTTGCCTTGAAAGGCCAGCCAGCCTGTGACACTCAGTACTGTGCTGTGGCAGCTCAGCTGCTCTAGAATAATAATAAAAATAATACACCACCTAGTTTTTACCTAGCATTTGTCATCCAGAGATCTCAAAGTGCTTTACAAAGGGTATGTCTACACAGCAGCTGAGAGCACGCTTCCCAGCGTGGAAAGACAGATATGAGCTAGCTTTGCTCAAGCTACAGTGCTAAAAACAACAGCGTGGCCACGGTGGCATGGATGGCAGGTTGGGCTAGCCACCTGAGTACAAAGCACCCTGAGCCTCTGTGACGTCCCTGGGGAGCTAGCCCGAGCTGCTGCACTGCTATTTTTAATAAGGTTGCTCGAGCATGGCTAGCATACATCTGTCTACCCATGCTGGGAAGAATGCTCCCAGCTGGTGTGTAGACCTAGGACATTATCACTTGTTTACATAGGGGGAAACTGAGGCACAGAGGGGTGAAGTGACTTCCCAAGGTCACGCTAGTGCTGCTTTAGAGCCCCCCTACTGGAACTGCCACATGTGCATAATACAGCAGCTGCCCCACAGGGATGCTTTGATTTTAAGAGCAACTCTGTGAAACTAATAGGGATGGTCAAAAATATTCTTCTTAGGAAATTTTAAAAATGTATTTTGTTTGTTTCATTGAAATTTCCCGTAGTGTCTTTTAATTAAAAGAAAAAAAGAAACATTTTCAGTTTTCTAAAACCAAGTTCGGTTAACATTTTTGGTTTTCAGAAACTTTTTTGCTAAAAACATTCAGGTTTTTGGTAAAAATGTTCAGGTTTTGGCTTCTTCCAAATGGCAGAAAATTTCATCTAGACTGAAGTTTTTCTGTGAAAATGTTCAGCTTCGACAAAAACCCACATTTCATTACGTTTCAACAGAAAAATGTCAGCCAGCTCTGGAAACAAAAGCTGTGAACAGCAGGTAGGTTAGGATTAGGATGAAGCTAAATTCAATGGACTTATTTTTAGTTCTTCTTATTTCAAAGTGAGGCAGTGATCCAGGTGCCATGATGCCAGCAGAGCCGCAGGTCTGGAAGCTTAGCAATCTTGTTCCTTTTGGACCTCTCGCGAAAACAGGCTTTTCTCTGTGAGAGTTCCTGTACTTTGGAGGGACCAGAAATACCATAAGAGTGTGGGGCATATCGGCATCAGCCCCAAATAAAACCACAAAGTGCAGAGGGATTTGAAAATTCAAGCATCCCCCTCCTGTCCCCCAAAAAGATTTTTTTTTCAAAGTTCCAAAAAAGATTCCGGTGCAATTTTTGATCATTTTTTTAAAAAACACTTGTTTACTCATTACATTGAATCTAAAAGGGCAACCCCTCTACCCAGTCCTTGGCGCTATTCTTGGCTGCTATGAGCAGGGAGGGCAGTTTATCAGGGCAGATACAATTAATGTTCCCGCTTTCACTGTATTTCTGAACTCAAGGGACAAATCAGGAAACTTTATGTCAGCAGGAATGTGAACAATAAAGGCAACGTTGGTCGCATGTTAGAAAACTGTTTCGCTCCCTTTTCATTTTTTTGCCCAGCAGTATGATGTGTTAACAATTTTGGTGGTTTAACAGTTCACACTTCCAGCACGTTTAGCCATTGGCACATGGGGTTTTTATGCCTTTAACAGTTTTCTTCATTAAAGTGGGTTCCACGGTGTCTTAAAAATTGTTTTCCTTAGACTGCGTGTTTGTTATTTTATATGGTGCAGTTGAAAAGCAGCCCAACATCTCGGCCTTGGAAAACGCACACTGCAGAGATGAACCCAGAAAAGGCAGCAGGATTAGCAAAAAACCAAACCCATATTCTGTTAAGAACTGCTGATCGCACTTTGAAGTTTTCTGTTCTAATTGCTAGGAGCTTCTTAATTCGTTCTGAGTTTGGGAAAACTAACAGCAAATATAAGTGCTGCAAGAGAAACCCCCTTTCTCCAAGATTTTTTTGAAATGGCTTTCATCCCCCTCACAGTCCCCTAAAACTCCCTGAAAGGAACAGTGCTGGCATTTTATTTTTGAGGAGCTTGCAGGGGGTGGACACGGAAGGGAGAAGGGGGGTAGTTATTTCTGTAGAACGGGGTCTGGTTCTTGTCGGCACAAGAGACACCCAGGTGTTTTCACAGCAACCCCAGCACAGGGACCTTTTGGAGCCGATCTCAATTCCTGTTTGCCAAACTACACTTTCAAGAGGTGTCAGGTATCGAGAACCTGTTCCAAATGCCAAGCCAAGCAATGAAGTAAAAAAAAAAAAAGAAGAAGAAGAAGAAGTGGGGGGAGGGAAGGAAGAGAGGGGTTGGGGAAAATATTCCTTCGAGAAGAAAAAGGTAGTTGTTCCAACTTGGCTGGTTCTTTTTAAAATAATTAGTTAAGCAGTGTATAAAAACAGGTAAGTCTGTTCTGTATTGCTCAGGGACTTGGCAGGCCCCTTTCCTTCCCCACGTTAGTGGAATTTTTGTGAACCACTAGTTCACAGGACAAGGGAAGGGAATTGTATCACCATGACCTAAGGCAACCCAACTTGTAAGGTTAACCATAATTTTTTAAACTAACATGACCTCTGTTAACCCTTCCACTCCAATCTTTTTTTTAGAGAGAGAAACATGTTTACAAAACCTCTAGAAAGAAAAAAAAGCAACAAAACCTGGTAGCAACAAACCCTCTCCCCCCCTTCTTTTTCCTCTGTGTGTGCATCGATAACCAGTGTTTACAGGGTCCCGGTGCACTAGGTCTAAAGACTTGGCTTTCCAATGAGTCATGGAATCATAAAATTAAGCCATGCTGGGAAGCCAAAAGAATTCTGTTTAAAGTGTGCGTTTGGAGGTTTACAGGAATTTTCACGTCTGGCTGTCTGAGTCGCATGTTCTCATAGTCAACATGATACATCCTTTTTTTAATGATATTGTTGGACTGCTTTATTTTATTTCACTTACTCATCCCTCTCTCCTTGTTCTGCAAAAGAACTCAGGCCATTCCTTCAGCTGGGAAGCAAGGTTGAGCAGCCTTAAGCCCCCCCGCCCGCTCATGACAATCTCTGAAATCCAGCCACTGATGCCAATACCAGCACTACTGTGGCCAGCTGGAAGCAGTGAAGAGTCATGATATATGCAGTAGTCAGCTCCCCGTCAAAGCTTGGATGCCGAATGCACCCTAACCAGAATGTGTCAAGCTCCGAGAAACCTGAGTCTGCATCAGAACTTAAGTAGCCATTTGTGATCTACACAAACCCACTGGATCAAAAACAGACAGCTGTCAGCCATTTAGCACAGCTTTTTCCCGATAGCCTATAACTACCTATTTTCATTTGAGATTATGCTGGGACATAATCTGGGCACTTTGTGTGTATATGTATGAATAGTTGGACTTGAACTCATCTTGGATTGTGCCATTTGTCATTTGAAGAATTGTTGCCTAGTCTCTGGAAGCGATGCTGATCTAAGCCAGCTGAGGATCAGGATGCCTGAATTTACCTATATAAGAAATTATTACATTAAAGAGAACTGAAGGTAAAAAAATAAAAGTATTAAAAGTAAAATCCTTTTACTTTTAAAAAGGTAAAAAAGTAAAAAGGAGCCAGATCCTCAGCTGGTATAAACTGGCGTAGCTTCAAGACACTTTATTAGAAATCTGGGCACTAATTACCTTTCAAGTGATGTCTGGCATAGCTTTCTAGTTTAGGATCAGCTCCAGTCCAATTATTTTTTTATATACTGTGACAAAGTATTCTGGGCCCTTCGAGGCCTCCTGCTGGATGTCTCACAGTCCTATCACACTCTGCCCCAGGCAGTGGGTCCTCCAGACCTGCCTAGAAAAGGGGCAGGGAAGCAACTAATCAGAGCACAGCAGGCTCAGTTCAAAGAAGCTGCAGGGCCTGAGCAGATCAATTCCTGCCTCGGACTAGAAGGGATAAGACAGAGGAACTCTCCAGGGAAGGAGGCCTGGGACAGACCCTGTGCAAACAGGGAACAGACCGAGAACCCAGGGACTGTAACCCAAAGATAACGGGTGAAGGTGATAGAACCAAGGGGAAAGCAGCCACAACTATTAAAGGAAGTGGCATGTGGCTGCTATTTGCAGGGCACAACTCTCACCTTGATATTCCTCTGATGCTGGCCCACTGTGGGCCAATCTGGCCCGCTAGGGTACATTAGAGTGGTCTGAATGCATTTCTCTGCTAGTCCAAGTGAACCTTTGCAGTGGATCCTGATCACTATGTTGGATGGTCTTGCAGAGCAGTTCAAGCTGTATTTGTTCCTAATGCTCCTTTCCATTTGCATGTCGTCATTTCATTTTATGGGCCACATGCCTCTGACTTAATCATTTGTTCCCTGAAATAAAATAAAACAAAACAAAACAAAAAAGTTACAGACTTTGTTCAGTTATAGAAACATGAGGAACAGAAACTGCTGATGGTGAAAACTAACATCATCCCATGCACCAGCTTCCAAGGATGGTTCCTCTAGAGGTACGTCACTAGAGGCTCGTGGGTGTGTGTGTGTGTGAGAGATAGTTTCCATACTTGCTCATTTTGTGTTTCTCATAGGAAAATACCCGTGTTGCAGCTCTCACCAAATATACAGCAGCTCTGAGTGCAAAGAAACCACTGTCTGGTTCTGCAATACTTGTTCAAAACTGGAGAGAAAAGACCAAATCTCCAACCAATTTTCCAATCCCTTCCCATCCCTGCAACACAAGTTTAGGAGACTCAGATAAAACAGACCCTGGATCTCAACACCCCTGGTTTTGGAAAACAAAACATCAACTGATGGGGTTTACCCATCTCCACCCAAAGTATTTTTTATTTAACATTAATATTGCAGTTGGGACTTCATTGTGCTAGGCACCACTACCATGGTCACATTAGAACCTCTGTTTAAGATGTCCATGTGCCAGGGTGCAGGAGTACTACCTAGCCCTGGTGAACAAAGAGTTAACTGCAGCTCAGCTTCCTACTCACTTTGCACAGGTGCTCAGGGGAAGTATTACAAGGCTGGCTGCTTGGGGGAAGCAATTATGGAGGAGAGTGTCTTTGGGCAGGTAGGACTCCATTCCCTGACTTAGGGGTATTATAAACACCGACCCAGAAAGAAGTGAATTTGCTAACTGCAATTATGCATTTTCTTTTCTGCTGAGTCATTCCACCACCTACCAGGACATTAATTCTAGGTGGCTGGGGTCGAACCCAGACCCTGGAGGAATGCAAGGAAAGATGAGGCATTAACAGTGGTGCCAAAGCAGGTAGTAGTAGGGTTGCCACCTTCCTAAGGGCTGGAAAGCAGACCCCGGAGGCCCTGCCCTCTTCTCTGCCTCTTCCCCCACACGCCACTGTGAGCCACATGAGCAGCCTGACCTCTGGAGGTGGCAGCGGCAACTGCTGCTGTACTGCCTCCTTCCTTCCGCTTAGCGTTGCCACAGATCAAAAAACTGGACATCGGGGCTAGTCAAATAGCACCCGGACACAAGCCGAAACTTGCACTGTCTGGGTGAAACCTGGGCGGGTGGCAACCCTAAACAGCAGTAATATCACTATATTATTGGGGCCTTCTGGCCCACTTGCTCTAGGCGTTCTATGAACATATAGGGGGAGACAGCCGCTTTCGCAAGATGTTTACAATCTAAGCAGACAAGACAGACACATAGTGGGAAGAGAAACAGTGGCATAGCGAAGAGAACAGTCTTAAACAAAGCCACCCAGCACGGCAGTGACAGAGCCAAGAAGAGAATCCGGGTCTCCTGACTCCCAGTCCAGTGCCCCATCCACTAGCCCATGCTGCTTCCCACTTCCTAACGACACGCTAAAATCTCTGCCTAACTCACATTCCTGTCCATTCAGATCAACCCCGACTAGGTTTTCTCAGCTGTGACAGAGAACTGCACATGTAAAATATTTATTTGGTCTTAAAACTATTGCTTTAATGAAAAACTATCTCCTTTTCTCCGCCTTGCCTGGAACACCTTGAAATGACATCAGAGTCATGAAGGATACAAGGAAGGTCTGGAACATCTGCCCTATTTCTCTCTTCTTCCACCTTTTTTCACTGAGTCAGATTTTGCTAACGCATCCAGCATGTGCTGGGATTCTCATCCTTACTCCTTCAACTCTAAAGTGAGAAGGGATGAGGGCTGGAATTTGTTCCAGGCCTCAGTTTATATTAATACAGCGTGTGTGCATTTGAAAATCTCCCTCATTCACTGAAAAGGAACAATTCTAAACGTTGAGGCTGAGATTTTCAAAGCTGCCTAAGGGATGTTGACATCCAGTTCCAATTTAAACTACAGTAGTCTCTCTACCTCTGAAATATCAGGCCATAGAAACCCCAGGTTGGGCTCCAAGATTAGTGGATACTTTTGACTCTAATGTCTCTGTACCTCAGTCTCCCATCTATAAAATGGTGGCAATATCATGCTCTCTTTCCCACAGAAGTGTTGTGAAGGCAAATCCATTAATGTTTGTGAAGCACTCAGATATAATAGAGAAGAGCACCACTGAATGGGCCAGGAGAAAATTAACTGTTCTGTATTCACACCAGGGTTGGAATAGTGTACAGAAAGTGAGGCCCAGAGCCACACACTGTTCAATGAGGAGAAAAATGAGGAGAAAAATACTGACTAGCTGCCCACTATGTGAGCATCATCCATTCTGTGCACTGAGCGATGCAAGGCACCTGCAGAAAAAATAGTACGTTTATAATATACTATTATATAATATAATTAAAACTGTCTCATAAAGCATAAGCACAAGGGGGCCAAATTAAAGTTGCACCGGCAGCCTTAATTCTGGCACTTCCTAACTTCTGAATGCTTGACTGTGCCACCTGAAAAATCTTTTCATGTAGTTTTTTGTGTGTAATTTCCTAAATTTTCAAGAAACAAATAGAGGAATGCTGGGTTCTATTCCAGACTCTGAAGGGAGCGTTTGCTAATGGTTACAGACCCTTGAGCCTGCCCTTCCAAGACTGGCTCCTTCAACTCAGGCCCCTCCAGGCTGTCCTTGTCCCAGTCTGTCTCCCCTCCTTCAGCTCCATGTCCCAGTCCCCCACCTCCTCATCCTGATCCAAACCCTCCCAACCCCCTTGGCTTCATGTCCTATTCCCCCCTCCAGTTTCTCATCTCAGTCCTCCACACCTACCCCAGGATTTTTGTAACAAACTCCCTCCCAGCCCCGCAACCTTTTGTCCCAGTCTCCTTCCTTACCACTACAGGCCAACTCCTCACCCATTTGCATTTGAGCCAGGCTGCCATTTCCTTCTTCTTCACACTGTCTGGGCAACAGCCAGGGCAGTAGTGACAGCCCACGAGAAACTCAGTTCCTGTGGTTAGCACCACAGTGGGAGGAACAATGTCAGGGAAAACCTTGCTCAGCTCCTGCAATCCTGGGTTAAAGCACGCTCAGTGCAGAGGGACTCTCTGGAAAATTCAGCTGCCAAGCCCCAATGTGTCTCTACTGAGCATGTGCACACTAAGATTTTTTTTTTTTCAGTGGCTGTTAACTTGGCAAGATTTGGATGGATTTTTACAGGGACGGCAAAGAGGACCAAGACAAATTGCTCCTGACTACCTCTCCCACCACCACCAAATTTCAAGTCCCTGCTCTAAAATATGGGGGCACTAGAACTTCTCAACAAAAATAAGAATTTTTTAATATGGGCAAAATGATGGTGTTTTTCCCCTCCCTTACTTTGTGCCAATAAATGACTGGTCCATTTTGACTGAAAATTTCAAATAAAATCCAGGCTCAAGACGACACCCAGAATGGAAAAGGTCACTCCAAATGCTTAAACTTTGGAGAAGTTATAAGCAACTGAAAAAATTCCAATGGGTGCCATGTTCCACTGCTATGAGGTGATGACTTGCCTCCTGGCCAGAAAAGACAGAGCTAGGGCGTTGAGCTGCTAGTCACTTGGGTCTTAAAAGTAGACTGAGGGAGCTCAGTAGGGAGGACACAGCAGAGAAGGCAGGACTCTCCTACAGGAACAAGCCCTCAGGAGAAGGACAAGTGCCTGTGAGGGGGGAGCCCTGAGCCAGGGCCTAGAAGGAGCAGGTAGATTCCTAGGGGAAGATGCTGAGGTGTCTGGAGAAGGGAGGCAGCGGGGGAAAACCTGCGACACCAGAAGCAATAAAGAGGAGCTCTTCAAGATCCGGTTAGTTTCCTGGGCAGACCCTGAGGTAAAGCCAGTAAGAGCACTTCAGTGGAGCCTGAGTGGGGTGGAAGACTTATTAGCTTATTTGGACTTTCAGTTAGACCCTTTTGTTACCCAAGAAGGGGGTTTGAACTTTGTGACTTGGCTGGAGGGCTGAGCCCTGGAACACCCCTGAGAGGCAGATGGCCTACAGGAGGCGCTGGAGCAGATGATACCAGTGACATTACACCCTGACGTAAGGGGTGATCTAGTGGTGAGTGCACCCCATAACATAGGTCTTAATGTTGCTGGACACTTTCCATTTTATTAACAATAGACATCCCGACTTACACTGCCTATAATACCACTTCTAATTCAGTTTAATGAAGTCTTTCAGCACTGAGGTTGCCAGAGAACATTTATTATTAATTTCCAATCGGATAGCTATCCACTGAAACTACAAAGGTTGGGGTCTGCTAGGAAGGCCTTGTGGTTATGGCACTGGCCGAGGAGATCCGTGTTCAATTCCTAGTTCTGCTACAGAGTCCCTATGAGACCTTGTTTAAATCAATTCATCTCTGTGCCCTAGTTTTCCACCTGGAAATGGAGTTTATAATGACTCCTTTCTACCACTTTTTGTCTGTCTTGTCTATTTAGTTTGTAAGTTCTTTGTAGCAGAATTGATCTGTTACCACGTGTACAGGGACTAGCACAGAAGGCCTCTGATCTTGACTGGGATCTCAAGATGCTGTTGTAATACAAATAAAAATCCTGCCCCCACAGAAGTCAATGGCAGCAGCTGGCCCATCATGAGGACTAATAAAAATTAATTCCTGCTTCCTCAGAATGTAATGTCAATAATTTAAATCCAGCCAAGAGAGGATACTGAACACCACCAACAGTTAGCAAAATTGAACAGCCCCAGCTTGGAGTCGGGAGAAGCAGAGAAATAAATCTGCATACCAGCCAAAGTGATTTCTCTGAATGAACTTGAGCCCAACAGTAGCATATAGGCACAAGCATAAGACCAAAACCAGTATTGTCTTGGAATCCACAGCTCATCTGGACAGTATTAGAGAAACACTCACTGAACATTTTGTGAGTGACATGTTGGAAAAGAATTGAACCAATTTACAGCAGTATTGAAATGTCCCAAACACAGTAGCTCTGAAAACAATGGAATAAGAAGGAACACAGTTAGTCCATTGGGTCAAATCAGATACTACTGGCCGCAATACAAATGGCAGTAGTGATTGGGCCACTGTCTCTGGATATCTATACAGTATGTGAAAACCCATGGCTGGCCCTGAGCAGTGCTGTGTGTACTATACCACTCCAAACCCAAATGATATTTCTCATTGATCTCACTATTTCAGGGGAGATTTTTTCAGCTGTGCCTCTACCACATATTGGGTCACCTCCAACCAGAACACTGTATAACTCATTGAAAGTTGGGTGAGGTTTATCATGGGAAAAATAAGACTTCTTTTGAATGGGATGCGTGAAGGGGAAAGGTAAGAGTTAACAATAAAAATGTAGGAGGTAGCAAATATCACCTATCAGTGAAATAGGCACTCAGCTATCATGGTGATAGCCACAGTATAAAAATCTAGATAACCAGAAATATCCAATGTCTATGACACATCAATGATATTTATGGCTCAACTCTCATTTACACTCTCTCTCTCTCAATTAGTATCATAATAGACCAGATCCTAGTAACTCCACGGAAATGGGTGAAGCAGTATTGATCTGCACCAACTGAGGATCTGTCCCATAGGCATAGATATAGATACAGGCATTTCATCTCCATTGTTCCTTCAACAGCAACAGTAGGTTTAAGGGTGAGGTTTAGACAGTTGACTTCAGCACATACAGCATATTAAATCTCACTGTGCTTTACATTTTTAAAACACTCTACCAGCATTAACTAATGAATTCCTACCACATCCTTGTGAGGAAGGTAGGTAAGAATTATTGTCCTCATTATGGATGCCAAACGAATGGTCCGTGTTAGTGGGTGTGACTTGACTGAAGTCAATAGGCACTCTTTTCAGAGTAGCAGCCGTGTTAGTCTGTATCCGCAAAAAGAAAAGGAGTACTTGTGGCACCTTAGAGACTAACAAATTTATTAGGCACTCTGTTAACATGGTGATGAGCTTGGTGTAAATACTCAGATTAGATAGATGAAGACACTAGTGGTAAATTCAGCTCATAGAGGTAAAATGGTCTTCCCAAGGTCAAACAAGGAATTAGTGGCAGAGATGGGGTTTCAGGCTCCAACTCTAGGCTCAGTCCAATAGTGTGTTATTGCTCAGGTTAATTGTTAAGCACCCCCTGGATTTTTACAGAATCAAGCCAAATGAAGAGAGTCAAAAGCACCCTGATATTTGCAGGCAGTATTTTCTTAGCAAGTGGCCTATGAGAAGCTCACAATGATCCAATAAAGCCTCTCTCTCAGGATCTGATTTTCCTCTCGCTTACACCAGTCTGTCTTCAACTGAGTTACTACTGGTTTTCGCCAGAGTGTGGGATGTGAGACAGAATCGGGTCCTAACAAATACTATGTTGTTATTAAGCTTGTTTTGTTTAGCCACCAGACAAAAGAATTTGGATATGTTACTATGCCATGTTTTAGGACCAAGATCCCGAAGGGAGTCTTTTAGCCATTGGAAATTCCCAGCTCTGCAATGTAATGCACATTACTTGCTTCTAACCTAGCAAGTCACAAAATATCCGACATTAATGTTGCAACATTTTTTACATGTAGAAAACCTACTTTAGCTTTATTTTTAATGTATTAGTTATTTCCCCTCCCGCACTTTCTCTGAGCTCTTTCCAATTGGACTAATAGTATAGAAGGAACCAAGTTGTACAGGT
Organism: Natator depressus; assembly: GCF_965152275.1. NCBI lineage: Eukaryota > Metazoa > Chordata > Testudines > Cheloniidae > Natator > Natator depressus. The sequence goes on from NC_134236.1 coordinate 16,375,966, forward strand.
GAAGGGTTTTAAACTATAGTTCCCATGAGACCCTCATAGAGTTCAAAATAGATTTTCTGTTCAATATATACCAAATCTGTAAAGCATCTTCAAATCAAGACTGGATGACTTTCTGAAAGATATGCTTTAGTTATTGGGCTCAATACTGGAATTCTATGGCCTATGTTATACAGGAGATCAGACAAGATGAACTAATGGGCCCTGCTGGCCCTAAAAATCTATATAAAACCTGATCTAAAGCCCCCGATGGGAGAATTTTTATTGGCTTTGACAGTCTGATCAGGCCCACGGAGAATATACTCTGTTCTGAGGTGAGGAAAAAGATGATTTTCCTGGGCTCTTGTTTGGGATAACCTGCTAATTCTCCTGTGGCTACATTGCAGCTCAGTAATTCAGCCATTGCAAGCCCATGCCAATAAAATCATTACAAATGCTTCACAACATAATAGAGAGACAAGGTGGGTGAGGTAATACTTTTTATTGGACCAACTTCTATTACCTCACCCATCTTGTCTCTCTAATAAACTGGGACCAACCTGGCTACAACAACACTGCAAAAAAAATCACAATGTAATGTAATCTCTCTCTCCCTTACCTGGGCAATAAAGATATGCCACAGAGAGGTACACTGAATCGTTTCACCCACCAGAGAAATGCAGCTATCTCTGGGCTTAACACTGAACAACAATAGTACATTGCAGCTGGATGACATTTTTTCCAAATTTTGAAATTTCAATTCGTTTCTTACACGTACATTTTCAGCAAAAATATTATTTTTAAATCAACTTCATTTAGAACACAGAGTGGTGGAAAATACACTGTTCAACTGAAACTGCATGCGAACACGCCCAAAGATCTTCCACGACCACAAGTGTACAAGACCTCAAATTTACATCTTATTGGAAAAATGGCACCATGCTCCTATACAACTACTCTAGGATATGGGTTCAAGTACTGAGTTGCAGGGAGGAGATTTAGTCTTTGTCTACAGTAGCACTTATCAGTAAAACTTTTGTTGGTCAGGGTGTGAAAAAAACACGCCTCGGACCAACAAAAGTTTCACTGACAAAAGCGCCGGTGTGGGTAGCACTATGTCAGCGGGAGAGGCCCTCCTGCCAACATAGCTACTGCCACTCATTAGGGGTGGTTTAATTATGCCAGCAGGAGAGCTCTATCCTGCCAGCATAGAGTGGCTACAGAACTTCCAACAGCACCTTGGATTCAACAGGGTTTCTTATCCAAGTGGTGACCAGGCCTTACCTGGCTTAGCTTGTATGAGTCAATCACAGTCTGGGGAAGGCAATCAGAAGAGGTAATCATCTAGGGACTTTTCGTGGGTCTTCCTCTCTAAGAGTCACATGAGCAATTATTTATTTTAAGATGAATCATTTCAAGTTTTTACAGCGAATGACACTTAAAAAATATTTTGTTTCCACTGAGCAGTGAAGTCAGCCACTTGCCATTATTAAATGTCACGCTGTGTTATTCCCCTTTTGGATGATGATCTCAATAGAGTCTGCAGTGAATTCAGCTTTACACCCAATGATCTTAAATAGATGCTGTTGGTGTCTCATGTCTGCAAGATCCCTGATTATCAGCTGCAGTTGTAAGTCTGTGCTAGTGTGCTGGTTTGACTTGTCCTCTCTGGTTGATTCCAGCCTTGTGGTTTACGGGTTGCCTTTGTGGTTTACTAAAGGTCAGGCCCTGGATGACTCTAAATTTTCTTAAGTGGAATTCAAACACCACAGAAGAGTACATGTTCAAAGCCGTTGTCTGGGTGGTATGGATTCAGATTTGGTTATGTGTCCTCAGGATAGTTGCTTCCCTTGTTCTTATGGGGCAATAACTAGACATAGGACTGTGTGTGTGTCTCTCTGTCTGCAGTGGCCTCAAGAATGTTTTGTTTAGAGTCCAATAATGTGCCTTAAAAATCTCAGGGCCGTGTTAAACCTTGAACTGCCTTTTCAAGAAACCAGCGTCCCCTGAGGCTGATGCCAAGATGCTGATCCCTGCCTTTGGCATGATTCAGCTCCTGTAATTCTCACCCTCTTTTTACTGGCTTGCCGGCAGAGACTTTGCCTCAGCCATAATTCAAAATTGTGAACAGATGAGTAGATTACGTACTTGAACAGCAGTCAATCATTACATCATCCTTGTACTAAAAATTGCAGCATTGGCTCTCCATATGACTTCGCGTCCACTTTAGGGTTTGGCTCCAGAGCTACCGGACTTACTCACTTGCTCCATCTTACCTAAAGGGGCTGCTTGTGCTTCTGAGACATCCTCAGACTCTGAGATCAGTCATGCCGATTTATTGATCATTCCAACGTTCTGACTGAAGACAGAAGGTGTTGAAGCTCTTGGCTCCTTCGATCCTATTTTGCGGAAATCCCTTCAGCCCTCATCCAAAGGGGGTGGGAGTAGAACATAAATCTGTGAACCTTTTCAAATACAGATAGAAACATTTTCTTTAAAGTAAAAGCAGCTTGGCCTCAACCAGGGGAGACTCTCAGTTTTTCTCTTTCAATTGTGGAGCTCTGTGGGGTGTAATCATTGTATAAATAAATAATTTTCCTGACAGGATAATCCATGTTGTGCCTGGCCAATTGGTTTCTGTAGGATGCTAAAATACTACAGTGATAGGCACCAATATCACAACCTAGACAGACAAAGTTGACCTACTCAATTAACTGTAGCTCCCACTGGAGTGGCTACCGTTGCTCTTTGTTTCTCCTGTACAGCCAGGAGTGGAATTTAGGTTCTTAGGTCCTCATTTACACCAAATTCTGACAGCTTAAGGGTACCTTAAAGTGGAAGTAATTTACTGTGGTGTAAATGGGCCGTAGTAAAACTAATAATTCAGGCCTTGTAGTCTTTCCAAAGTTGGAGACTGCCACAACAGATGACCTTCCCCACCCTTAACTAAGCCAATGTGGGCTGCTGTAAAGACTCTTTATGTATCTTTTGGTTCTGCAATGGCCATAGTTTTGGCCTATTATTCTCTTGGGTCCTTTTTGCCCTGTGAATATTATTTGTTTGAGTCCTGATATATGGTGAGCAACACATTTAGTCTCTATGATCACAATGCTACTCAGCACTCTCTCTGGAGCAAGGTAAAAATGACTTCTCGGACTGGCGATGGGATAAAGAGCCTTTTGTCTCCGTTGCTAGTTCAGATCCAGCCCAGATGAAGAATGATCGAAAATTGTTGCCATCTTATTCTGCTTGACTTGTGTGATATACTATGAGTTGGTAGCCTCAGCCAAGTCCCAAAAGGAGAGGTGTCCACATCACAAAAGCCAGCATTCATGACTAATCACCACTCTCATTGACTGTCTCACAAGATAGGTCAAGGCCTGAATAAGCAGCCATGACAACAGAGCTCCCTTCTCTATCCTAGCAGGTGAGTCACTTTAGTTCAGGTCAGTCTCTCACTCCAGCTACTCACACAAGCACTCAACCCTAAAGCTAAAGGAAAGAAAACCAGCCAAACAAGGAAGTTAATGCAGTAACAGCAGCATCTCAGACCATCCCCCACCCTGTGCCTTATCAGAGACACCTCTTTGGAGATGGTCTGTACTGCATGCAGCATTTTCTCTTAAGACAACAGGATGTAGAAATGTTCTTCCACATGCTTGCAAATTAGGGAAAGGACTTGATGTACCTGAAGGGGTTTGATTGCTGATAGCAAGTCAAGCCAAGAATGGAAAGTCTATTATGCAATTATGTGGTTGTTGTGGTGTGTGGTGTTTTTTTTCATATGCCAGAGATAAAGGGAGGAGTCCGGGTGTACGTAGTGTCTGGGAAGAGGATTATAGGGATAGCAGCAACAAATGACAATTGCTTTTGCTACCATGAACCATTGCAGTTACTTACTCATCATCAGTGCTCATTTACTGGCTCCTCCCTTTTAAACCACATGAAGTTCAAGTTTCTTGTCCTCACTTCTAAGTTCCTTCACAACTCTGTCTCCCCCTACTTATACATACAGTAGGTCCTACTGTAAATATTTAATAATATAATTATGAATGTAAGCAGAGTCAGGATGAGCTCCACCCTGACATCTGGTGGTGAGGTGTGGCAAGTTGTGGAAAAGAACTTCAGGGGCCGATCTCATTTGCATAGGCACACCCACCCCACCTAGAATGAGGCTATAGCTGCCCAAATGGTCACTTTGGCTGCTGTGGGATCCCCAGTGTCTCTGTTATTGGGGCAGGAAGAATAAACTGTTATTACCCTGATTATGGGAATCAGGGACAGTGGAACTGTACTTGGCCTTTGTTATGATGGAGGGACTCACCATCAACTAAGTAGCACTCGCTAGGCAAGGAACATGGGTTCCAAAACTCTGTGAATGGAGAGAGGTTGGGGACAGGTATTAATACTTGGTGGCATGGGCCCCCTGGTGAGGGCCTTACATGCTAATTGCACTTCCTCCTCTTTCCACTGTAGAATATCAGAGCTAATTTTGATTCCATTAGGAGTCTAGTTACAGGCTGCTGAGCTCACTTTGGGCTAATAGTGCACCAGCACTGAGGCTCCTATACTACAAGCTGAAATCACAAAAGAGCTAAACTTACTAAGAGCTGAAATCACTGAGTGTTGTGTTAAGTAGTGGGGGTGCCTGAAGATATATGGTGGAGCAGTTTGCGGGACGCAGAGCAGAGCGACTTGTGGAGCAGAGCAGTTTGCGGGACAGCGAGCGGAGCGGCTTGTGGAGCAGAGCAGTTTGTTGGATGCCTAGAGCAGCTCATGGGGCGGCTGGCAGAGCGGAGCCCCATGGAGAGGTGGGGCCATTGGCTTTGGACCACATAAGGTGCCCCTTAAGCCCCCCGCCCCCAAATCTCCACCCAGGTTGGGAGGTAAAACTCTGCAGATGAACTTTCGAACTCTGGGGCTGCCCTGACCAGGGACAGAGACTTTTGGGTCGTTGGACTTTGGGTTGCTGGACTCAAGAACCAAAGGGAAAGGACACGCCCCAATTTGCTTGGGGTGGGTTTTTTGCTCATGGGTTGTGTTATGAATCCTGTTGGTGGTGGTGGTGGTGTTTCCCCAACATAATGCCACATTGTTTCTCTCTGTTATTAAAAGGCTTTTTGCTACACTCAGACTATGTGCTTGCGAGAGGGGAAGTATTGTTTCTTGGAGGCGCCCAGTGGGGGTGGTATATATTTGTCCCAGGTCACTGGGTGGGGGCTCGAGCCGGTTTTGCATTCTGTTATTGGAATGGAACCCCTAGATACTGAACCCAGCCCTTGTTGCTGCCAACTCTGACAGGCAGAAGGGTTACATGAAAATAAAACTCAGACACATACATTCGGGACCAGCAGAAGCTATGGCTTTCATTTTAGACTTTAGACGTGCTTCAATACAAAGCTGTGCTTAATGCCACCCTGCCTTTCAAAGGCAAAAGGAATTAGGCTGTCCCAGTTAATCTACGGAAAGGCCAGTTTGAAAATTACCTGCTCAGTGCTCCTTGTGGGTACTCAATGTGAAGCTCAGATGTATCCCTATTCGTTCCTGCTCCACAGACTGCCAGAGAAATCTCTTTCTTGTCATGAGTAATGAAGGGCAGGCAGGAGACAGGATTTTTGATATGTTTACATATCATCCAAAACAAAGACATTACCCAAAAGCTGGGGATGCATTTAAATGTATCAAAGCTGCTGCAAAATCTCATATTTGTTACACTTTTTTCCATTTCTTCCTCACAGGCATCTCTCAACAAAGCATGGCAGTCCCTGTAGTTTGGTGTCCAGATGTTCCCATTCATGGATTCTGGCTTATCCATGATCTGATTCCTCCAAAACAAATTAACTCAGATGATGAGGTGACTCGAATACACTTCTCCATTATTAGGGGATATTAAAAAAACTGCTCTGGACCTGGCCAAACTATCCTGAACCTTTTGTTCCTGCCTCACTCACCCCCTTTTTTAAATTCTCCAGCTGTCTGGTAATCCAGTGTCATCAACATCTTTTTTGCTTATTATTCCCTAATCCACTCATATTATTCACATTCCAGTTTCTAAAATACAGATTTTAGAAGTGATTTGATATGGCTTGAAATGGTGACATGCTTACACATTTATAAGAAATTTATTAAAACATGGGGGGTGGGAGAAGGTGCTATCCTTTTCTTCTTCTTTTTCCCTTCCCTTTTCTTCATTTCTAGCATATGAAATGATTTGCCAGTCATGTAGGAACCACAGTGGCAAAATGTGATCTTATTTCCCTGTCAAAGAAAGCTATTTGGTTGGTTTGACACAATTTGTTCTTGACAAATCCATACTGACTGTTACTTATCACCTTATTATCTTCTAGGTCAGCGTTTCTCAAACTGGGGTCCGCAGACCCCTGGGGGTCCCCGAGGGTACTCCAGGGGATCCTTGGGCCCCGCTAATCAACTCCTTCCCCTCCCTCTATCTCCCGGAGGCTACTGAAGCCAAACCAGGAGATTTTTGGTGCTAAAAGTCCGGCGGCACAGCAGGGCTAAGGCAGGCTCCCTACCTGGCCTGGCTCCACACTGCTCCTGGAAGATAATCGCTGCTCCTTCAAAGATAATCACTAATGGCTCAGATACCTCCTTAGTCAGCTCCTTGCGTATTCTAGGATGTACTTCATAAGGCCCTGGTGACTTGAAGACATCTAACTTGTCTAAGTAATTTTTAACTTGTTCTTTCCCTATTTTAGCCTCTGATCCTACCTCATTTTCACTGGCATTCACTATGTTAGACATTCAATCACTACTAACCTTCTTGATGAAAACTGAAACAAAAAAGTCATTTAGGACTTCTGCCATTTCCACATTTTCTGTTATTGTTTTGCCCTCCTGATTGAGTAATGGGCCTACCCTGTCCTTGGTCTCCTGGTTAAGCCAAGGTGGTCTCTTGCCGTACTTCCTGTCTTTCCTATGCAGTGGGATAGTTTGCTCTTGTGCCCTTAATAATGTCTCTTTGAAAAACTGCCTCCTCTCTTGAACTGTTTTTCCCCTTCAACTTGCTTCCCATGGGATCTTATCTACCAACTCCCTGAGTTTACTAAAGTCTGCCTTTCTGAAATCCATTGTCTTTATTGTGCTGTTTTCCCTCCTACCATTCCTAGAATCATGAACTCTATTATTTCATGATCACTCTCACCTCAGCTGCCTTCCACTTTCAAATTCTCAACCAGTTCCTCCCTATTTGTAAAAATCAAATCTATAACAGCCTCCCCCCTAGTAGCTTTCTCCACCTTCTGAAATAAAAAATTGTCTCCAATACATTCCAAGAATTTATTGGATAATCTGTGCCCTGCTGTTATTTTCCCAACAGATGTCTGGCTAGTTAAAATCCCCCATCACCACCACGTCCTGTGCTTTGGATGATTTTGTTAGTTGTTTTTAAAAAGCCCTATTCACCTCTTCTTCCTGGTTAGGTGCTCCGTAGTAGACACCTACCATGACATCACCCTTGTTTTTTACCCCTTTTATCCTTACCCGGAGACTTTCAACAAGTCTGTTCCTATTTCCATCTCAATCTCAGTCCAAGTGTGTACATTTTTAATATAAAAGACATCTCCCTTTTCCCCATGCCTGTCCTTCCTGAGCAAGCTGTACCCTTCTATACCAATATTCCAGTCATGCATATTATCCTACCAAGTCTCTGTGATGCCAACTATGTCGTAGTTCTTGCAGTCAATTGCTCAGAAGTAGTCTTGGAAAAGCCAAATGCTAACATTTATCTGTGAGCTGTAATGTTTAAAGATTGTGCTAGTGGCCTCATTCGCTGTTATTTATGAACCCCTCTTCCCAGAACTTTGACAACTGCAAAATCAGTAACAAGACATGACACTGTACAGCTCCTTTGTTTCAATCCTGTGAAGCTGTAAGTTTAGAACTTACCGTTAGTCCAGTCTCCAGACCCATTCATTCTCTGGTGAGACTACTAGCAAGAATGCCAAGTTTTGCCAACTGGAGTGGTAACTTCCATGATGAGGACACTCACCCAATTGGAAGTACACTGAGACCTCTAATTTCTTTCATATAGATCACCAAAGAACCATGAGATGGTGATAACTTGTGGTCATGCCCAACTGCGATAGTACTCGAATGAATAACCTAGAGGTTAAATGAATCTTAAACCAGTATCACTGAACCCTATGTCTACACTGCAATAAAACACCCACCCAAGATATATCCTGTGGCACCCAGATGTCAGTACTTCTGAACTGCCTAAGTCTTCAGAATATTTTTGACTAACCTATAGATAATCAGCAGCAAAGCCAGCCCTGCACTCATTCAGAAGTACAGCAGAATTTTGCAAAATTCAGCATTCTTGTTTCACAGCGTTTTCACATTTCATATTGTGCTTCTTCCACTACTTATCTCCCTGCCCCAACTTTTGCTTTATTTGCAAACTTGACAAAATGATTGTTTCCACATTTATGTATGTTTTTTGGAGCAAAACCCCATCTTATTTCAGGAAATTGGCCACCATTTTACCTTAGAAAAGGGGTAGGGTTTTGCTTCAACTAACAAATGAGTCCTTTTTGCTTAAAATATTTGTGCATCTGTCGCAAAACTCTCCACCAAATATGGGCCCATTTTCAATATTTATAATAAAATGCACATTCTAAATGCACATTCTAAGCACATACATTTCTGGCCTCCATTTACAAGCTTTTAACAACATGTCTTCTGTGCAACCACTCGATACATAACTAGGGGGAATTCCTCTTATCCTGCTGCTGAGGAAGAAGGACCTTAGAAATCAAGCTGCGCTGGAGTCTTCTGACTGTTATTTGATATGAAAATCACTCTGTTTTCCTGGCCACTTTCCCTTTCGAGGCACAGAATCCTAATTTCCAGATTCGCTTTTTCAGCTAAATGAATATTTATCATGGAGACTGTTTTAGGTCTACTGGGAGATAATTGTAAGTCCTAGGAGAGGGTCATATTCGGCAGAGGAAATCCATAGATCTATCAAGGAGATGCAATCCATAGCACAGACAGTAAAATCCCATCTGCGGTTCTGTCCACTGTTCAGTTTCTTCAATTGAATTTTTTCCCTTCTTGCTATGGCAGGGAGGCTGGATAGCAATAAAGCAGAAATGCTCAATCCCATCTCATTTTTGGTTACCTGTCTGCCTAGGCATCTTGGGCAGAAATCCATGGGTCATAGGTGTCAACTCTGTGGGTGCTCTGGGGCTGGAGTGGAGAGGCAGCACGCTCGGGGGAGGGGCGGGAAGAGGCAGGGCGGGGGTGGGCCTTGGGGAAGGGGTGGAGTGGAGGCGAGGCCTGGGGCAGAGCCGGGGGTTGAGCACCCACCGGCACTTTGGAAAGTCAGCGCCTGTGCCATGGGTAGCTGGTATTTTGACCCTGACCCCTCTCAAATCCGAATTTGATATAGGCTCCAGTTCAATGAAGCAGTTAAGAACATGCTTACAGTAGGCTAACCATATTCAACAAAGCACATAAGCATGTGTTTTACTTCAATGGGAGTTAAGCACATGCTTCTGTGTTTGGCTGAACTGGATGGACTGCTGATTTGGGGGCAGACATAGCACCGCATGCCACAGACAGAAAATGTTTTCTTCTTCCCCCACTTATGTGGCAGATTACAGCAGGTAAAATAAAGGCCTGAAGAATGACACTGGTTAGAGAACTGGAACTTTCCAGAGTCAGTCCTGCTATCTAGTGAGCTGTGTTTAAAACATCAAGAAAATACAATGGGAAAACCTACATTGATGCAATATGAAATTTGCAAATGTGAATGTGAAATAGTCTCTAAATAAAAAGGTTAAGATTTTTAACTCCTTTCCGTTGTGCTCTGCGTTACGTATATAAGAGAGCGAGTGAGTATTTGAATGGCTGGTTAGACTGAAATAGATAATTTAATATATAGGCTGTGCAATGTGTCCAAGCGCACCTAAAATATCAGAATCCATACATCACCAGATTCCTAGAGCGCTCTGTTTTAACCACTAGAGAGTACTGTCTCGTATTCAGCCAGGCTTTGTGGTTCTCTCACGCCTGCCGTAGAGCATTCACGAGATGACACACACACCATATGATTTTAATCACACGGCTATGAAAAATGTGGAGCTCTTGATTTTTGTTTCAATTTAAAGTTCCTTTTGAGAGGGTTTTTTTTTTAAATCCACACGAAGATGACTTTGAAGACAACATGAAAGCTGAACAGCGAACTCCAACTCTGATCCAAATAATACAATGAAGTAATAAGAATAGACACAGCGTCACAGAATAGACACAGCAAGGGAGTGACACAGCCAGCTTCACGCAGGAGGGAGCGTGTGCACTAAGTGACATTTTGGGCAGACGGGAATAACGAGTGAAAGATGAAAATAAAAAAGATTATCACTGCATTCTTATACTTGTTTTATGAACCCCCCCGGTGAATGCAAATGGGGGCTAAAGAGACTTTCTTACATAAGTTGACAATTAAAGCTTTGGCAGACCAAACAGTAGGTTCTAGTCTTTCACTAATAAAGTTTAAAGTTCAAAGCAGATTTTTTGCACTGTTTTGTCATGTTTCCTCCAGCTGGTAAACATGAGTCAGGAACAATGCTCATGCTCTGAGAGCTTGGAAGGGCGCGGGGGAGGTGGAGGGCATCTGACTGCAAAGCAACAAGTGTTCTCTAAAATAAAGACCTCGCCAAAATCCATAGATGTTAAGAGCTTGATTTACATTATTGGCCATTACCTGCAAATACGCTGGCTCCATCGCTGCAGTTAGTCACAGGGTGAGCAACAAATAGGCACCACAAGTCCTTCTTCAGCAGTAATTGAGTAAACCAGTTGATGATAATCTGTAGCTCCTGCCATCTAAGCATCTCAAAGCCCTTAGCAGACACGGATGGCTAGGGCGGCATCCAAGGGAGCAAGAACCCTACCATACTTGGGCACTTTGACATTGGGGTGAGGAACATAGGAGTGCATGGTGCTACTCACCCTCCCAACAGTGGGGGGGGGGCAGTGTGCAGATAATGGGGAGAGCACCGGCTCATGGGCTAGAGTTGCTGAGCTAGCATGGCGGGGGAGGGTAGCCATGCATTGCTGCTATAGGCTATAGACTACAGGGCCCACCATGAAATACAGAGGTGGGAATAACACAGGGATTTTTTGTTTAATCTTTTTTTCCACCTTCACCTTAATTATAACAAACATGTCTCATGAGCATCGTGAAAGAAGTGAGCACGTAGGAGGGATAGGAAAGAGTGTGAGGCGGTGACTTGGTGAACGGGGACTGAGAGGTCGTCCTCCTCCTGCTCTCCCACCCCCAAAGCAAGAACACACAAAGGCAGGAGTGGGAAAAGAACGCGAATGAATGTCTCTGCTAAAATCACTGGTGGAACAGAGGGAGTGGGGTGATGGCATTAGGAACAGGGTAGGAGATGTAGGTTGGGTATGAATTGTGTATCACCTTAAAGATAAGAAATAGAACAGGGCCAGGGCAAATGGTGGTTGTGCCAAACCTAATGGAGAAGAGGGGAAACAGAGAAATTTTAGGGAGAAATAAGAAGCTCATTCTCTAGCCACACCAAGCTTGAATTGTGATGAACCATCTTGGGGAAAATTCAGAGACTAATTGAAGTGCTAGTGTAACGCTGACAGAACCTGCTCGCTGGCAGGCAGGATCGAATCTGGGACCTCTGGAGCTTAGTGCATGAGCCTCTACTGCAGGAGCGAAAAGCCCACTAGCTCTTAGTGAAGGCCGTAGAGCAGACTCATTAACTGTCTCTCTCTCAAGTGGTCTCAGTGCCACTAGATGGGACAGAGCGCCACACCCAGAAGGTGTGTGGGTGACGCTAGAAGACAACCGACATCTCTCCATTCGTAGGGTTTCCCCTGTGGGTAAGGGAGGAGAATGCAGTCTGGGCTCTGCAGCCTTCTTTGCACTCTGGAAAGCTCTGGCCTGCATGCCATTTCAACAAGAGCACAGCAGCAAGAGCACCAGGCCTGAGACCTCCACTGCTATCAGTGAACACAGAAGGGCCTGTTGGGATGGGGAGAAATGATGTGCATCAGGAACTACTGGAAGCTAGAGAGAAGATGGTGTGGGGGTGGGAGAATAAAGTGTGATCAGTTTGGGTCAGGGCTTAAATTCAGCTGGAGTCATCCCGAGCAAAGCTCTGGTAAATATTTTCAAACCTGTGGGAGCCCGGGTGCACCCTGTGGGAGCCCGGGTGCACCCTGTGGGGCTGAAGCCCAGAGCCCTGGTTCCTCCCCGCAGGGCTAAAGCCCCTGGGCACCTCGTGCAGGGGCTGAAGCCCCAGAGACCACCCCCACACACACACCCCACAGTTGAATCCTGGAGCCCCAAATGGGGAGGGCATGGGTGGGGGTGCTCTGGAAAATAGTCTCTGAGAATATAAGCCCTGGTTTGGGCAGAGAGGCCTCAACATGTGGATAAGTATCCTTATGTTTATTATTTTTATAAAGATTTATCCTTTCAAACCAAACCAAACTTCCAGCACTAGGCAGAGTTTGGAGGGCAAAGCTCACACAGACGTGCGCGCGCTCCCACAACAGAAAGCGCTATTTCCCACTCATCGTTAATCATGGGATTTGAAGAAACTGCTATTTTCTGTTTCAGTTAAAAGACCTAATTAATCACTTAATGCTGAGTTACCAAAGCAGACTGGAAAAACATTGCCAGGACTTCTTAGCCCCAAGCAAGTGTAGAAGGGTGGGTGGGAAGAAACATGCTACAAAATTCACAGAGAGCTTATGTACCCACCATTTCATCATGTAATACTCAAATATTAACCATGCACCAAAAAGCTGGTCACTTACTGACTTTTCCCCCCACTATCATCTCGCCAAGAAACATTCAGTGAGGCTGAGCTGAACAGAACCCCTCATTCATTACAGCCTGGTAGGATGCAAACAAGTTCACAACTTGATAATCCCTTTCAGCCCTTATTAAATCAGTAGCGCACTGCAGGTGGGGAAGTCAAGCTGGAAAGGAGAGACGGCCCTTTGCACACTTTCAAGAAAGTATGGTTTTAGTCACCAAAAAAGATTTCAAGGGCTTTCCCGGCCTGCCTCTTCTCCCGGGAGGCAGATTCCCAATGTCCCGCAGCAGATTACAAGAGCATCATGTTTGCATTATGCGGTGGTGATGATGTGTTTGTTCTTGGCACAGAGGGGCTCTGACTGTGTGGAGCTCTAGCACTGACAGTGGAAATCTTTCAGCTGTATTTGCAGCTTCCCCCTTTGCAGTCCAGAGTGAGCACTCGGCACACAAGGCTCTTTTGTGGCAGTAGGTCTGGGATTTGTTTTCCATCAAATAATGGACTTGCAACCCTCGGGAGACAACCCACTTTTCAAACACGAGCCCCCAAACAGAATTTGAATGTTCACTGCAGATGTTAGAAGTATTCCATGCACCTCAGTCCCAGTTCTTTATGTCCACATTTGTGAGTCAGACATCTCATTAATGAGCCCAACATAAAGAGCTGTAGGAAACTATCAGCTTTTGGTTAGTTTTACTGATAGTGTGATTTTCCCCCCCATACGTAATGCATTGCTGCCCATAGAACTGCCTACATTTAGCCAGCCTGGCTAAAACTTTCAAAAGCATTCCGCAAGCTCAGTCAGGCCAGATGTTCAAAAGACTTCAGCTTTTGAGCTGTTCAAAAAGTGTCAGTTATTTGTCACTGGAAATTAATTTTTTCTTTGCTTATTAATTTTCAAAATTACCTAGAAAGGTTTTCTGGTTTTACAACAAAAAAAAGTGAAGCCAAAACCAGAATTCTTTTCAGGTTTTGTTAAACATTTGGGGGGGTTCATACAAAATTTCAGTTGTTTCAAAATAAAAATTTTCCACAAAATTTTGAAGAAAAAAAAGCCAGAAAGCCATTATTTGTCTCTCTCCCGCCCCCCACCCCAAAAAAAGTGTTTTGTTGCAGAAATTTCAACCAACGCTACTCAGCTCCCATTTAGGCACCAAAATCAGTGGACAAGAGCCAATCACATTTGAAAAAAATGGCATTTATTTAGGTGCCTAAATGGGAAGTGAGCTCTTTAAAATCTGGTCTCTTGAGATCCAGCTTGCACGAGGTTTGCACTTGCATAGGCAGACAGCAACCTCATTGCCTGCTGCAGTGTCTTCAGCTTCCTCCCCACCTCACTAGTCACCCGTTTTCCCTCTGTGTAGGTGCGAGTTCCAGGGCTGGTGTCAAGGGAGCACAGTCACTGCTGCTTTGTACCACGAGACTAGATGCAACTCTCCTCTCTCCCTTCTCTGGCCTGTCACTGAATGTGCTCATTCACTTTGGGTTTTATCCCACAAGAAGACATGTACAACTCAGGCACAAGCTGCAGAAAGCAGGAGCAAGTAAAGGAGAGAATCTTAGGGTACATCTACACTCCAATAGAAAACCTGCGGCACAGAGTTTCAGAGCCCAGGTCAATTGACTCGGGCTCATGGGGATCCAGCTGCAGGACTAAATCTTGCAGTGTAGATGTTCAGGCCTGGTCTACACTGGGGACGGAGGGGATGAGCTAAGTCGATCTAAGTTATGCAACTTCAGCTATGAAAATAGCATAGCTGAAGTCGACGTACTTAGAGCTACTTCCCGCGGTGTCTTCACTGTGGTAGGTCGACTGCTGCCGCTCCCCCGTCGCCTCCGCTTCTCGCTCCGGTGGAGTACCAGAGTCGACGGGAGAGTGCTCGGCAGTCGATTTATCGCGTCTTCACTAGATGCGATAAATCAACCCCCGGTGGATCGATCGCTCTGGAGGTAAGTGTAGACATGCCCTAAGGGTGGAGCCCAGGCTCTGGGACCATGTGAAGGGGGGAGGGTCTCAGAGCCCACACTCCAGTCTGAGCCCACACTACCTGCTAGCCCCACAACAATTCACACCCAGCAAGCCCAAGTCAGCTGACCTGGGCCAGTGCAGCCATGCCACAGGTCTTTTATTGTAGTGTAGACATACCCAGAGAATTATAGAAATGTAGGGCTGGAATGGACCTCAGGAAGTCATCACATCCAGCCAGCTGCGCTGAGGCAGGACCAAGTAAACCTAGACCATTCCTGACAGGTGTTTGTGCAACCTGTTCTTAAAAACCTCCAATGATGGGGATTCTACAACCTCCCTTGGAAGCCTGTTCCAGGACTTGCAGTGAGGTTGTAGTCCCAGGGCTCAACTATTTATATAGTTAGAAAGTTTTTCCTAATATCTAACCTAAATGGGTGTTACCATACAGACTGTAACAAGAGTGATCAGGTAAGGTGAGCTATTACCAGCAGGAGAGCGGGGAGGCGGGGGGGGGGAACCTTTGTAGTGATAATCAAGGTGGGCATGGGGGGGGAGTAAACATGGGGAAACTATTTCCCCATGTTTATTCCCCCCCACACCCCCACTACTGTTCCTCACACATTCTTGTCAACTGCTGGAAATGGCCCACCTTGATTATCACTACAAAAGGTTCTCCCCCTCGCCCCCCGCTCTCCTGCTGGTAATAGCTCACCTTACCTGATCACTCTTGTTACAGTGTGTATGGTAACACCCATTGTTTCATGTTCTCTGTGAAAATAAAATCTCCCAACTGTATTTTCCACTACATGCATCCGATGAAGTGATCTGTAGCTCACAAAAGCTTATGCTCAAATAAATTTGTTAGTCTCTAAGGTGCCACAAGTACTCCTTTTCTTTTTGTGGATACAGACTAACACAGCTGCTACTCTGAGACTAGGACTTAGTACTCCAGCTGAGACCTCACCAGTGCCAGGTAGATTGGGACAATTACCTTCTGAGTCTTACATACAGCATTCCTGTTAATACACTCCAGAATGATATTAGCCTTTTTAGAAACTGCATCACATTGTTGACTCGTATTCAATTTGTGATCCACTATAACCCCCAGATCCTTTTCAGCAGTATTAGCCAGCTGTTCCCCATTTTGTAGTTGTGCATTTGATTTTTCGTTCCTAAATGTGGTATTTTTTACTGCCTTTATTGAATTTCATCTTGTTGATGTCACACCAATTCTCCAATTTTTCAAGGTTGTTTTGAATTCTAATGTTATCCTCCAAAGTGCTTGTAACCCCTCCAAGCTTGGCATCATCCACAAATTTTATAAGCATACTCTGTAATCCATTATCCAAGTCATTAATGAAAATATTGAATAGTACCAGACCAGAGGTGAAAGTAAGCTGGCCCGGTCCAGCACGGCATACCGGTAAGAGCCGGTACACAGCCGACCATACCGGCAGGGCTACTGATGGTGGGGGCCAAAAGGGGCAGCTTCCCCAGGGCCCAGCAATTTAAAAGGGCTCCGGGGCTCCCGACAGTGGCCAGAGCCCCTGGCCCTTTAAATTGCCACCAGAGCTCAAGGGCTCCTGGCCGCCGGTGCCACTGCCTCTACCCTGGGGCTCTGACGGTGATTTAAAGGGCCCAGGGCTCCCAGCCGCTACCGCTACCGTGCCAGCAGCTGGACCTCTGGGCCCTTTAAATCACTGTCGGAGCCCCGGGGTAGCACTAGCGGTGGCGGCAGCTGGGAGCCATGGGCCCTTTAAATCCCCGCCGGAACCCTGGGCGGCGTGGGCCGGGCAGCATTGAAGGGCTGGCTGGGGGAGTCTGGCCCCAGTCCTGCCCCTTCAGCCCAAGGCCCCCCCCTTCCGGGGGGCCCAGAGCTGCCCCCCACCTTGCTCAGGACCCCAGCCGCCCTGCATACCGGTAAGTCCCTTAAGTTACTTTCACCCCTGTACCAGACTCAGGAATGATCCCTGTGGTGCCCCACTTGGTACCTCTTCCCAGTTTGAAAACCAACCATTAATAACTACTCTTTCAATCATTTGTGCACCTACCGTATTGAAATTTCATCAAGAACATTTTCCCCTAGTTTGCTTATGAAAATGTCATGTGGGACTGTGACAAAAGCCTTACAAAAATCAAGATATATCATACCTACTGCTTCTCCGCCATACACACACCATCCACTAGGCCAGTAACCATGTCAAGGAAGAAAATTAGTTTGATTTGGCATGATTTGTTCTTGACGAATCCATGCTGGCTATTCATTATAACCCTATTATCCTCTAGGTGCTTACAAACTGATTGTTTAATAATTTGTTCCAGTATCTTTCCAGGTATCTAAGTTAGGCTGGCTGGTCTATAATTTCCTGGGTCCTCTTTGTTCCTCTTTTTAAAGATAGGTACTCTGTTTGCCCTTCTCCAGTCCTCTTGTACCTCACCTGTCCTCCATGAGTTCTTGAAGATAATTGCTAATGGTTCCAAGTTTGCTTCAGAAGAAAATCTCCTCCCCATTTCAACTAGTACCCAAAAGCTGAGGGAGGTGATAACTGTTTAAAAGTTGGAGATTGGCCATCAAAGCTGGAAACAGCAGCAGGGAGCCCCAGAAGCCGAAGAAAGTGGGGAAAAGTTGTGTGGCTTTATGCCTTTCCCTCATCATTCCACCACCTGCCTCCATATACATGAGCAGTTTACTCAGATAAATCAATAGAATAGAATATCATAGAATATCAACTAAATAATTGTAGATAGGCTCTGAGCTAACTCCCTCTCTTCAGGAGGATTTAAAAGAAGAGAGGGTAGCAGAAGTGCAGCCTAGGGCATTCCATATGAACAAACTCTCATTGAAGCCATGTCCTCCTGTAGCTGTTTCTGATACGCCACCCTTTCCAGAATAGACCTTCCCTGCCTATCACATACATCAGAGAAAAGCTGTTGGGGGATGTAGCAGGACTCCCAGTTCCAATCCCCATGTGACTAATCAGCGTGGTAGGTACTACAGCCAAACCTTCCTCTGTTGCGACATCATTGGCTTTGGAAAGCATTGGTGTCTTGACCTTTAGGATCAGGCTTCATTGTCTGTTTTGGTCTTTATACAACAACCACACAGCAGCTCTGACTAGTTTCTGGCTTTTAAAACACAGCACACAGTAAATGCTATTAGAGGGCTAGCAAACTATTTAAAGGGATACTACCATATTCTTACACATTTATATTACCTTGGTTAGATATGCCATTACATGCTGCAGAGTAAAATGGCACTGGCTGAAGGGGAGATAATTACACAAAAGAAATGGAAGAGTTTCCTTGTCTTCAGATGATATGAATCATGGTATTAAGCCATTCAGATACCTGGGTGATGGGCTCAGAATAGGAATAAAATAGTGTTGATTCCTTATTCATATTGTTTACATTTTATTGAGTGATCATGGGAACTGGTTTTATAAGTAGCGAGCTTTGGTTGTTCTTTTAATCTTTGCTCATTGTTCCTCTTCCACAAGATTTATGCATCTGATGCTTCACAATGCTTGGAAGTTTATGTACACTGTCTATCAAAAGCTACCATCTTTTGCTTTTCTTCTGTTTGTGAGGGTGGAATCTTCATTAATATTCACAGGATTCTGAGAAAACCAGAGGGAACTTTAGAAATGATTTCTGCTCATACTATGGCTCTGAAACTTTCCTCAGGGGAGTCTAGAACATTTTGCCCTCTGAGGTTTGAACTTCTCTTGATGCTTCTGGGAGCCAACATGGATGTTATTGCCTATAGGTTTTTGCTTCCCGCACCACTGAGCCAATTTACTGGTATAGGGAAGGTGGCCCCTGGACTTTGCTGAACTTTAGATGAAGATGGGTTAACAATCTGAAACTGGATAATAAACACCTTCCATCCTGCCCCTCAGAACTAAGGATGGATGACTTGCCATACCTGCGTGGTGGGATATATAGTTAATAGTATGCTCTGCGCAAAACAGAAACAATAAAAGCCAAACAGAAATAAATGTGGTCATTTTCATAGTCATTTTGCTAGCTTTCCCTCATATGTAACTCACTCAGCAAATAATTTTTTAAAAATATAGTAGGATTGTGCTAAGTATGGCACGGAACCTACTCTAGCAAAACTCTGCTGCACAGATCCCCGGCTGGTGCAAATCAGCATAGCTCAGTTGAAGCCAATGGAGCTATGCCAGTTTACACCACTCTGTTGAAGTCAGTGAAGAAATGCTGGTTTATATTAGGGGAGGATTTGGCCCTCCACATGTGTCTGTCTTTTAATACACATTTTGCTGACGCAGGAATAAAATACAGTCATTTGAAAATGTGCTCAGAGTTGGAGCGAGAAAGAAAAACTTGGCATTGGGGCCAGTGTAAAAACACCTACCTATGAAATTGGCAAAATGGGAATAATGGCCATTAAAATATATATATATTCTCAGTGTGGCTTTTCACAGCATGCTATCTGCTCACAGCAGAAAAAGTGAATTTATTGAGGCCTTTCATCCCCCAGAAATGTGGCTACTGTAATATATTTCACAAGTGAGAGATAAACAGACAGGGCAGACAGCATGCAAGAAGCCAGAGCACAGGGGGAGGAGGTTTATACAAATTTATTGCCACCAGTGAGGATGTGGCTTCATAATTCACAGTCATGGTTTCTCTTTTAAGCATGGGGAAAGTCTTGTCCTATTAATGCCCTGTGCTAAATGTCCCAGTTCAAATCCTAAACTCAGTTACACCTGGTGTAAAACCCAAGTAACTCTACTGAAGCTGATGCAATTACTCGGGATTTACACTGGTTTAACTGAAAGCAGAAGTTGGAACATTCCTATTTTTAGTGGCTACAGTCTATACAAGTCCTCTGCCAGTGAAATTTTGGGTAATTCCACTGAAGAGTAGCATGGATACACTGATTTACACCATCTGAGAATCTGGCCTTCTGTCAATAGAATGACAATGATTTTTGCCAGCTGAAAATCTGGCCCTGGAATAATGGAGTGACACTGATTGACACGAGTTGGAGATTTAGCCCTAAATTTTTATAATCTTTATTTTTATACTTTGGAACCAAGGTTTTCTTAAAGGTAAATATAACTACATAACTAGTTCCTAAACTGCAGCCAGGGTGAAAGGCTTCAATGAGAAATCTACAGCCAAAGAAATTTAAAATGGCCCTTTTCTGTTGTAACAGGTCTTTGAATATCTGATCTTACCCAAATGAGCTTGAGACTCACGTGTACCACAGCTGCTCCTGCAAAGAGTCAGCAGTTCTTGAGGCTGGACGAGGGGAAGGATGGGATATTTTCAGTATGTAGAGATCTCATAGCATGTAAGGGGCCTTTGCGAACATTAGTTACTGCAGTTACAGAGCGGCAAAGAAACAATCTTTCGTTTTCCCAAAGTTGGAACGGCTTCCAAGCGTTAGACTGGACAAGGGGAATAAAAGTGGGAAAAACCCTCAGGCCCTACACCCCATTCAGTCTGTGGTGTTGAGCAGGAAAAATCGGGGAGAAAACACACATCTGAAATTCTGAAACATTTTCAATTTTCAGAAAAATGAACTGAAAATGTTATTTTGAAATTTCTTATCCAAACATTTTTTTAAAAAAGCCATCGAAAAGAACATTTTCCCATGAAACTTTTCATTTTCAACAAAACGCCATTTTTTGGCTGAAAAATTTCTGCAAGCGCTACCTGTGATACACATTATACAGGCGGTCAGTCTGGATGAGCTAATGGTTCCTCCTGGCTTTAAAATCTATTAGCGGTTCTCAAACTGTGGGTCCAAATGGGGTCACCAGGGCCAGCATTACACTTGCTGGGACCTGGGGCTGAAGTCAAAGCCCATGCCCTGCCTCTTAGGGCTGAAGCCAAAGCCCGGGGGCTTCACCTCGGGGTGGCAGAGCTGGGGGCTTGGGCTTGGGCTTCTGCCCCACCACACCTGGAGTGGTAGGGCTGCAGCTCTCACTCCCCGCCCCCTCAGGTCATGTAGTAATTTTTCTCAGAAGGGGGTCGTGGTGCAATGAAGTTTGAGAACCGCTGCTCGGTATTACTCTTAGGCTGTGTGTATGCTCACAGCAGTGAGTACAGTCCATACACGGCACATCCCTAGCATGGGTATACATAGCAGTGTAGAAAGTGAGGCATGGCCTAAGTGAGCTGAATAAGGGCTCACCAGAGCCTTAGGGTATGTACCCTACCCAGCTCTCTACATGCCTAACAGGGCCTCCCATGTCTACACTGCTGCAGCATAGTGTCCTGTTGCCTCCCCGCTGCCGGAGCCTTTCCCCACTGCCTCCCTCTGGCCACAGCATTTCACTGCCGTGTGTAGCTATGCACCACAGTGTGGACGCAGCCTGCTTTCCACTGCTGTGTGTACCCACATGTGCCATACACACCACCCCCCAGTGTCTAGACAAGACTTTAGTCTGGACACCATACGTGCATGGCAGTGTCTGTTTATATCTATTAATAAGCTCCCACTAATAAAATGGCAGGAGAGGTTTCTACCATCCCTCTCACTGTATTTCAAGCCAATGCCCATGTCTATTCTCCCTTGCGTACACCTCCTGCTCTGCTGTCTGCCATGGTTTCATTAAGCTGTGAGTAATACATTGCCAGACATCCTTATTTTAACAGGATGATCCTACTTTGGAAGAGGATTTCCCTTGGTCTTATGAGTGGGTGTAATTCTTCTGCAACTCCTGATTTCTCTTTGAAGCATGTGGGAGAGCAGCATCCTATTCTGTGGCATGGCTGTGTCAAAATATCAGCAAGTAAGAACGCAGACCTGAAGGGCTAGATGTTAATTAGGGATGCAGGCAGCTCTGTCAGTGTGAAAGAAACCAGACAGGGAGAGCCTTAATGGAAAAGGTCTGCCCTAGGAACAGGGGAAATGAGGCAATCTTGGGGTTAAGCCACATGACTGGGAATCGGAAGAACTAGCTCTGCTACAGATGCCAAATTGTGCCTCTGATGCAGGAATTGTGTTTGTCTTTGGTCCTGGCATAGGGCATGCAAATGGAGGGAGGGTCCTTGGGCCCTTGGTGCATCTGCCGGTCACAAGTGGCCAAAGGTAAGTCACTAAACCTCGGTGCCTTAGTTCCCTCAGGTGTATTTAAAGTGCCAGCATGGTCCACGGGCATTGGATTGGGAAGCAGGAGGCCTGGATTCTGTTCCAGCCTCTGCTGCATGACCTCAAGCAAGACTCGTCACAGTTCTGTGCCTCAGTTTCCCCTTCCTACCCTTTGTCTGTCTTTCCTATTTAGATTGTAAGCATTTCATGGCAGGGAATCTCTATCACTCTGTCCGTACAGTGCCGAGCACAATGGGGACCCGACCCTAGCTGGGGGGCTCGAGGTGCTGCTGTGAGACAAATAAATCATTATATTTTTATTTATTGCAATGCTTAGAGGTTTGATTCACTCATAAAATAAGACTGGATCCTAGAAATTATAGGGCATTTAGCCCCATCTCTGTGGCAGGAAACAATGCTCAACTGTCACTTTTAAAACAAATAGCAGAAGGAATTTGAGGGAAAAACTCTCCTTGGCAGCATCACAGGGAATCTGTGGAACATTTTCCTCAGGTCTGTGGGGATTTCTGGATCTCAGTCTGTGGGATGGAAATGCTCTGAGGACCTCCTGGTCTTTCTTTTCCCTGTTGTTGCCAGCTTCCTATGTCGAGTGTATAAATAGCCTTCTGTCCCACTATTTATTAACGAGATCCCTCTGTGTAAAAATAGAATGGGAGCCTGAGGAAACAACACAGACGGCAACCCAAGCATGATCATTTTCCTAATGCAAATAAGCAGACACAGGAATTTGTCTAAGGAAACAAGCGAGTGGAGACAAAACCACAGAGAAGCAAATTAAGAAGCCACGCTTGGGATTCAGGCACCCAGCCTATCTCTGGGACATTCCCATCCAAGAAACTGTCCTTTAGAAACACTGAACATTCGCCTTCAGTCAGGCCTCACCCGGTACCCATTCACACACAGCCCCAGTTACAACAAACAGGACAGGGCATAATAAGCACAGTCACAATCCTTATCTTCCTCTTTGGCATATGGCAGTGGAAAGACTCCTCTTGACTCCACTAGGCTTTGGAGCAGGCCCTTAAACAGCCCGGTGGCTTTCATCTGACTGATGGAATGTACAGACATTAAGCAAGCCTGTGAAGTAGTAAGTACAGGTAAGCTGATTGGGCAGTAAAAGACCCCTGGTTTGTGAATCTATTCATGGACAAATGTGCAGGGTTTGGCTGAGGTTCACTCCTTTTCAGGGGAGAAGGGGAGTGCGGAGAGTGAGCCCATTATTTGTTATTTAGGAGTATTTGAATGACCATTTTCTCACAAATTTCAGCACATATTCATCTGAATATTCACAGGGATTACTCTCCTGTTTAAAATATTTAAGTCAGCCCATCAGGGAAGTGAATTAAAAGTATGTGACTCAAGTGGCTAATTGCACTACACAAAGAATGTACAAAGAAAGCAAACAGTTGCAAACGGCCCCGCCGCTGAAAGTTATTTGTTGAAACTATTCAGCAAATGCCTACGTGTAATGAATCCAACCCAAGACAATCAGCATAAATTTGTGAACAACTCGTTATGTTAAAAAGGGGCTGAATTCATAACAACTATTCTTTGAAACAAATAGTGTAAACCTCCTCTCTTTTAGTAGAATCATCTCCAGGAGTAAACTGAAGTAGCAAGGCTGCGCACTGCCTGGAAAGTCAATAGCAGAGACAGGAAAAGAGCCCCAGAAGTCTGAAGTCGCAATCTGATGGGATAGGACAGTCACTAGATCGATCTAATTTATTCAAAAAAAGGAGTGCCTGTGGCACCTTAGAGACTAACAAATTTATTTGAGCATAAGCTTTCGAGAGCTACAGCTCACTTCATCATGAAAGCTTATGCTCAAATAAATTTGTTAGTCCCTAAGGTGCCACAAGTCCTCCTTTTCTTTTTGCGAATACAGAACAACACGGCTGCTACTCTGAAACCTAATTTATTCAGAAACCTTTGCACCTTCTTTCATGCTGGAGATATCAGAACATTGTTCAAACAGTGAAGGTATTGATCTCCGCCTCAGGGAGATATACTAGACATGAAAAGTCTGTTGTTTGTAGACCTAGTAGGTCTAAAAGCAAGGAGATGGACGGAGTAGGCAACACATTAAGCCTCCAACTCTGCAATCACGCACATGCTTAACTTTACAAACTAGAATAGTTCCACTGACTTCTTTGGGGTTACTCAGGTGTGTAAATATTTGCAGAATTGGGGCCTTAATGCCTACAATGTCCCATCAAGTTACTGTAAGATTATGTCTACACTGGAGCTGGAGGTGTAATTTTCAGTTCAGCTAGACATACCCAAGGACAATGAATTAATGTTTGGACTTCAAAGTGCTGCTTCCCTAAAGTAAACAATGGCACTCAGCTCAATGGCACAACTTTACCGATAAGGGTCCTCTCATGTAAAAGGAGAAGAAGTCAAAATTATGAACATCAATACAAGCATTTCCCATAGTGATCATTACAGTAAGCAGCCAACAAACCCCTCCAGGACTGGCCAAAGCTGTTTGCACCAGCACACTTCATGTGGTCACTGCCTTTCCTTTTGCTTTATTGAACCATGCACATAGAGAGGGGTTGGATGTAAAGATATGAATAAGAAGCTGGCCAACTTCCCATAGTAATCACCTGTGAAAGCATTTAGGAATTGCATTTATTAAGCATTAAAAAAGAAAAGGAGCCTGCAGGAAAAAAGATTTATGGCTCCTCAATACAAGACAGGGAGAGAGAATGAGCCAGAGAAATGTCACCTTGACATGAATATATTCTGAGCACAGAACAGTCATCAAATTGCTCACTCACATCCTAGGTTTTCCTCTGCTCATATGGCTTGCACCTGCAGCTTGTTGGCATGCATTTGGCTGCACATGGGAGAGCCCCAGATTCAAAGCAAGCCTTGCAACTTTCAGTTCCTGTGTGTGAGAATATTATTAATAAACCTCAGATTAAAAGATCACCCTCCTTATATACTTCACATCTGAAAAAGAGATGGGACTGAATCACTACCCCAGATCCAACTTTCCCCTCACCCCAAAGCTTTTTGGGTTTTCACTGTACAAACCTACAGCCAGAAGTGAATGTTACAAATAGAACCTAGATTTGTAATGGGCAGAAGCAAAATTTCAGATGCCAAATATTAAGGAAGTTTGGAGCCATGTTCCTATCTGAACTACAATACAATAGTTGGCTGATTTCTCTGTTAATGACAGGTTTCAGAGTAGCACCTGTGTTAGTCTGTATTCGCAAAAAGAAAAGGAGTACTTGTGGCACCTTAGAGACTAACCAATTTATCTGAGCATAAGCTTTTGTGAGCTACAGCTCACTTCATCGGATGCATAAAGGGGGAAGTACAGTGAGGAGATTTTATACACACAGATTGAAGTGTTCTCTGACTGGTTTATGAACCACTAACCCAGGAACCTATCCTTGCAACAAAGCCCGTTGCCAACTGTGCCCACATATCTATTCAGGGGACACCATCATAGGGCCTAATCACATCAGCCACACTATCAGAGGCTCATTCACCTGCACATCTACCAATGTGATATATGCCATCATGTGCCAGCAATGCCCCTCTGCCATGTACATTGGGCAAACTGGACAGTCTCTACATAAAAGAATAAATGGACACAAATCAGATGTCAAGAATTATAACATTCATAAACCAGTCGGAGAACACTTCAATCTCTCTGGTCACTCGATTTCTGATCTCAAAGTGACTATCCTTCAACAAAAAAACTTCGAAAACAGACTCCAACGAGAGACTGCTGAATTGGAATTAATTTGCAAATTGGATACAATTAACTTAGGCTTGAATAGAGACTGGGAGTGGTTGAGTCATTATACTAAGTAAAACTATTTCCCCTTGTTTATTCCTCCCCTTCCCCCCCCCCCCCCACTGTTCCTCAGACGTTCTTGTTAACTCCTGGAAATGTGCTGGAAATGGCCCACCTTGATTATCACTTCAAAAGGTTTTCTCTCCCCCCCACCCCACTCTCCTGCTGGTAATAGCTCATCTTAAGTGATCGCTCTCCTTACAATGTGTATTTTTTCATGGTCTGTGTGTATATAAAATCTCCTCACTGTACTTCCCACTTTATGCATCCGATGAAGTGAGCTGTAGCTCACGAAAGCTTATGCTCAGATAAATTGGTTAGTCTCTAAGGTGCCACAAGTACTCCTTTTCTTTCTGTTAATGAGCCGAACTAAAATCCCCAGAGCTGAACACTCCTGAAGTTTTTGGAAACTTTAGATCCAGAACCCAACTTCGTTGCTCTGACCCAAGTCACCTTTTAAATATAGCTCTTAGGTCATTTCACTAGGACGCAGCAAACTTTCTTCATTTGTTTCTTCAGTGCACAGTCCCTTCTGTCCGAGGCCTTTATTCTTTTCATCTCAGCTGTCCTTGGGTGTCGAACATCACAATAGCATCTACTCTCCAGATGAGCATAGTCCCTCAGTTCAAGAGCACCAGAAGTGCCAGTCCAAGACTCAGAGAACAGTGTGTTCATCATCTACACACTGTGCTTTAGAGCCCAAGAGCATCATCTAGTAGAGAGAAGAGCTACCAGGGCCGCCTATGAACCTGGTTTATTTTACATAGCACCACAATGTGCCACTGGGCTGCTACAATTTTTTTCTGATAAGGAAAGTGAGGTGGCCACCTACAACATCACTAAGATTCCCAAAAGATAGGTGGGACTGTACAAATTCTTATTAGCACTACAATTGTTTTCATTCTCTGGACTTTTGAAAGGGTAGAGTTAGTGACCATCATATTAGATGTTCCTATTTTTAAGGGTGATTTGTACATAAAAAAGGTGGAATATGGATGATACCTGATGAGTACATCTCCTTCCATCATTTAACACTTCTGGGTACTACTAAGATCATCCTATCAGTGCTCTCATAACAGTGTAGCAGAGCGCAGACTCACCAGCGCAGCGCCTCCCGCTGGTTGTCTTGGGAATTAGCTGTTCAGCGTCAGCACGCCCTCTTGTTGGCTGGTGTCTCACTTGCCGCAGGCCCCGTGTCCCTCCCGGATCCCAGTGCCCTTTACCTTGGGGCTCTGCCCACTGCAGTAACCCCACACTCTGGGTCTCCCCTCCCAGGGGAACCCCCAACCCTCTAAGCCCACCTTGCCTCAGTGGCTACTGCCAGTCATCATCTAGCCTCTATTCTCTGGGGAAGACTACAGTCTGTAATGGCCTCTTATCATTGGCAAGGGGGTAGGACCTGCTGCTTCTGCCTATCCCCAGGCTACACCTCTGTAGCCCCAGTACCTGCTTTGGCCTTACACAAGGCCTCAGTCTGGGGAGTTGCCAGGCTGGAGCTCCCCAGCTCCTCTTGCCCTTCCCCAGCACTGCTCTGCTTCCAGTACCCTGCTCCCAGGCAGCTAGGCCCTTCTCACTCCAGGGCTGGAGTGAGATGCTTTTGTCTCCTGGCCCCACAGCCCTTTTATCCAGGCCAGCTGTGGCCTAATTAAGCCAGCCACACCTGGGGCCAACTACCTCGCCAGCCTCCTTCAGCTGCTCTTAATCCCTTTTACCTTGGAGTGGGGGCAAACGGCCATACTGGGTCAGACCAAAGGTCCATCTAGCCCAGCGTCCTGTCTTTGACAGTGGCCAATGCCAGGTGCTTCAGAAGGTGTCAACAGAACAGGACAATTTTGAGTGATCCATTCCTTGTCGTCCAGTCCCAGCTTCTGGCATTTGGAGGTTTAGGGACACCAGGAGCATTGGTTTGCATCCCTGACCAACTTGGCTAGTAGCCATTGATGGACATATCCTCCGTGAATTTATCTAATTCCTTTTTTGACCTTTATAGGTTTGGCCTGCGCATCCCCTGGCAACAAGTTCCACACGTTGTCTGTGTATTGTGTGAAAAGTACTTCCTTATGTTTGTTTTAAACTTACTGCCTATTAATTTCATTGGCTGACCCCTGGGTCATGTGTTATGTGATGAGGTAATTAACACTTCCTTATTCACTTTCTCCACACCAGTCATGATTTTATAGGTCTCTGTTACAACCCCGCTTAATTATCTCTTTTGTAAGATGAACTGTCCGAGTCTTTTTAGTCTCTCCTCGTGCGGAAGCTGTTCTGTCTCCCTCATCATTTTTTGTTGCCCTTCCCTGCACCTTTTCCGTTTCTAATATATCTTTTTGAGATGAGACAACTAGAATTGCACACAGTATTCAAAGTGAAGGCGTACATGGATCAATATAGTGGCATTTTGATATTTTCTGTTTTATCCCATGAAAAGTTAAGCTTTTCAGGAATTTTTTGTCAGAATGTTTTAAATCAGAAAATGCTGATTTGTCAAAATGAAACTTTTCATGAGAAAGTCGGTTTTGATTAATTTCTTGACTCAAAAAAGTGATGAACCAAAAGTTTCAGAATTGTTGAAAAAACCCATTTGGACATTTTCGAAACAAAAAGTTCTATTGTTCCAGTTCAAAATGACCTTTCATTTAGAAATAGAATTATAGTAAAAAAAATAACATTAGAATCAAAAAGTGGTCAAAACTGAAACAAAATATTTCAAAATTATTGATATTAAATATGTAAATTGACCTGAACTGATTTCAGATTTCTGTTAGTTAGAATTTTGCAGATTTTGATGTTTCATCCTGATTTGGGCTGGGAATTTTTTCAATTTCTCAAAGCTTTACCAGGACGGGGAAAACTGTTTCCTACCCAGTTCTAATACTTATCCACTTACAGCGGGGATGTTACCATTACCATCTAAAAGCGCAGCCCTGGGGAATAAGCGGAGGCGGCTCAGTTGAAAAACAGAATCTAGCTGAAATATAAAGCACAGTTGTGCCATTTGGGAGCCTGGCCGTTATAGTTAGTGATTCATCGTGATGGGGTGACAGCTGCATCATTTCATGACAATGCAAATGTCATGGCACAGTGACTTTCGGAGCCTCATACCCATTCCTTGCAAGAAGGTCTGTGACTTTCTGAGACCAGCCAGCTACAAATTTTGCTGGTGTCCACGTAATGTAGCAAAATACATCACACAGGAAACAGCATGATAATCACAGACATGCATGGCCTACCGGTGCCTTTGATCTTCAACTTTTTCTATCCATTTTGCTCTCTCTGTTTATTGGTCAGAATGTGTTATGTCTGCTGTACGTTATATCTTGTCCAAAGCTCTTTAGCTTCATGGAAAGTTCTCAGGAAAGCTCCCTAGATGAAAAGTAACAACTCTGCAACATAACTCTCACTGCCATGTGCAGTAATTTATCAATAGCACTTCTTCAGTGGAAACCAACGGACAGATCAGTTACAAGTGCAGGGCTGTAATTGGACCTGCCAGATAGATGGAGTTCCCCGTGGAGAGTTCGCTGACTGCACAAGAGAGAATACAAACCCCTATAATGTTACTGCAAAAAGGAAGAGCCCAACATTTAGATTCCAGTACAGCCTAAGTTTAACAGACTTTCCTCCCCACCAGTGTGCTTCATAATTAGAGTTCCTAGAAACAAACGAGAAGAAAAAAAAACAACAAAAACCAACCAAGTGCTTTCCTTTCTGAACTTCAATGACATTTTCAAAAAATATAATCCAAGTATGCCTTCTCCATGCTTTGTTTGCCTGTCCAATTACTGGTGGTGACACCCTGATGAGAACGTTCTTTGTAACAAGAGAGTGTAGCCAGGATAAAACCTTGTACGCAGAACAGCTGTTCACGGATGTCTGTGAAATAATAGGCTCTGCCCCGCATTGTACTCTGTGTGAAACTAACACATGCATTCCATGGAAAAATTACACCTGTGTGACTAGGTAGTGCCTATTTATATTCAGTGGCTTCCCTTCTCAAATGGAGATTTTTTTCTCTAGGACGAAATTATTTCTTCATAATTGTCACGGCCCATACTTCACCATGTTTAGGTCACGGCACTATATGGCTTTGCTATTCGAGAGCTCCTTCGCAAGGTGAGATACTGCCACAGCTCTCAGAAAAGTCACATGTATGAAAAACAGGGCAGGGAAGATGGCGGCGGGGGGGGGGGAGGGGGGCGGGCTTCCCTTTCACATTTTTATTTAGCCCAAGATTTCTTCACATGTTTTTCAAGATAGTTTGCATCATTTTTGAAAAACAGTTTAAATGGAGAGATTTGGTATGAATTTAGTACTAGTGAAATGTGCTGGATTTATAGCCATGAAGACTCGAGTCCCATCTTGCTATTGCACTGGCATCAGCTGACCCTGCATTGGCCATTTTAAGATATCATACGGTAGGCCAGTCTTTTTGTTCATTTAATCACTGGCTTTTCTGACGAAATGCCAAAATTATTCAATTATTACTGAGAGTAATGGCCAAGTCAGGGATGAGAGTCCCGTTGCGGTAGATGCTGTACACACACACAAAGTAAAAAGAGAGTCTCTGCCCCAAAGAGCTTAAAATCTTGGTGCAACAGGTTGGTGAAGCAACCAAAAAGGAAGCAAAAGGGAAGGATAAAGTAGCAGTGGAATTATCAACTATTGCAACAGCTACAGCTTGCCACCTGCTTAACCACATTGGCATTGTGATCCTGTGTCTGGACAACTTAAAATAGGCTCTGGATTTAGATCAACCACTCATTTCTGGAGTGGGTCAAAAAATGAAAACAAACGTTTGCCCAGAACTTGGATTTTTCCAGACAATTTCAATCACTTGGTTAAAAACAGAAACAATTTTTAAATGATTTTTTTCAAAAATGATGTTTGCAAAATATATTGTTGACATTTTGAAAAATTTTGACCAGCTCTACTCTTTTCACAAAGGCCACTAAATAGAAATCCAATGGGACCCTGTTACTTTAATTTTAGAAATGGGTGTAGGTGTGAATTTAGTGCTGGTATAAAGTAGGACCTTGACAGTCTCATAGACTTTAAGGCCAGAAGGGACCATCATGATCATCTAGTCTGACCGCCTGTACTTTTCAGGCCACAGAACCTCACCCACCCACTACTAGGCAACACATAAGGGGGGCATGCAGGGTCAAATGCCCCCCACACAGATTTCTGCTTGGCCTACCGGGGTGGGAGGGAGAGGGGCTTTGTCCTTCTCCCACTGTGCCTGACCCCTGGCATGCTCGGCCCGGGTCCCAGGCAGCCGGGCCCAGGCAGGGAGCAGAAGGAGCAGGACCAGCCACTTCTCACACCAGCCGCTCAGGGTTGCTCCTCTGTGCAGTGCGGTGGCTGCCTAAGAGAGAGCCTGGCTGGGGTGGCGGCAACAGGTCGCCCCGGCCAAGGCCCAGCTGCCAGGGATAGAGGCCTAGTGAGCCGGGGTCCCCTTTCTCCCTTGGCACATTTCTGGCTCGCTCAGCCCCTATCCATGGCAGCTGGGCTGGGCTGGGCGGGTAGCAGCCTGCAGCTGCCACTCCACCTCCCCAGCCAGGCTCTCTCAGGCAGCTGCAGGGCTGCACAGAGTCAGCGACCCAGAGCGGCCAATATTGTGCTCCAGGGACTTGGTAGGAGAATTAAGTGCTAGAAGGGCTTTTGTGATGAATGTAGGGTTGCCAGATGTCCAGTTTTCATTAAAAGTCTGGTCAGCGGGGGCCTGGGGCTAAGGCAGGCTCCCTGCCTC